>NC_139698.1:33424530-33602030 GCF_964188405.1 Protomyctophum parallelum
TCTATGAGGTGACAGTACTTCATTAGACACCCTGGAGTTGTTTTTATGCGCAATGGTGTATTAACTTTGTATTTAGGGTTTCTTCCTGGAGGCTGAACCCTTGACAGTCAAACGGGCCAATGAAGTAAACAGCAATATAGTGACATCACACTATCAGCCCCTCCCCTAACCCCTCCTTCTTTATCATACAACTACAGCTGTGGGTGCGGCTTCAGTTCAGGTGGATCACCACCCATCACCACCCACCAGGCAAACCAGGCATACTTAACCCATTCTGACCGGGCACCCATTTTGGTGTTAGCATCATGTTATGCTTTAGCTATTGAAAAATAGCAGATCTACAAGCTCATATCGCGCCACCGAGTGGCGCGATACGAGCTTGTAGGTCTGCTATTTTTTTGAAAAATCGAAGAACGACTGACATTTTTAGAATCTGATCTCAGGTCAGAATGGGTTAATCAGACCAGTGTGTGTCCAGTGGAAAACTCGTATGAATCTGATCTCAGGTCAGAATGGGTTAATGAACTGGTGGGCGTGTCCACATAAAAGCATGATTTTAACAAATACTGTACACTTTTTGGAAAGAGTTCTTCCACCTTATATTTTAATAATACCTGATTATCATGTTTTAGGGTGGAAAAAAATCGTGGCACTCCATCTTTAAACTTGGACTCAGGGGGGTGGACGCCTCTGCCTTGCATAGTCCCCAGTGAATAGGCAGTTGGCCCTTCACTGGTAACCCTATTTTGGACTCATTTTAAATATATGAAGGTATTGCGGGCAGGGATTTTTACCAAAAAGCCCCCCCTTTTAAAATACATACACACATACATACCTACATAAAAACATTTCAGAAGTTTTAGCAGTTTTTAAGGACCCACTTTTAGGCCAGTGCACCAGAGCAAACTCTTGCCTTTTTTTAAACCCTACCCATTCTAACCAAATACATATACTTTAGAGAGAGAGAGAGAGAGAGAGAGAGAGAGAAAGAGAGAGAGAGAGAGAGAGAGAGAGAGAGAGAGAGAGATTTTTTATTATCGTGAGAACGGCTTCCATTATCGCATTGCAACTTTTCAGGAATAGAAAGCCTGCCGTTAGCTTGGATTCCCCATTGATGATGTCACTGGTGGACAGGTTTCTGAACTGCCCCCCCTCCCCCCCCCCAGCCCTCCCATGAGACAAAGACTGTAGAAAAAGGCATTTTATCATGAACATGAGTGATTATATGAAGGTAGGTTGAAAAGTGTTGAAGTGGTCCTTTAAAGGGAAGTTAAATAGGAATAATACGTAGCAGTGTTCTTTACTATTTGGAGCCTGTGTTTTTGCCTAGGCATGTAGGCATGTAGTCAAGTTTTACTTTGCTTTAACGTGACTGGGATCAAGAGATGACTGAATTTGAGAATTTCAGTCTTGTCAGAATTCAAATGAAGGAATTCATTAACTGTCTGGAATATATAATTATGTATCAGCTACTGCAGTAAATCCTCCTACGGTACATATTTTCAAGTGAAACACAACGCACAAAGGGACACCGTCATAGTACTGTATATGAATGGATCTTATATCAGCCTTGACCTGAACTACCCTACTGCTGAATTAACTTTTGGTTACCCTACTGCTGAATTAACTTTTGGTTGAACAGACATTCATTTGTACGTGATTTCTTTTGGCATTCCTTTGTGGCAGGGTTTTGTAACCAGAAATATAGGCAACTCAGTACATTCCTCTCCATCCTCTGCTAGGTCATATCATGGGGCCCACATTAGAATTCATCCAATCCCCCCTGCCCCTGCCCACCACCAAACCCTAGCATAGGCAGTCTTTGTATGTTACACACAAGGGGACTCCGGGCCCTTGCTGTCGTGCCTTGTGTTCTCAGCTGCACTTTCCCCTTCCTGAACTATGTGTTTGTGTGTGTGTGTTGTGTGTGTGGGGGGGGGGGGGGGGGGGGGGGGGAGTGGGGGGGGGGGAGAGACTGTGACACGGAGAGAAAGACAGATAAACAAAGAGGGGACAGCATATGTGTGTGAGACAGTAAATGGATGATGTAGTGTGTGCACGCACACGCACACTTTTCCTTTATAGTCTTGAAGGTGAAAGGAGGAGCAGTGAGCCTCTGGTGTGGAATTCTAGGCTGTATCGTATCAACCTGTCTTAGGGGTTAATGGTAAAATGGTGCATTTGTATAGTGCCTTTATCCAAGGGCGCTATCATAGATTGTGCATGCAATGTGCAATGTTGGGGTTCAGTGTCTTGCCCAAGGACACTTCGAGCCGGGGGATTCGAACCGCCCGAACCACGGATCATTGGACGACCTGCTCTACCGGGGCGACTGTGGGTTCAGGGCTCCGGGGTGTGGTAAAACAGTCCAAACAATCTCTGCCCAGTCAGTCCAGTCAGTCAGTCAGTCAGTCAGTCAGTCAGTCAGTCAGTCAGATCAGTCAGTCAGTCAGTCAGACAGACAGACAGTCAGTCAGTCAGTCAGTCAGACAGACAGACAGTAAAGTCAGTAATGTCTGTCTGTCTGTCTGTCTGTCTGTCTGTCTGTCTGTCTGTCTGTCTGTCTGTCTGTCTGTCTGTCTGTCTGTCTGTCACACACTCACCTGAACACACACACACACACACACACACACAACACACACACACACACACACACACACCACACACACACACACACACACACACACCGGTGCATACCGCATGAGAGAATGTGTGCTGCCCTGCTGCTATTATGAATAAGCCCATGAAAGCTAGACTCTCCACCATGTGTAAATGTGTGGACTCCTGCCAAAGGGCTGTAGGGGAAACTAACCTTAAACACATTACCAGCAGCACAGTGAACCCATGCCCCTGTAGTCAGTCAGTGCAAGCAA
Organism: Protomyctophum parallelum; assembly: GCF_964188405.1. NCBI lineage: Eukaryota > Metazoa > Chordata > Actinopteri > Myctophiformes > Myctophidae > Protomyctophum > Protomyctophum parallelum. Next base: position 33,427,404 of record NC_139698.1, read on the forward strand.
GCGTCTAAGCCTATACATTGGAAGCTACTATTGCAATCGTTGTAGACATGACTACCAGAGCTAATGCGATAAGCAGAGACTGCATGCGGTAGAGGACTGCATTCAGCACCATTAATGTGTGTGTTGTCAGTTTGGGTTGTTATATAAATTCATATGGGAAACATAATGTGTGGTACAGTTAATGAGATTATGTGTACTGTAGCATGAACGATAAAGGTTATCAGGACAGTCAAAATAATTACAGTAATTAGGCTGGCACTGCCATCAATATGTTATTCATTGAGTGCATGTGTGACATAAAAGCCCACATCCTTGTGGCCTTAGGGTTTGTTTGACATACAGTATGTGACACCCTGTGGCAATTAAACTAATGACAGTCAACAAGGGCAGAATTGCAAGCACAAAAAATCAAATGCAATATGCTTTAGTTAGTTTCTATTGAGTTTGTAAATAACTATGGCAATGCATGTTGGGAATGTGGTTACACACAGGCATTCCGAAGCATTCTGACTACTACTATTACTAACCCTATCCCAAACCTTAAACGCGTGCGGAAGCCACGCAGTCGGAGTGGCGGTGCGTCCGAATGCCACTCTGTCCCCTGGGAATGTATGTCCTTTGGTTACTCAAGTACCTGTTGTCAGGGTACTAGAAGTATCCAGTATATGGACGAAATGCTATCTGGAACGCATGCCCCTTTGATTATGTAATAGCTGTTGTCAGAGTTAGTGCAGTAGCCATTATCACAGTGTTTGTTTCTGGACCTACAGTAGACCTGCTTCCCACTCGGCACTATACTGCACCCCCTTGGGTCCTCCTCGGCAATACACACACCAAATTTGAAGTCAGACAGAGATTCCATGCATTTATAGATAGACCTGTCCGTCCTTCCGTCCGTCCGTCCGTCCGTCCGTGTCCTTTTTATGCACATATACAGTAGGATATTTCAGTATCTATCTGTCTGTGTCTCTTTTATGCCCATATTGATTTCCATGCGCAAATAAGGAGTCCAGGCTAGTGGATAATGTCATTACTATGACATCACATTGATGATATAAGGGTACTCCATACGCGTATAGTTTGCGTCCGAGCATAGTCATGGTATCGCACTGCCTGCCTCTGATTGGCCTACCGACACTGCCCGTCTTGACTGTCCTCTGAGATGCGAGGTTTAGTTACTCCGTGGTGGGAAGTAATACAAGAGAATGACAGCTTGGCATGTGCGACAGAATGCAGCATTGTAACTAACTTGTACGTTTTATTTTTGTAGAGGCAAACTAATATTGTTTATGCCGTTTGCTTTGATTGAATAATTGATTGAACATTGATTTGGGTGTGTTCTAAATAAAATGTTAGTGTTGATTATCGTATATTAATCTATGTATAGTAAACTAATATTATTATACTAAAAAGGATAAAGAAAAATAAACTTACTGTTCTCTTGTATCATACTTGTATTATTTAGTAACCACGCATCAGATTATCCAGCATAGTTTAGGACAGTCAAGACGGGCAGTGTCGGTAGGCCAATCAGAGGCAGGAGGGGCGTTACCATGTCTATGCTTGGACGCAAACTGATATACGCAGTCCATATACTGTATGGGGATTTGAGGACTTACAAATATTTCTTTGGACAACCGCTACGGCCGACTTGGTGCATCACTCCATCACTCCCTAGGGTCCTCGCCGTGATTGGCGCGTTTTAAGTAGCTAAATCTTCTTGAAATCCACTGGGGACAAGCTCACTCACTCGCAGAGATTTGTGTGATTTATTAAAGGATATGTAGCATACTATTGTATTTCTTCTGCACATATGGCAGCCATAACACCCTCTTCTCTTCTCACTCACAAGTTACTCAGTAGCAACTGAGGGGATGTTGCAACAGTAGCCAATTTGCAGCTCTATTGCTCACCACATATCATGCGTGTGTGTGTGTGTGTGTGTGTGTGTGTGTGTGTGTGTGTGTGTGTGTGTGTGTGTGTGTGTGTGGCTGTGCGCGCACGTGCGTTCGTGCGAGTGTGTAGTAGAGAAACTACCTTCATAGAGTGTTGACTTCGACTCATTCTACTGTGAGAACTGAGGCTTCTATAATGGGTGGATTTGCGGAGGTGGTACATCGCTCATAATGTACAGTACGTACAGCATCAATGGACAGACAGAAGGGGTAATAGGTAGAGAATATTGAGGCGCCACTGAGCGAGCCAAAGCGAGCGAGTTGCTGTGCCGAACGTTGCAAAGTTCACTCAAAGTGGCTATAGTGGCCGCAATCATCAGCGCGTCCTTGCACAAGTGCACTGGCTTGTTTTGAACACATTTAAATTGATTGATCTGGATATGACTAGAAACATCACTGGTTTCATCTGTTTGCTGTGTGTACTCAAATGTTTGTGAAATGTTTGCCACGGTTAACTTTTGGCCAGTGGTTGTGTTGACAAATGTTTTCCCTCATGCAGCACCTTCCTCTTAGGAGAATGGAATGTACAATGAAGAACAGATTCTGCCACGTGTTCGCTCCCCATTGCAACCATATGGAGTGAGCATATCTGTGCCATGGTGTAATGACTTTCAGAGCTACACACAGAGCGTGGCACATAACGCTCTTCATCCTTCATTCCGTTGCCAAGGGAAGAGACATATCAGATCACTTTACTCTCAAACTAACTTTTTCTAACTTTGACTGACTAATGAAAGGGCTGATTTGTCTGTGACAATCTGGAGTCGATAGGAAATTAGAACCTGTCAAGGACAGTCGACAGTCGACAATGATGTGAAATTATTATACAAAATTTTGCTTCTGGAAAGTAATCTTTTTTGTAATGGCTTGAAGGGACAGTTATCTTGAGAATGAGATATAAATCAAATTAAAGGGCAGAGCAAACCTGCAGCAATAGCAATCCATGCAGACCAGTGATTGGTTTCTCGTTTTCCTGAAGCCTCAAGCAGCTTTGGGCAGCCTTTGTCCTAGAACAGGTGAATGGTGCTCATAAGTTGCTTTGGACTGTAAATCTGTGTAATGCATACTATTCTCCAAACAGGTTAAAATATTAAGCGGGCAAGGCAAGGCAAGGCAAGGCAAGGCAAGGCAAGGCAAGGCAAGGCAAGGCAAGGCAAGGCAAGGCAAGGCAAGGCAAGGCAAGGCAATTTTATTTGTATAGCACATATGCAAAGGAATATGCAAAGGAAACAATAATTAAATTATAAAATTACAATAGGATGCATGAAACAAAATAAGTAAAAATGAATAGATACAGTTAGGCTACAGTGCAGAGGAGAAAATAAAAGAAAAGAGAGAAAAAATAACTCAATCAAAGGCAGCAGCAAACAGAAACATCTTTAGTTGTGTTTGAAAAGAAATAAGAGTGGCAGCAGACCTGCAGTTTTTTGAGAGTTTATTCCAGATATGTGGTGCATAAAAACTAAATGCTGTTGTATGTGTATGTGTATGATGTGTATGTGTATTTGTGGTTGTAAGAAACAGAAAGCAGACCTTTCCCAGATGACCTGAGAGGTCTGAATGGTTAATGATATATTGTACGGAATCAGAAATGTATTTTGTCCCTAAACTATTTAAAGCTTTATAGACCAACAGTAGTATTATGAAATCAATTCTTTGACACTGCAGTGAGCAGGTGTACAGTATCAACTGCAGTCGTCTGATGTATTTTTTGGGGAGACCTGTAAAGACACCGTTACAGTAGTCAAGCCTAATGAAGATGAACGCATGGACACCTTTTTCTAGATCCTGCTGAGACATACATTTTCGTGTTATATGTTTCTGTATATCTTATATACAGTAGGAGCTGTATGAAGCTAAATTCACTACATTGGGAGTTCAGAGTGTCCGTCTTAAAATCGCAAGGTTCCTGGTTCGATAGCTGGCTCCCGACACATGTCTATGTCTTTGAGCAAGACACTTAACCATTGACTGCTACCGATGAGCAGGTTGGTGTCTTGTCGTAGAGTGCTTTGGAGAAAGGTGCTACATAAATGTAGTGAGTTCAGCAGGCCCAGTTGTCTATTCCCTCATGAGCATTACAGATAGAACATCACACACTGGCTTTGATCCAGGACAGTCCCCATCTGCTCCTCTGAGCTGCTGACATACTGTACGTACACACTCACATTACATGTTACAATACAAACACACACTTTAACATGCACACACACTCATTACTTCACACTCGCCCACACAACACGCACAGCACGCACGCACACACGCACGCACGCACGCACGCACGCACGCATGCACGCACGCACGCACGCACGCACACACAGGCCAGACCTGTCAGCAGCAGATTGCATACTGTCACACACGGTGACACACCAGATGAAATTGATGCATGATGGCAGACAGCTAGATGACTCCTCAGACAGTATCCCCTCCCGCCCCCATACGAATGTATGCACGCACGCATGCATGCACACACGCCATGACCGCTTTCCTCTCCTGCTTCATTCCTATAGCTTGCATGGGATGATTGGGATCATGAAACATATTGGAGAGGTCCAGACACTGTTAACATGTCAGCACATATTGATCACCTGCAGGTGGAGTGATGGAAGCAGTCTTCAAAGTTAATTTGCCAAGATTATACTGCCTCTGCTTTGACTGCTCCTCCCTACCTCTCTCCCTCTCCCTCTCTCTCTCTCCCTCCCTCACTCCCTCCCTCACTCCCTCACTCCTTCCCTCACTCACTCCCTCACTCACTCCCTCACTCACTCACTCACTCACTCACTCACTCTGAGTGAGTGAGTGACTTAAATCAGTTCATTTCAGTTAATTCGGGAACGATGCAAGTTGGAAGTGCTTGCCCCACGTAGTTATGTACCGTAATAATACCCATCAGATTATACCTACTGTATGTTGTACTGTAGCTACCTGTGCATCTATGTCCCTTTTATGGAGGTCTGTTCAGCCATGCACAAATACTTTAATTATAGGGGTGGCAGTGGCTCAGGCAGAAGGAGCGAGTGCATATATCCGGCAGCGACAATCAAACGCGGGGGAGGGGCGGCACCTGCCGTGGAAGGTGGGGGGGATTATGACACTAAACTGCCACTACGGCAGTGTCGGTCCGTTCAGTGGCCGACGCCGCAACTGCCGAGACATGCGCTACCGGTTAACCCATTTTGACCTGAGATCAGATTCTAAAAATGTCCTGACAGTTTTTGCTATCAAAAATAGCAGACCTACAAGCTCGTAGCGCGCCACTCGGTGGCGCGCTATGAGCTTGTAGATCTGCTTGTAGATCTGCTAGTTTACTATTGCCAACAAAAATACAATTTGGAGATTCGTCACTCTGTCTGGAGTTAATTTATTTTTATTTTGTTGAGGGATGCCCAGCTTTGAGCGTCTATGTGTACCCCATAGTGATGATTTGATTGGCTGAGCACGGAATGTGATGGATGATGATGTGTGATGATAAGAGCACCCCTCGCTTCACACAGGTGTGATTTATTTTACAATTTGGAAGAGGAATAGAAAAAAGAGCATGCAAACACAGTTGCAGTGGCCTCCTGTATCCTATTACAAAAATGCTTCATAATCCCAAGGTCAGTCAATGTCAACTGGGCAGGATTGTTTTAACAAAAGAAAAGAAGTTATATACACTATTTTTAACTGGTTTAGAATATGCAATTTCTATTTCCAAAGGAGCATTTATGCTGAAACCAATTTCAGGATACATTTATACTGTGTATACACGAGGCAAGGCAGGGGTGCAATTACCCATTACGTATCCTGCAAGATGATTTATTCCATTCCAAACAGTAATTTGAGCTTAGGTCTGCCTTGTACAGAACCATGTTACCGACAGCAGGCCAGTGTAGCAAAACGGTCACAACTCAGGCTATAGGAAGGGCAGTGTTAGGTTTCAACCCTATGGGAGTTCAGATAGATAAATGTTGTGCGTTAAGGCACTGCCAAGGTCATGCAGAAGAAGACAGAATGGGGGTGCATGATGAGTCTGAACTGAGTGTGGGATTCTACACGTGTATGTGTGTGTAATTCGGTGTGCATTCATGCTTATTTCAAAGTCTGTGTGTGTTTGTGTGTGCGTGCGCTGGCGCGTGCGCATGACCGTTTCCTTATATTAAGGGTTGATATTGCATCACCCCTCCACTGATGTGTTCATCTGCCCACAGCACTAACCAGCAGCAGTATCATTGCTCATTTCCTCCTCGCCTGAGTCGCCTCTATACTATCATTTATTGAATATCTCTCCTCTCCTCCTGTTTTCTCCCTGTGCACTTCTGCTCGCAAACTTAAAATAGAGAAACAAACAACAAAGGGAGCGGAAGAGTACTTTGATGTCGCATGTAGCAGAGAAGGGCCATCCTCTCTCTACCTCACGTCCTACCCCATCAGCGATACAGCGTGCTCTCATTATTGTGTAATGCAGACAGAGCGCTGCTTCCGTGAGACGGGCCACGGGGGACACCCTGCTGAGTCCCCCTCCAGGGTAGCTGGACTGCGTTTCGTTTTATACAACCTTCATGCGTGCTTAGGAGGAGGTCTTCCTTCTTAGATGCGACTACAAGAGACAACACGTGTACAGAACCAAACGGACACAGCAATACACTGACACCACATAAGACAGGAACGCCCAAAAACACATCCGTTTTTTTTCCCTGGGCAGAATTTTCTATGGCTGCCAATGCGACTTTTTCCAATCCTTAATCACATACGGACAAACATCTATGCCGATAATATCTAACTTGCGGAGGTAACGTGCCTTGTCCACGGGCAACAGATCTTTCAACGTATGGCATTGCAAATACGTTTGATAATCGCTACTCTGCGCAATATTGTTTTAGAAATGCCGCAAATTGCATTGCAGTGAACGAGAGCAAATCACAACTTCCCCTGGGGGTGGTGACTCCGCCCTGAATACGCGTTGTGGCGTGGTGTCAGTCTATGGTCAATGGTCCATTTGGTTCCATTCTTACAAATGACCATGACTGCGTTGAGTATCTGTTGTGTTGCTTCTGCACTGCATCCGTCCGTGTTACTGTCTGCAGTTACATCCTTCTCCTCTCACTCTAGGGAGACCATTTATAAGACGTTCCCATTTTGCCTCCTTCTCTCTCTGTGTCATCCTCTTTCACGATCGGTCTCTGTTTGTTTTATGTGTGTGTGTGTGTGTGTGTGTGTGTGTGTGTGTGTGTGTGTGTGTATGGGGGGGGGGGGGGGGGGTCAGAGAGGATCTGACTGGTTTCATCAAGGTCCCCTCCTGTTCTGATTGGGTGATGTTGACAGTTGATGGCACACGCACGCACGCACGCTTTTGTATACTTATTTCATTCCCTACTTCTCTTTCCTCCTGGTCTGTCTTTGCTGTCCCCTTCACTGTACAGTCTGTACTGTATATTTCTCTCTGTCCATCATTTCCTGAGCTGTGGTGTTGGTGGGTGCCACATGACTTGTTTTGGAACAGAGTATAAGCTGTTAAAATAAGCTGACAGTTGTTAGACAACCGCATGGCACGTGCATCCTACACAGTCAAATCCTAAATGTTATGTGGAAATTAACACAGAGGATTTTGCTATGACATGAAATTCAGATCTCTCTCTCCTCTCTCTCTCTCTCTCGCTCTCCCTGTCCGTGTGTGTGTGTGTGTGTGTGTGTGTGTGTGTGTGTGTGTGTGTGTAGAAGACCTCAATTATATATTCGAACTTACAGCCTCACTAGCAAACCTAAAAGTTTCAAACAAAAAAGCCAGGAAAAATGCTGAGAATGACAAATGGTACGATAACGACTGCAAGAATCTCAGGAAAAAATTAAGGAAACTATCAAACCAAAAACACAGAGACCCAGACAACCACAACACACGTCTCCAATATGGGGAAACACTGAAACAATACAAGAACACAGTAAGAGAAAAAAGAGATCAACATGTTAGAAACCAACTGCAAGATATTGAGGATTCCATACAGACAAACAGCTTCTGGGAAAACTGGAACAGACTTAATAAACTAAAACAAGACGAACTACCCATCCAAAATGGAGATATATGGGTGAACCATTTTTCTAGACTCTTCGGCCCAATCGAGAAGAACGAAGAGCAAAAACAAATAAAAGATAAACTACAAAACCTAGAGTCAGCCATAAAAGACTACCAAAATCCACTAGATTCCCAAATCAACCTAAAAGAACTACAAGACAAAATAAAAACACTTAAAACAAAGAAGGCCTGTGGGGCAGACGGAATCCTAAATGAAATGATAAAATTCACCGACCTCAAATTCCAACTGGCCATATTAAAACTCCTAAATATCGTGCTCAGCTCTGGGATTTTCCCCAGCACATGGAATCAAGGGCTGATAACGCCACTCCACAAAAGTGGAGACAAATATGACCCAAATAACTACCGTGGGATTTGTGTAAACAGCAACCTCGGAAAGATCCTCTGCATGATCCTCAACCACAGAATTCTAAATTTCCTCACAGAAAGCAATGTCCTGAGCAAATCACAAATTGGCTTTCTACCAAAATATCGCACAACAGACCACATTTACACTCTCAACACCCTAATTGACAACCAAATAAACAAAAACAAAAGCAAATTATTCTCCTGCTTTGTCGACTTCAGAAAAGCATTCGATTCAATTTGGCATGAGGGCCTGATGTACAAACTGTTGGAAAGTGGCATTGGGGGGAAAACCTATGACATCATAAAATCAATGTACACTAACAACAAATGTGCAGTTAAAATAGGCGAAAAGCACACAGCCTTTTTCCCCCAAAACCGAGGAGTCAGACAGGGATGCAGCCTGAGTCCAACACTCTTCAACATATATATCAACGAATTAGCAAAAACGTTAGAACAGTCTACAGCGCCAGGCATCCTCTTGGCAAACACAGAAATCAAATGCTTACTTTACGCAGATGACCTGCTGCTGCTGTCCCCAACCAAGGAAGGACTACAGCAGCAACTTGATCTCCTACACAAATTCTCCCAGACATGGGCCCTGACAGTGAACCTAACTAAGACTAAAATCATGATATTTCAAAAAAGGCCCAGCCGCCAAAACCACCAATTTTTCCTAAATACAACCCCACTAGAACAAACAAAAAACTATACCTACCTTGGCCTAAACATCAGCAGCACAGGGAACTACAACCAAGCTGTAAAGGACCTGAGAGACAAGGCAAGAAGGGCATTCTATGCCATCAAAAGAAACATCAAAATAGACATCCCAATTAAAACCTGGCTTAAAATACTGGATTCTGTGATAGAACCAATTTCCCTCTATGGTTGCGAGATCTGGGGACCTTTAGCAAACCATGACCTTGAAAAATGGGATAAACACCAAACCGAGACCCTACACACAGAACTCTGCAAATCCATTCTCCGTACCCAGCGGAAAACACCAAATAATGCATGCAGGGCAGAATTAGGACGATACCCACTCATAATCAAAATAAAAAAGAGAGCACTTAAGTTCTACAACCACCTAAAAGAAAGTGACCTAGATGCACTCCATAACAAGGCACTCACACACAGTGAAACTCTAGAGAGATGCCCCCTCAGCCACCTGGCCCTGGAACTCCGGGCACAAACACAAACAGAGCCACGAGATAGAAAACCCATTGGACTAAACCAAATTATAAAACAGCAAAAGGAAAACTATCTGACACATTGGAAAGAAGCAACACAAAAGCAGAGTAAACTAGAATGCTATCTGGCCCTAAACAGAGAATACACAGTGGCAGAATACCTGAGCACCGTGACCGACCCAAAACAAAGAAAAATCTTAACTAGGTACAGACTCAGTGAGCACAGTCTCGCGATCGAGAAAGGCCGTCATAGGCAGACGTGTATCCCGAGAGAAGACAGACTATGCACTCACTGCACACAAAATGAAGTGGAAACCGAGCTACACTTCCTAACCATCTGTCCATTGTACCAAGACATCAGAGACACATACTTCCCACTGATTACAACCACACACAGAGATTTTGAAAACATGACCAACGACAAAAAAATCCCATATCTGCTGGGCGAAGTACAACAATGTGCAAACACAGCAGCAAGATTTGTGAGTTGCTGTGATAGGAGAAGGATATCAAATGGAACACAACCACCCTAAAGACTAAGCATTGTGTATATTCCTGCACTATACCTGCATCGAGTGACCTGGGTACATAGAATTTGATCTATTGAAGATTCTGACCTTCAAATGTACATAATTTTTGTATTGATTGTATTGCTGTATTGTTGTATTGTTCTTTCTGCTTTGGCAATGTAAACGTATGTTTTCTCATGCCAATAAAGCCCTTTGAATTGAAAATTGAATTGTGTGTGTGTGTGTGTGTGTGTCTGTCTGTCTGTCTGTCTGTCTGTCTGTCTGTCTGTCTGTCTGTCTGTCTGTCTGTCTGTCTGTCTCTCTCTCTCTCTCTCTCTCTCTCTCTCTGCATCTAAGTGAGTAATTATAATACAGAGAAAGAGACATTCATACATTTCATGCTGTAATTCCAACTTTGACATTAACACAGTTTATTTGTCACAGCATAAATAAATTCATCGTCAGCTTTTATTTGACATTACTGTAACCTTACTGACATCTTTAGTGAAATAAACCTGCACACAAAGTTCTTTGTTCTCTGTTCAACATCTACATGTTCCCACTGGTTCAGATTATGGAAAACAACAAAGCATGTTACCATAATTATTATGCAGACGACACACACACATTTACATAACCATATATATCCAAGCCAGACGATTATGGTTCAATATAAGCACTGAGGGTAAATGCATTGAACAAAAGTGCTAGAATTTTCTTCAACTAAACAAACGACAAAACTGAAGCAATTGGCCCAGACGGCTGAGGTTGTCATCTGGGCACAACTAGGCTGCTAATGCTACCTGACAGCTTGTCGCTGGTTTGACCTTTGCTGTGTGTCACTCCCCATATCTCTCCCCCCAAAAAACATTGTTTGAATTGAATTGTTTTGTTTTTTGAGCCAAGGAAGAACAAAAATGACTGCTCAGCTTCATTCGGTAATGTTTACAACCCAAGCTTGACATCTTGGTGTAGTAGTGTCCACAATTTCAACAGCCACAAAATTTAAATTCTATCAACATAAAAATGTATCAAGGCTGAAAGGACAAGGATGTGTCAGCAGGTTTTAGCATAACCCGTACATGTGTGTCGTTACAGATCTCCCTAAAAGAGAAAACAGAACAGCTGCAAGTCTCTCTGTGACCTTAATTGATTAAACACAGCTATGTGCACACACTTTTAAAGGGATATTTCACTTTCAACAAAAAATGTGGTCATTTTAATGTCTACACTACAGGCTTATGTGAACACCCCGGGCAGTTCTTAAGTTGCTTGATTCAGTAATTAGATTTGTTAGTTTGATATTCATTTAGGTGCCCTGCCCCCTTCCTATACAAACCCATTATAACTTAAAACTCCATTTTAACCATGATAGATTCATCAAAAGAAAATCTGTTGACTGATATTGTCCTTCTAATACGTGAGGGGCCGTTTTTCATTTACTGTTTTCATTTATTTTTTAATAATTATTTTCGAATATAACCTCCTCCAGCTCCAGCTCCTCATCCTCACAAAATCAAAAATAATGATTAAAAATAAATAAATAAATATATATCTTTATTCCAGTTCATTTTGGTTATTTAGTTCTGAATGATTAGTGACACACATTTCGGCTAACCGTCCATTTGTCTCTCAGACTCTTAGACTTAACCATTTTAACTTGACCAGAGTGCACCAGGGCTGTGCGTATACTAGGCCCACTCATGTTTAATATCCTCGCCGAAAAGTCTCACAATAGTGCATCGCCTTGCGACGCGTGGCGACCTCAATGGCTATTCACGCCAAACAATTTCCCCTGGAATAAGGATGCTATAGGGTTCAAGTAGTTCAGTCCAGACTGAGGATTATACCGCCTAGCAGCAGCAGCAGCACCTGTTGCATGTCGGGACCCAGCGCTGCATACCTCCCCTGCAGCCCTCGGCCTGAGGAGAAGAACAGATGAACTAAATGGAGGGGAAGAAAAGATGGGAGCTGTCACACAGCCAGACACCTGGCCTGCCATGAGCACCGCCGGCAGGGAGGGGGCTTATTATTATAGGTAGGAGGGGTTGCCTGTGGAGGTGGTGGAGGTGTGTACTATATTACTATACTTGTGAGGGCCTCAGAAGGAAAATACATTGCTTGGATGAACCTGGAACCTGGGACGTATCCTCAGTGATGCATCCCAAGGTCATCAGGGTTTCGGGTCTCGCGAACATCATACCACTCACTCGGGTGACCCAGCCGGGGTGATCAAGTCACCGATGTACGTCCCAGTAGCTACCCTCGATCAGCCCCACTAGGGAAAGACCAGGGCCACACAATCCGTTGGATCCACTCCAGAACTACTCTGCGGGGACTGGGAGGTACAATTCTGGCATGTGGAGGGACTAGGCTCTGTGGGTTGACTCCTGTCCGGGCCCCTCCTACGTCTCACCAGGTCCACTCCTGCTCTCACCAGGAGTACCGCCAGGACCTGTGCGTTGCACCAGACTCCCAGGACCAGACACTTCATTCAGGACTCAGGAGTGGTGGTTTCTTGAGCCGCAATGGTTCTGCAGGCTCCACCTGGGTAACGGTGGTACTCGAATGGCCCTCCTAAAGGCCTCATCGAAGGTTTTTGGGCTTCCTCCTCACGGAGGATGCAGGCTGGGGCGCCAACCAAATGTCCCCACACCACAAGTATAGTCAAATTTGAAGAAATGGGTATTGTGGGTGTATCAGTAGTGGCTCAGAGTCTCTGCCTGATGAAAAAAAGCTTAATATCTCCCCCGGCCCATAATTCCCTTTAGTCTATAGCATTCAAATGTTACATGGGGACCACAATGCAAATTGTTGTTTTATGGTTAGGTTAGGATTAGGCGTTCAGAGTTTATGGGGTTAGGCTTAGAGTTTTCCCTATTTTGTGTTCCAATGTCAGGCACTGAAAAAAAAATGCAGATCTACAAGTTCGGCACAGCGTGTCGCTCTGCAATGTGTGAGCTACTTTTCAGCTATTTTCTGGCTTTTTTCAGGTATTTCAGGTTCAAGGTTGTATTTTGTGTACAGGTACAATACAGTTTGCTTTCAAACAATGTTGACTTTATACACAACTGAATTCACTGAACAGTAGTCAAAACGTAGGCCATCAAAGCAGAGGCTGCACATAATCTATCATGACAAACATTAGAAATTCAAATCAAACTCCTCCATCGGAGTTCAAAGATACAGCATCCATCCATCCACCTGCAGGTTAACTAAAGTAGGAGAGGAAAGAGGGCATCTGCATCCCTGTTTGTGCATGTGTGTGCACGCGACTCCACACACTTGACCCAAATGGACTAGATGGATGTTGCAGCCTCTTGTTAGTCTTGTTTAAACATGTGTCCTAATGTCCAAGGTGGGCACTAAGATACACTATGTGTCCAGAATATGCTAATTTGCAATGCACAGAGAGAAGGACACAACATTCTATAGGTAAGCACTAGTTATTTATTTAGCATGGTTTGATAGCTTGGCAAAAATGATTCTTCCCCCCATGGACATTCAGTTACTGTTGACATTCATGCATGCACTCAGTGAGGCATTCATTCATTCATTCATTCATTCATTTAGTCAGTCAGTCTGTTAGTCAGGTCTGTTACCACATTAAACCAGGTATCCCTTTTTTTAAGTAACGAAAATTGAAGATCTACACAGATCATGATGCGTCGCAACACATTAATGATTGTGAGATATTTTTTTACAGTGATTGTATCCTCTGTAACGGAGTCACTTACTGTTGGTCTGTGTTAACCTGATGGTATTTCCACCGTTCTCTCTGGGATCTCCCAGGGCACCTAAGCTGACTGGTGAAGGACCCTAGTTCCGAACATTCCGAGCAGGGAAAGAATAATGGAATCCTTTCACAGGTGGACGAATCTGGGAAAGTCATAAACATCTCAAAGATGGGGAAGACATCTCAAGGGTCCCAAACATTCCTTTGCTCAGTATTTCTGTAAAATGAGGAAGGCAGGGGGGAGTTGAGGGGGGAAATGGACAGAGGGAAGGAGAGGGGGAAGGGATGGAGAGAAAGTGGAATAGAGAGGGCAGGACAGAGAGAGAGAGAGAGAGATAGAGAGGGAGAGAGATACGATGAACAGAGTGGAGAGGAGGCAGCATCTAGGTCATTCTGCTGAGAAATGAAAATGTCCGTTTTTCACCTATGGAGCGGGCAAGGTGAGGATTTTTAACTGGGCCATTAGACAGAGCTTACAGTATTCAACTCACTTTTCAGTTGCGTTCTTGTTCCAGCATCATGCAAATTAGCCCTCTGGAATGTGGAATCTGGAAAATAAATTGTGGATGCATGGCCAGTACAGATGGACTAAGTCTGTCTGGAGGAGTTGCCAAGAGAGCACTGAGGGGGCAGGTGCTCAAAGCCCACAAAAGGGCACATCTGTGTGTTGCCGATTTTTGGGCTGGTATTTTCGTGGGGGTCCCTCGTGCCATTTCACACCAGAAATGTAGTACATTGGATGTCATATGCTAATGAAGAAAGATGTTCCACAACAACTTGGCCCAATGTCACTGGACAGTATGTTCTCATCACCATGTAAAATGAAAAGGGCCATGGATGTTTGGCAGGAAAAGGGCACTTTGAGGAAAAAGGGCAGGTGCCCTAGCCCCAAACCCCCCCCCCCCCCCTCTGCACATGCCTGTATGTCACTACTATTGCATTTTTCACAGACTCAGTGGACTCTTCCTTGAGAATACAGTGATCCAGCATGACAGCATATATATATATATAGATAAATATTGTGCGACGTATGGGTTTCTCTTGCCTAGAACTGCATGCGGAAGACGGTCCCTGAAATGTGAGCGTGCCACAATAGCATTGGTCTCAGCTGGATGAGTCCAGTTCTGCTGTAAGCCACTGAGAGCACTGAGCCGGCAGACACAAGCTTTATATTCCTGCTTGGATATTGAGTTTTACGCTGCATGAACAGGATACATGTGGATTGGCTCTCCTCTCCTTTTCAGACCACATGCCTATACTTCCTTCTTTCAGTCCCTCTGTCTTCCTGTCTATATATCTCTTTTCTCCTTATTGCCAGTTTAGGTATAAGACTCAATGTTTTAGAAGTGTGTATTGTTTTAGTGTTCGCTTGTGTTCCATTCTTTGTCATAATCTGGAGTAATGAGTCATGTACAGTTTGCTTCTCTTTCTAGGCGCCTGCAGATTGGAGATCTCACTGTACCCTTTGCTAAACGCCCACAGGAATTTGAACTCTCCATTCAGTTTACAGTGAAATGCTATCTTTGCAATGTATGCAGTCCTCCATTTTAATCATGGCTTTGTTGGTTACCCTCTAACTACAGTGTTTTTCTCTCCTGCTTTCTTTCTCTCCTTCCTTCCCTCTCTCTCTATTTTTTTTATTTCTCTCTCTTTCTCTCTGTTCTTTCTCTTTGCCCAGGCCTGGAGAGTGTGCCTAAAGTTTCGATGTGGTCAAAGATGGCCACTGCTTCTCCTTCCCGTCCTCATCCTGCTCCTCGCCATCTCCGCCATGATGATGACAACTATGCCCCTCCCCTTCCCGCTGTCCGAGGCCCACCGCCTGCCGTCCCGAGGCCTGAGCTCAGCTGGCAGGATCAGACCAAGGACCGGGGAGCCTCCCCCTCCAGTGGCCGCCGCCCCAGACCCTCTCCGCCATTTGCTTATGCCCGACGTCCACAGCGGCTCCTGGAGGAGCACTGACAGGCAGGAGACGTCCAAACACTTAATGATGGCGGCGATTCCGCCTAACCCTGCAAGGAGCACCCGCAGCCTCACTAGGAGCGGTCCCACAGACTCCCTCGATGGTCGACACAGAGGCAACGATGTCACCTTCAAAAGGAAAGAGAGGCCAGCTACCAGCCAGTATCCCAGATATCCCCATCTCCTACTGATTACAGGTAACCGCACAGAGCCAAAGCATGGGATTAAAGTAAGCAGCCACAGTGCTGCAGCTGAGCCACCTGCAGAGACGCACAGTCATTTTAGCAAGAGCCAGTCACCACCAGCCCGTGCCCCGACTCCTGTAATAAAGGGCAGAAGACCTGCAGGTGGACAGAAAGACAAACACACACACATCCAACCTAATGACAGCCAACATGCAAGCAGATGGCCGCAAGGTCAGGTCGACAAGAACACTAACAGGCAGGCGAACATCCGACCTAAAGACAGACACAATCAGGCTAACAGACAGGCAGACAGAGCTATAAGGCTAGTTGAGCATAAAAAGCTTGTGGAAATACTGAAACATGCAGCAAAGCCCTCTGGGAAATATGACAAAGTTGGTACGGAGGAGCTGGCTGCGAGAAAGCCTACAACAGGTCTCAAAAAACACCCAGACGTCCTGGAGGATCCTTCAGAAAAGAATAAAAATAATAAAAGCCCACTAAACTATAATGAACTGTCGTCCAACCCGAAGGCATCTGTGAGAACAGAAGACGATGTTTGGTGTCAAAGCTTCAGAGAACAGGATTTCCCCAACAGTGACCAGAGGAGAATCCGGATCAGTCCAGACCTCCGGGCTCTTCCCTGGTTCAGTGAAGATGATATACAGAAGCTGGAGCTCCTCGCTATGGGAGAGGTGGTCAGCAAGGCCAGGGTGCCTGCCCATGGACAGGTGCTCCAAGTAGGCCTGGGGGTCCCCAACCAACAGGACAGTCAGGTACATATGTTTCAATACTATTGGTACTTTTACAATAAGTGAATGGAATTATTTTATATGGCACCTCCTCTACACACTCATCTCTCTAGGAGTGCAGTAGGAGTGCAGTACAGTTAATTGAACAAATCAATTGAATCAATAAATAATAATTGTCATTGATTTTCTAAAATACTGAAAATAGTAGATCTACAAGTTTGAAGATCAGAGACTTTCTGCAAAGTAATAAAGTAAGACTTAGGTGGATAATGAGAATAGTCAATTTATCGAATTCTGAAAATAAATCTATTACAATATCTTTCCTGCATTAATTCGTTGATATAAAAAAACCTGCTTATTGTTCAATTCATCGAAAAAGTAATCAATAGAATAATCACCAAGAAAATAATCAAATACGCTGTTCCAGAATTCAAGTTTATTGTTTTTGTCTATCCTCCATTGTAAAGTTATGGGTTTAATGCCTTGCTCCAAATCCAGCATGTTTATTGTTTCAACGGACTCATCAGGGTTCTGTTGCAGACTAAAATAGACAAAGCGTTAAAGGAGAACTTCCCACTAGAAGGCTTTCTTACCTTTATTTGTAGTTGTTACGTCGCCACCAAAGAGGTCCAGGTGTTATTTCGTGCAAAAGCGCATTATTGGCTATTTCCCCTACCATAAGCCCTCAATGAATTGAATAGAATGGGGCATTGGGTTTTAGTGCTAATTCGCTTATTTCCATCGCTCAAAAATCGCTCAACTTCCTCTCTTCATAATATAAATAGAATCCCAAGCGGCACACATACTTAAGTACTTATTTCGATGGAAATTAGCGAATTAGCACTAAAACCCAAACCCCCTATTAGGAACATGAATTAAGTGCAGTGCAATTCCTATCTTTTTATGTGTGAGTTTTTTGGACACTGTTGCTGAGATCCAATGCTTTGCTCTTGTAGTGATGGTGGGCACAGTAGGTCTCCTGGGAGCAGGAACAGGCTGTCCTCTTTCTGTGTCGGTGATTGAACCAGCATGTTGGCCAGGCCTCCTGCCTCAAGGCTGTTTATAGCTTGGCATTTGGGTGAAAGACTTAATTTCAATAAAACATGTGTTGAGCCTGGGACAATAGAACATGTTGGGTGTTTGTTATGAAAGGTGTGGCACAAATATAATGTACTTTTCACCCTCAGATATCCATGTGGCTTTCTAAGAATCACAGTGTCCATCAGAGCTCTATGCAAGGAGGACCAAAAGCCCACAGCGAGTGCTGCCAGCAGGGAACATGCTCCCTGGTCAAACGCCACGACGACTGGTTTGAGGTCTTTGCCTTTCACCTGGACAGGGTTCTGGGGCTGAACAGGAGCCTCCCTGTGGTCCTAAGGACCTTTCGCAGCGAGATACTCCCCTATAGGTACATTAACGGTAGCCCTAGACCCATCGTGTGGTGGGACCCGCAAATTCAGCATTTGGCTGATATGGACAATGACCAGAACTCTGTGCCTCTCAGTTGGATCCAATACCAGGCCATATTGCAGGCCCACTGTGGCCAGGGAGCAGACATGAACTCAGCGCTGTGTGTGGGGGTCCATCACTCAGAGTGGGGGAGATTGGCTCTTTTTGACTTCCTACTACAGGTAAGAGGAAAATATATATATACACAATACCAGTTTTCCATCTTGTCCTATTTGACACACACACACACACACACACACACACACACACACACACACACACACACACACACACACACACACACACACACACACACACACACACACACACACACACACACACCACAAACACCATGTTTAATTATTGTGGACATACTGTACTATAGAGCATAAAATAAGTGTTTTCCATCCTCTCAAGTGTAGGGTAGAGCTCTGTGAGGCATAGTGAACTCTATTAGATATGGCCGTTACAGATACAGCGTCAGGGGTATAGGCCCTATGTGTGTGTGTGTGTGTGTGTGTGTGTGTGTGTGTGTGTGTGTGTGTGTGTGTGTGTGTGTGTGTGTGTGTGTGTGTGTGTGTGTGTGTGTGTGTGTGTGTGTGTGTGTGTGTGTGTGTGCGACTCTGCGTGTAAGCCCCTGTATCTTAAATCAGTCTTTAGACCCTTGTATAGAGTTTAAAGTGCAGATACTCTGCAGAACTCTTACCAAAATGTTTTGGGTGATGTGGTTCAGACATCCATGAGGAAGGGTAGAGAGACTATGTACAGCTGGTATAATCACACGCTGCGCTACTCGTTCATGGCTGTAGTTCAATGAAAGGAGAGATCAAGATAACATTTTGGCGATTAAACTCTAATTACATTAATGTATAAGATTAGATTTTAATAGGGAGAACCCCCCATTGGTGGTGGCAGTGCAGATGAGAATTCTTCCTTCTCAACACTAGATGGACAAGGTGGAGTTGGGGATGGAGGTGGGTTGCTTGTTGCCAGCTGAAAAGAGAATGACAAGTGTGAGGTCACATTCTCACCTAATACTTCGGTAGACTCAATGTGTATGGGCGGAGAATTTGGGATTCTTGCATATTTAATTTGCTGCGGTTTGCCTTCACACTGTCATTCGCAGCAATTGGAAACGCAGCAGGGGGGACCTTTATCAATGTGTTCCATTCATAAACTAGCCTACACAGTGAAATCTATGGTTATAAAATTACACTCATAACTTGCATGTGTCGTGCCGTCTGGGACCCCCCTCTCTCTCTCTCTTTCTCTCTCTCTCTACTCCACACACTGTTCTTTTGGGCATGGAGGCACAGCGCTGAGCGCACTGATATAACTCCCCAGTCCCCACACAGTGACAGCACTCCATGTTTACGGCACGCACAGACAGACAGACAGACAGACAGACAGACAGAATATTCTGTAGGCTATATAATAGGCTACACTGCAGTGTTTTTATGTGTTTTCTTAAGCAATTGATTAATGTACACGTCCTCATTTCGATCAGGGCTTCAGTCTCCTCATTCGACCACGTCTATCCACGGTAACGGGACATCTTTGCGCTGCGTAAAATATGCCTTCTCCGTCTCCAACTGTGTTCAGCTCCTCACCCACCACATTGTTTGCTTCATTTCCATTATTTACTGCGGATTGCATTCACACCTGCACCGAATCGTAATCAAGTGCGATACGCATTAGGATTCGAATGAGCCTTCACACCTGCCAAACGAAGTGCACTTTCTGAAAATGCGCAGCAGGATTCGTTTTAATCGCAGCAAAGCTCTCTGGTCAGTCTGGTGTGAATGTGACCTGAGAGGCAGTGATATTTAAAAGAGTCCAATGGCCTGATTGGCTGACTGCCGATTGGCTATAGATGAACTAGCCTCTCAAGCTGTAGAGGACAACAGAAATCTTCCTCATTCAACCTTCGCTACATGTAGAGATTTAGCTGAAAGCAAACATTGCTGTTATTATTAGAGCATGCCTCCTGGCAGAGATTTGCACTCTACAGACAGTACTTACCCAACCTTTCTACTGTGGCTCTGTTTAGACATGTCTGTGATGGTATTAGTATTAACTGCTTTGTAAATTGTATGAAAAGGCATGAACTTCACCTTGACAGTAAACATGAGCTTTGCTCAAGGAAAGGGAGGAGAGACACACTGAGGGGAAATGAGAATGACTCACCCAATGTCATGAACTGGGCAGGAGATAATGACTCACTGGACTGTTACATCAACATGCATGTACACACACATGCATGCACGCACACACACACACACACACACACACACACACACACACACACACACACACACACATGCATGTCACACACTGACACTTACTGTAGGCTTTATTTACGTTACTGCCATTACCCACGACGCTGCCCGCAAGTCAGCCGCTGCCCCGGAAATTACGACTATAGGAGCTTGCTCTGTCCCTAAATGGTATTTTGGTCCAGCGGTATCGATTATGCAGACAATTTGCGTGGTCATGGGAGTGTTGGCACGCTTTCCCCTAAATGGCTATTTTGGTCACCCACCCGTAAACCGTAATGCCAAATTAGTTTGGTATGGAGCGGCAATGGAGATGTCTGTGGAGTCAGGCTTCTTCATCACTCCTTATTATCCTACGCATCGCTGTGATTGTATAGTTTTCCTGCTATAATCAGCAAAAATGAGTGCCTGTCAATTCCTTGTGTCCACTGTGTTTATATAATTGTCTAGTCTAAGAAGTTATTTGACTTGCATTGTGCGTGATTCCATTCGTTTAATCCGATTTCCCGAACGGTCCTTTTCGCTTGATACCGTTTCGTAGAGACGGCCTACACGCACGATCTATTATACCAAATGAAAGCTCGACGTTTGCAGATTACACATCACTTGAAAATTAAAAAATGAGCAAGATCTGAGCGAATTGTGACTCAATGAAAATATGAGTGTTCTTGGCTCTGAGCATAAACTGTATGCCTAGGCTTGTCAGGGTGCGTTCAGAGGACCCAAAATCAGTACGACCAAAAGGCAAGATTCACAGTTCAGGATGTTTATTAAACTATAACTTAAACTTCCCATAAAATGGGGCAGGCAGAATAAGGACACAGTATACACGCTGTGACGCTGACATGAAATGACGATCTGACAAGGAACTGAACAAACTGGGGTATATAAATAGACAAAGACTAACTAGACACAGGTGAACTCAAAATACAATCAATCACAGGATAGGCTAACAGAACTAAGAGGACACAGGTGAAAACACTGACACATCACAAGGTAGGTGAGACAAGGTAGGGAACAGTAACTAGGCAGACAGGAAACACTAGGGACCATACTACAAAATAAGATAATAGATAGATAATAGAGTAACAGAAAACCAAACAGAACAGGAAGACATGGCAAAATACTAAACATACAGAGAATAACAGAATAAGTCTGAAGGACTGCAGTATTAGTAAACAAGTACAAAGGCAAGAATAGTAACAACAACTTCCTTTCTTGACTTAAGCAAATACAGAACATAAATCAACCACATAACCATTAAGGTCAAGCCAAATAATAGTCCAGTGGTTTGGACCTAAGTCAATGCTCAAATTCAAAGGCAGAGGAACGAGGCGTGACAAGGCTATATGAAGCAATGTAGCACTGCATGGGCATAACGGGCAACGGATAATGGATCTAATGGATCTCTTAAAGGCAATGGCATGTGGCACGGTTTCATTATTGTAACCCCCAAACCACAATATGCATAATGTAGCGGAGATAAAGGGATTTAGGCAGGTGATCAAAATAGCCACATTAGTGGGGGAACACCCCTTCCCCAATGCTAAATCCCCAAATAGTGGCTTTAGAAAGCTTGGACGAAAATAGAGCCCTTAGGGAAAAGTTGGGGCCATGGGCCCATGTAAAGTGTTGAGCTTAGTATACAAATTTCACAAAATAGCGTGCCATGATAGCAAGACTAGTCTTGATCATATCTAGATCTAGACAGCATCACCCTGATAGTGTTTTGCCATTGGAGAGGTTGTCCAAGAATTCCTCTGGAGGGTGGAGCACTGGAGCATTAATGCAGCTAGCACATTAAAAAAAGAGGGGTCAATAAATTAACCTTGATTAGAATACCTCAGAGGGAGACAGAGCATGACTTTATCCCTTTTCAATACGATGATTTAATTAGACATTGCATAATTAATTTCTGACTGATGAGTCTGTAGGTATGCAGGTTACAGCAAGGCAAAGCTGTCAGGTGTATTTCAACCTAATGAGTAAAGTTAATGAGCAATAGCTACATCACCTGCAAGATGAGTGTGTGTGTGTGTGTGTGTGTGTGTGTGTGTGTGTGTGTGTGTGTGTGTGTGTGTGTGTGCGCGCGTGTGCATGCTATTGGTTCATTGGTTCAATTAAAAATCCAGTTCTATAATCAGGACGTGCTTGTGAGCGTGTGTGCTCGTGTGTGCGTGCTGTTTATGTTCGGATTAGAGGGGCACTTGTTTATGAGGTGGCAGATGCTAATGACTCTGCCAGAGCTGTTTGCTGTGTGCTAAACACCAGCCAAGCTGGTAAAGATGCAGATCTTGAAGCCGAGCGCTTCCATCTCACGTAACGGAGAGAAAGACCACAGTGGTAGAGCAAGACTGAAAGAGAGGGACTGTCTGTGACAGAAGGACAGTGAGATGGAAAGAGAGACTGAGGGTAAGATGATATTAAAGGGATAGTTCACTCAACACTTTAATTCATAGATATTTGTCAAGCCAATAATTTGACGTCCAGCAGTGGTTCCCAATGGAGACACAAAGAGTCTCTTTTGTGTCTCTTTATTTGCTTAGGAATGTGACAGGAATGTGTGTACTTGATAGATATAAGTAATTATTTGGGTGAACTACTCCTTTAACATGCAGACACCCGAAGACAAATACACTGTGTTAGATATTGTTAACAAACCATTTTATTTCACACACTTTGTGTGGAATAACATACAGATAATGGAAGCAGCTTCTTCTTTTTTTTTTAACAATATATTTATTGATTTTTTTATTTTTTTTACAAACAGACAATACAACAAAACAATACATAATACAGACAATACAATACAATTACTTAAAATGAAAAACAAACAAAAAACAAAACAATAACTAGTATATATAAGTACAGTATAATAAAATAATGGCACTTAGAATGGTAACAACAACAACAGAGTCCTTATGGCCACAAGACCAAACAGCTGCAGAGAATACAATTAGACAATTTCCACCATTAAATAAGATAAATCATTAACCGTAATATATTGGATAAACCTTCCCCATATCTTATCAAACATCTTCTGTTTATTCTTCAAAGTATAAGTGATTCTTTCCAGAGGAAGACACAATGATAACTCCCTAAACCACTGAGCAATACTGGGTTTGCCTATCTTTTTCCACGATAAGGCTATAGCCCTTTTGGCTTGTAGTAAACATAAATCCAGGAATCTTTGTTCGCTACTCTGAATCTTATGGCCAGGTGGGTAAAGACCTAATAGAAACAGTTTTGGGTTGGAAGCAGCTTTTAAACTGTTCAACTGTAAAAAATGTCAATAACTGTAAACTGTAAATAGCTGTAGAACTAAATGTTTACAATACTTGGCAAACCATTTACAAAAATGGGCAAACATTTGCTGAAAATAGCAGATCTACAAGCCATTTCTATGCGTTAATTGTGAGCTTTTCTGCATGCATGCAATCGGCATGTGATAGGCAGGATTGTCAGGTCCAATCTCCAGCCCACGAACAATAATAAAACTATAACTGCAGCCCAAAGTCTTGTTCATCCATTCATCCATTTTCAACCGCTTATCCTGAGCTGGGTTGCGGGGGCAACAGTTCCAGGAGAGAGCTCCGGACTTCCCTTGCCCGGGGCAACATTAGCCACTTCCCCCATCCTGTCTTTGACGTTAGCCACCCGTCTGTGTTATGTTATTCTTTCAGTCATCAAATCTCGTTCAACTGGCCTTTAAATTAGGTTACATTTGTACACTCGCGTGTTAGCGTGACCCCCCCCCCCCCCAACAACACCCCCCTGCCACGATTGTGAACAGAGCAGCAGCAGCCATAGCTCAACACAGTCGGGGAGCACACAGCATCCTCGCCTCTTCTGACTACCTCCATGTTAACTTTTTTTAGCCTACCCAGGCTGTTGGGGGTGGGGTCACGTATGTGCTAGCAGCAGCCACCGGGCTCCGCCACACTTGTCAACTCAACTCAACTGTCATTGCATCTCTGTATTTATTTTTTATTTTATTTTACCGACGGCACGGGTAGGCGGCTGCGGATCCCAAATGTGCCCCAACGCAATTGCGTTGTCTTCGTCAGGGTATTTACGCGCCTTCTGCTGTGTGCTTTGACACACCTCTTTTGGGTCCAAAGACCCACACTGTGAGGCTGCGCTGCAGAGTAGGGTTCTGTAAAACCTCCACTCTCATCACTTTATCATCAGCCTCCCCTGAAGCGCCCACCCCACCACCCTCCCTCACGCACGCACGCACGCACGTACGTACGTACGTACGTACGTACGTACGCACACACGCACGCACGCACGCACACACGCACGCACGCACACTCTCTCCCGGGGGAGTCGTCCACTGCAGGTGTGTGTATGTCCTTCACACACTACTCTCCTTGCTCTGTTGCTATCAGGTTCCCGGGTATCAGAGCGCTGGGGGGTGTTAAAGGAGCAGGTAGGAACAAGTGTTCAGAGCCCTACTCATCACCAGCTCTCTGCAGATCAATAGGAGGCTATTAGAGCTTGGCCCTGTTACAGAGACTGATCTCCTGGCAGTGAGGTCGAGAGAGCTGACTGATGGATTATTCATACCCCCCCCCCCCCATACACACACACACACACACACACACACACACACACACACACACACACACACACACACACACACACGCACACACAATGCTGGGCTGCTCTAGAACTGGGCCTTGGTCGTTATTTGTGCATGCAAATGTAGAAGTACAAGTGCTAACACACACACAGACACGCACGCACGCACGCACGCACGCACGCACACACTTACTGTAGTAAGCAGGTTTATTTTTCTGTTTTCAGCAGTATAGCAGTGGTGGGATGAAGAGGGATGAAACTATTCAAATAATAGGTCTGCAAAGCGAGTGCAGCCGGGCTGAACACACTCAGAGAAAATGATGACGATGATGTTGACAACATAATAATATGTAGGCCTACTAGGTCCTTTTTTCACAGACTTTTCCAAAGTTGTATAGTTTGTTCTTGAATCTACGAAAGCATAGAATCGAGTCTATTCTATCCAGACCTTAGAATCAACCCTCTATTCTATCCAGACCTTATCAGCTTTATTGTCGAACTAGTCATTATAAGATGTTACGTTGACTGCCTGTGTTTAAAGTTACCTTTGAGGCGTCAAAGTATCGTAATTCGGTAGCCTATAATCTATCAACCCAATGAAAAACATAACATTACAAGACGTCCCAATTAGAGTTTAAAAGATCAATAACACCCGAGCAACGGAATGCCCAATTCAACATAAGGTTCAATGACAGCTTCCATAACGCTGTGGTCGCAGCACTCTCACACACTCACAGCAGGATCCTCAGTGCAAACTCATTAAAACCAGGAAAGCATCCGTGTTGTTTTACATATTTGCGTTGGCCATTCAAAAACAGCAGATATATAAGCTCACAATTTTGAATTCCTGAAAAGGGCATTTATAGAATCGGCCTCTGGTCCTAATGGGGTAATTTAACTTTAAGGGTCCCATTGTCACACTCTGAGATAAATGAACACTGGAGGATTTCCTGTGCTAGAAGAACAGCATGCAACATTAGAGTTTGTTCCACTTGGATAATCTGCTGGTTCTGGCCACAGCCTTGGTGCCCTCAGGTATGCTGCTATGTGGTGGTGGTGTGTGTCAATATTGGCTAAGTCTCCAACAGTCTGCTGGTCCCAGTTCACAATCAGTGCGTTCTAGTGTGAGAGGTAAATGTGGCAGGTGGGTGAGAAATCTCCTGTAGGTGTCATGGAGGTGAGGAGAAACAAGGTTGGTGCTGTTTTACTGCAGGGAGAACTGTGCTTTGCGCGTCGTGCACACTTGTGCACACACTCACGTACACATGCACACCTCCTATCTGCTCTCTCTCACACACTTACAGACACACCATCAACTCGAGGGCAAGTCTCAGCACCAAGCACACATACTCAAACACACACACATGCAGCCAACCTGAGGGCACGTCTCACAAAGTTTATAATATGCCTCTCCACTCCACCAGTGTGCTAGTCTCTCACATCAACACATACTGTAGACGTGATTCACATTATACTGTGGCACCCTGAGAAGCTTTTCACTGCTGATTTACACAGTAACTTATAAGTTATACCATTGGCAGATTTTTGGCACTTCAAATCAAATAAAACTTTATTCATAAAACATATTTAAAACTAGAACTGTACTCTGTCGAGTGCATACTTGCTTGTTGCACACTAGTAGGCCATAAATGGCCAACTAGTGCGCAAGCAGAGCGCGCAAGTACTTTCGACCGCTACAAACTGTCAACCAATTACCTTTAAACCTCCCAACACTAAAACATATCGTCATTACGTCACAATCGAAGACCAATTACACTCTGGCATTGGGTCCTTTAATCCACATATTTCTTATGTCATCATTGAGAGCTAGTTATACATATACACACCATGTAATCTGGTTCCAGCAAATCAGGCACAATTTGCTGTTTTATTTGCATACGCATCAAAAGTGGCGGGTTGGCTGGGACGGTGCATACGAGCCGGGCGAAACTATTACTTGCGCGCTCTGCTTGCGCAAGTAACGACAGAGATTTACTAAAGTGCGGTATATAGGGCAAAACAAACAATCAAAGCATTGGCATATACATTATGCATAGATGCACACAAGGGTCAATAATGAGCACAAAACACATACAGTATTATGTGTACAAAATAAAACAAAAAAGATCAGCTCAGATGTGACTGTTCAGTGTGGGATAGATAGGGGGATGGCTGCGTGAAGCAGTCACACTAGGCCTGAGTCAAACTACTGTCACTGGACTGAGAGCTCAGTGTGACTGTGACTCAAGAGGTAGAGCAGGTCGTCCAATGATCCATGGGTCGGTGGTTCGAATCCCGGCTCCTCCTGTCTACATGTCGAAGTGTCCTTGAGCAAGACACTGAACCCCAAATTGCTCCCGATGTGCTCGTTGGTACTTTGCATGGCTTCCGCCGCAATCGGTGTATGAATGGGTGAATGTAATGCACAATCTATGTAATATAAATGCACCATTTACCATTTACACCTGTGTGCAGTCTACTGTATATTGCTTCTCTGAACACATCCAGTGTTCTGATTGAGCCAAACTACATATATAAAAGTCTTTATTTCACTGCAATGATGAGCCTGCACAACCACGTTTTTCACCCACTCTACTTGTAATGTGATGTGACAATAAAGATTGATTCTGATTACTACTTCAACCACATGAACATAATAGGTGAATATTTGGTAAAATTATTGGTGAACATTCTGTGAAGAACAAGAGTCCAGCACCATGTTTAAAGACGGTGGGGATGGCTCGGACGGCTGGTGTAGCTTATGTCTGGGTACAGGAGGAATCCACTCACGATCCTGACGACCTTTGCTTACCTCTCCTCATTTCCTGTCAAAATCTAAATCTATCTGTAAATCTATCAATAAAGCCAGAAAAGGCCCAACATATATATTAAAAAATTGGGATGTGCATATCCTATGAAGATTCTGTGAATACAGACAATCTACCTAAGGAAAGGTTGTAGATTGATTGATTTTTCAAAAAGAGATTGGTGTAGAGTAGACTAGATGGACCCCAGGGGGTCCCCAGCTAAATGATTGATACGTAGATAGGAACCAAATGGACCCTTACAGGTCTGTAACTCTGAGTGTATTCAGAGTTATGTCTGTTTCGTCTGTACTCTGTACTACTATACTATATATCTCTCTGAATGTGTTGTTAATTCTCCTCTTCCTCTAGGTGAATGACCGACTGGACAGGTATTGTTGTGGCTTCAGACCCGACCCAACAGAAACCTGTGTGGAGAACCGTCTTCACGTTAAGTGTCGTAACGACAAGGAGCTGTTGCTGGTTCACATCCTGGTAAATACACTGTGAAATCCTCTCAGTGTTCACTTGATGTGCCAGCTGCTTCACACTCTCTGCTGCAGTGCCAACCCATGCCATCCAGTGAGAGCTGAAGGTCACAGAACGATGATGCTGTCAAGACCACATCATCGGCGAAAAGCTAATTTTAAGCTTAGCTTTTTTTAAATGATCCCACGATTTTGTAACCCAAGTTTTCTTTTCACCCAGTGCCAATTATCTAATGTAATCCTGGGCGCTACACTTCCTCTGCCAACCTGGGGGGGCAGCGGACTGACCTCATGCCTCCTTCTATGCATGAGGAGTCCAAGCTGCTTCTTTTCACCTGACAGAGGGGAGGTGAAAAGAAATGAGAGAGTTACCATTTCCCAGGAACATCCAGACCCACAGAAATGTGCCCAGGGGGCCGGGCCCCACGTCCGAAACGGTTGAGAAATGACAGAGTTACCGTGTGGGGGTCCCTCTACTGTACCCTCTACTGTACTGTACTGTCACTGTACTGTACTGTACTGTACTGGCACACACGAAATCTTCATAAATGTAGTTCATATGTGCGTGTGTGTTTGTGTTAGGTTGCGCACAGGTGGTGAAAAACAGCCATGCTGTTTTCGTTCTCATACCCAGGCAGGCACCCAGCCAGGCAGCCAGCCACACACATAGCTCTGTAAGGGAGTGGTTGCACCACTCTTTCTTTTTTTTTAACTCATAACGACGCATGATCAGTTTGTAGATGGGCTATTTTCAGTATTAATTAGGGCTTAAGTTCTTAATTCTGCATTTTTGTAAGTTTTGACTCTCAGGATGAAAGCTTTGGGGGTTAGATAATGTTCTGCTCTATTTGCATGATTATCCAAACAAGTAGGAC
Organism: Protomyctophum parallelum; assembly: GCF_964188405.1. Taxonomy (NCBI): domain Eukaryota; kingdom Metazoa; phylum Chordata; class Actinopteri; order Myctophiformes; family Myctophidae; genus Protomyctophum; species Protomyctophum parallelum. The sequence continues at coordinate 33,456,578 of NC_139698.1, forward strand.
AGCTCATTCAAAATGCAGCAGCTAGAGTCCTTACACGTATTCATGAAAGTTTTAACATGATTATTCCCGTATTTACTCTGGGACTGAAATAACTTAATTGACCCCCAGTACAATACAGAATCACCTTCAAAGTCCTGCTAATATCCTGTCTATACAGCACTTAATAATGGAGCACTTCACCCATTATCAACTGTATCTTCATGTAATTGTTCCTAAATATTGCTCATTATAAAAATTGCACAATTTCCATCTATTCATTCTGTGTCTCATTGGTGAGCTATGGACAGTTCAGAAACCTGCCTACCATGTTATCATTGAAGAGGATTAATAATAGCTATTAATAATAGCTAATAGAAACATCAGCGTTTCTCTGGATGTTGAAATAGAACAAAGCCTTTGTTCTTTCACCCAGTCAGGCGTGTGTGTGTGTGTGTGTGTGTGTGTGTGTGTGTGTGTGTGTGTGTGTGTGTGTGCATATGTGTGTGTGTGTGTGTGTGTGTGTGTGTGTGTGTGTGTGTGTGTGTGTGTGTGTGTGTGTGTGTGTGTGTGTGTGTGTGTGTGTGTGTGTGTGTGTGTGTGTGTGCATGCGTGTGTGCGTGCGTGTGTGCGTGCGTGCGTGCGTGTGTTGTTTTTTATTGCTGTGTTTAATGAACGTTGGTAGCGTTTCTGCTTTTTACTGATTACATTTAGCATTATTACGGTACCTACAGTATGTTTACATGTCTACATGTTTATGCCTATATTATTATGTTTTGTTCTTAAAATAACATTGAACTGAGGTGTAATAGTATTGTTGCTGTCATCTGTCAAGCAGAAACCTTGCATCTCCATATTTACATTTTATACTTTTTTGTGTTTAGTAATGCCTCACTTTGTCGTACAGTGTCACGCAAAGGGAGTGAACATAGCCTATCGTGTATTCTATCTATTTCTGAACAAATTTGAATATAAACAAGTGACACAAGAATAGCTCCATTGGGTCCATTGGAACACAGGTTCTTTTTTCCCCCCAAGTCACGGTTTTGGACACATGGAGGTTTCCAACTTTCCACCCGACAGCAACGATACTGTACTGTAGTCTGACTGTGTGTGTGTGTGTCTCCTAGGTGAGGAAGGCAGATCCCTCCAGACTGGTGTTCATAGATAATTCAGGCAGACCACACCATCCCACTGACAACCTCAACTTCAGACTGGTTGAAGGCATAGATGAGTGAGTACACAACTATAGAGCGTCGCAGTCCCGCGTCGCAGTCCCGCCTACCAGGGCCCAGGAAATGATTCCCCGTTCATTTTCCTCATAGGCATTTCAAAAAGTATTTATTTAAAGACCTTAAGCCTTGTACAAAGCCAACTGTGTGTAGACGGCACCTGAGTGAGGGGTATGATGTTGGGAGACCCGAAACCCCAATGACCTTGGGATACATCACTGAGGATACGTCCCAGGTGCATCCATGCAATGTATTTTTGTTTTTGTGCAAATCATGATGGGGTCATCATGATCCGTAAGATAAAAGCAGCAATTTAAAAAAATAAGTTTCAGCATAAACTAGTTTAACATTTTGTCTGGTGGGCAGCTTTCCAATCAGCACTACAGAAATGTCCACTGGAAGCTTGTTAGGATTTTGGTAAAATGTCTGGCTGATTCAATTATCTATTATCCAGACTCATCTATTCAGTGAGATGAATTTGGTCTGATACAAATTCCCTATTGTCTGTCATGCAGTATGAGTAACCATCTCTATGAGTAACAGGATATGCCATATAGTGCTTACATTGAAACAGAACAGAAATACTGTCTAATATTATTTCTACTCTAGATATATGTGGCAAGGTAACAAAAAATAAGAGAAAAAACATAAATGTTTTTATATGGGCCAATACAGTATACAATCATTTAAGTATTGAGTACTTTGCTTATATTTATTTCATAACAAAACCTTTATATGTGTTAAAGGTTTTATTGTATATTGTGAAGTGAAAGCATGTCCCTACACAGTTGAAAAAGTACTAGGATTCTTGAGGGGCCACTCCCAAACCTGTTCATACCTGCCGATCAAATTACTTGTAAGGTACACCTCAGTAAAGTAATTAAATGCTTTTTATGACTACACATTAACTTAACAAGTACAAACGTGTAAATAAACTCACTGAAACGGTCCTAACTGCTTTATTTTTCTGTTTTGTTTGTTTTAATGCTGTTTTCTTTTGCTGTTTTTCAGGTTTCCAGAGAAAGCAGTATCAGTGCTCCAGTCAGGCTGTCTGGAGAGTCTTCTTCTGCGCTCACTTTACGTGGACAGGGAATTCTGGGAGAGCCATGGAGGGGCCAGGGGCCTCAGGTCACTGATCCACACTGTAGAGCAGAGAGGGAAGATTATACTGCAGTACATCAGGGACAAGAAGCTCAGACTCAACAGGGATCTGTGATTTAATGGACCGGAGTGAAGTACAAAACAAGCGCACCCTTCAGAATGATAAGCTGACCGATAAGACTGAAGCAAAGGAAGCTCTTTTTTTTAAACAATATATTTATTGAATTTTCTTTTTTTTGACAAACAGACAATACAACAAAACAATACATAATACAGACAATACAATACAATTACTTAAAATGAAAAACAAACAAAAAACAAAACAATAACTAGTATATATAAGTACAGTATAATAAAATAATGGCACTTAGAATGGTAACAACAACAACAGAGTCCTTATGGCCACAAGACCAAACAGCTGCAGAGAATACAATTAGACAATTTCCACCATTAAATAAGATAAATCATTAACCGTAATATATTGGATAAACCTTCCCCATATCTTATCAAACATCTTCTGTTTGACTGTTTATTCTTCAAAGTATAAGTGATTCTTTCCAGAGGAAGACACAATGATAACTCCCTAAACCACTGAGCAATACTGGGTTTGCCTATCTTTTTCCACGATAAGGCTATAGCCCTTTTGGCTTGTAGTAAACATAAATCCAGGAATCTTTGTTCGCTACTCTGAATCTTATGGCCAGGTGGGTAAAGACCTAATAGAAACAGTTTTGGGTCAAGCTCAATATCTATCGACAATATCTTCTGAATCTCCCTCCTCACTTCTTCCCAGAATTCTTTCACTCTTGGACATGCCCACAGACAATGGAAAAGTGTACCTTTGTCTTTACCACATCTGATACAAGTATCTGGAATAACTGCACTAAATTTGTTTAATTTCTCTGGAGTGATATAAACCCTCATCAGCCAATTATATTGCAACAGTTTTAACCGAGTGTTACCCGTCTGGGATTGAGCATCCATACAGTCTGAGCTCCACTCTTCCAATGTCAATTCCTCTTGTAGATCAGCATTCCATCATTATATTTGGATTCAGAGGATTCAGGAGAGAAGTATAGTAGAGTATAAATCAGAAATGATGCCCCTATTAAAGGGGTTTCTGATAAGCTCTTTTTCTATTATTGACAGGGGAGGGAGTGTCAGAGAATTCACCTGTTTAACCCCTATAAAGCTTCAGAGTTGTAAATACTTAAAGAAGTGTGTACGGGGTAAATTGTATTTAGCAGCTAGTTCATCAAAAGAGAATAGATTCCCCCTTTTGTCAAAAACATCCTTCCATTGTTTAATCCCTTGCTTGGCCCATATCTTGAAGCCCCCATCGCAAAGGAAGCTCTTAACTGTCTTGACAGCAGTCTGTGACTTCAGAGTGAAAAGAGAAATAAAGTTTAATGATCTCTTAAAACCGCATGAAACAAGGGCCGTCCGGGTGTTGTAAGGGTAGGTCCCTGCCCGCCACAGTGGAGACTGAGGTTTCGATTCCTTGGTGGGGCGCTCCCATGAATAGCTATACAATTAGTGGGTTTGTGGGTGGGAAGCCAGCAGGGGAAGACCCGCAGACCCCTAAACTGTAGGGCCTATGGTTGGCCTTTTCAGCAGGGTGTGGAACTGGCCTCTTTACTGGCCCACTTTACGTCCTCTCGGTGAAACTCCTCTCTACAACCACCCCCAGATTAGTAAAGGAAAAGTAGGGTGGAATTAAAAACCCTCTTGCAGAAGTTCAGGAACAAGTGGCTTCTGCTCAACAGAGATCTATGATTGACTGGTTTGGAATATGAAGCAAGCCCACTCCCCTTGAGTTGATAAAATGAATTGATTAAAGTCTTCCATAGCTCATCCCCCTCTGCAGTGCAGAGCTACATTATGAACAAAGACATACCAGAGCAGTGCTTTACTGTGACTATGATGCAGCAAGGCTAGGCATATAGAAATATTTGTAATTGCTTTTGAATTTTTTTATTTAACCTTTACTTTACCAGTAAAAACACATTGAGACTGCGTCTCTTTTGCAAGTGGGAACTGGCCAAGAGGCAGAAACAAAATTACACTTCAATGCTACATCATACATGTCAAATTACACAACAGCCAAATAATACATCCATGACATACCTCAAGAAACCTATACAAAGTATGCAACAAATCCAACAATGGTACACTAACAGTAACCAGGCGCAAGAAATTGTGCACAGAGCAAATACACAATGCACATTATAAACAGGAAAGAAAATGTATATATGGGCCTATGCAAAGGCTAGTACACATCCGAACATGTGCAGGTGTTGGACTGTAGATTTAAGATGATCCTTTTGAAACTTCTCAAAGGAACTTTCAAGGCCAATTTTAGTCTGAACTGCAGGTCATTCCACGACCAGGGGCCAAAGAAAGAAAGACACTTTTTACCCCCCTCCAGATTTGAAGGCTGGCACTGCACACCGCAGCCAGGCATTTGATCTGAGGTTTAGACATTTTTTTACCAAATTATTTGGAGGAAATGTAAGGAGAAAGATCACCAAGAATGGCTTTATACCCACCTGGAAGCGTGTCCACGCGCACCAGCCAGGAGCTAGGCTCGACTGACTGGGGGGACCTCCGCCCCAGGGAGACTGACGGAGCTACTTGTAGATGTTACCCATACACACCGCTGCCACCAATGTAGCCTCAGCCGGGAGGCGAACCCGGGTTCCCCATTCCAGTCGACTAAAGAGCCATGGCCCGATAAGCAAGTAGTAACACAGCACCGTATAGCCTACACTAGGTAGTGGATTGATCCATTGAGTATGGAGAAATATGCATGCATTTGTTTGGATTAGACTCTTCAAGCTACCTTTTGTGCAGATTTACAATACTAGGTACTGTATACAATACATGGCTCTTTGTAAGACCCTTGGTAGCACAAAGATAGAAGATTGAATTAGCTCATCCTACTCACAGCATGGGCCTGTGGGTTGTTTCTCATAACTGGTAACACTTTATATTAAGGTCGTCTTTATAATGCAGTTATGCTGTTCCACTGAGCATAATAATAATAATGCAATGACCAGCACTTATAATATGTTATAAACGTGGTTATAAGTTGTTATACATGATTACAAACATTTATAACGAGTGTTATAATGCCTTATAAGCACATTATAATGCTTTATAAATTAGCTTATAATGCATTATAACGGCGACCTTAATATAAAGTGTTACCAACTAATCTTCTATTCGAAGAGTAAATACAGTATGTCACCAAATGTCTTCTCACACCAGGGAGATGATGTGGCAAAATATATTTCAGCTTTTCCAGTACATTCAAATACTTATTTTCCAAGCAATTTTGGTATGGAAGCATGGACTGTGTCTTTTTGTAATTATATTTTCTATAGCCAGCAGCAGATTGAGTGATTGATTTGAATGTCTGGCTTTTATGAGATAAGCATTTCTGCGTTTTAATCGACGGATTAAAATTGGCTGTGTGAGAAAATAGCTTCTGGACTGGATCCATGAAGCCTTAGGCTGAAAATCTACAATAATATATTTTCTTAAAAAGCCTTTTCATAGCATTTTTATTACATATGACAAAAATACATAGATGAAAGAATTAAAGCTGAACAAAAACAAGATAAGGACGAGATCTTCTGCGTACACATTTATAAAGTTTGAATGGCAAATTAAAGAAATCTCATGCAATTTTTTTGTGAAAATGACAGCTTTGGCTGTTACAAAATAGTACCCCAGCTATTTTAATGGATGGATTAATTTTGTAGGGTTCTCTATAGCTGAATAAATGAATAAATGGCTTTAATGAGAAATGTTCTAATGTGTGATCCTTATCTCCACCGTCTCACTATCACAGTATCCAATGCATTATGGCTGTTTTTTAGGGTTTTTTTGCATTGCACATCAGCTTAAAATTCACCATACTAGCTCATTAAGGTTCATCCTATGCTTTGTACTTACCGCTTTCATATATTGTCACTTTCCAAAGAATCCAATGTAGTTATTATTTAGTCACAAGCTCTCTTGTTCATATCTTTTATTGGCTAAACATTTATAAAATTCACGTTCAAACCTGAAAATATGCTGCAGAAACAGCATTTACAGAGTGAATGTAAACCTATACTTTTGAAACACTAGTATTGTTATCTGGCATATGATATGAATGAATGTTCTTTTTTGAAGAAGGATTAGCTCCCATAGAAATACTTGTAGTTCACTGCCAAGTTGCTTATTTATTTAATATATAATTGTTCTTTTAAATAGAAGCTGTTTGCAGGGGTGGTTCTGCAAATGCTTGCAAGATCCCAAGATAAAAAAAAACTACATTTATTCCCCAGTTGAAAGACCAAAAACACAAGAAAAGCAGTTATTTTCTATATTCCTCTACCATCTCCTGAATCTATTACTCTTGGATTTCATTTTTGTTCAGACCTTGGGATTGACTGTGACTGCATTGTGGTAAAATAGGCATGCCGCATGAGTAACGTTTAACACGTTAAAATAAGTTGTGATGATTTGAAACCGTTGTGAGCTTGAAGATTTGCTATTTTTGGCAATACTGAGACTATAATCTCTAGAAATAAGATTTGAATTGCTGTTGAAGACTTGGATTGAAATCGGACATCGGACAGATGTGATTGGGGCTGCCAGTCTGAACATAGCCTTGGTGCTGCTGACGTTTGACAGCTGGTGAACTGGAGCTTGTTGGGCCTGGCGTCTGAATCTGTTAAAAGAGAAACACTGATATGTCAGGCTGACTAATAAGTGGTACATTGTTGCTGTCAGGCAGAAACCTAATTTCCCCCTGTTTGTCATACTATAGGCTACAGTTTGTATTAATTGTATTTGATACAATTTTTTTAATCTACTGAAGTATTTCCAATTTTCAGTACTTTAACTTCTACTCCACTACATCTCAGAAGTAAATGTTATCATTTTACTACAATTAAAAAACAACTTTAGTTACTAGTAGTTACGTATACATTACCCACTTCAGCCCTACATTTCGGCCATTTGAAAATAGCTGATCTACAAGCTCACAATGCGTCATGATCATTGTGAGCTTGAGATCTGCTATTTTCAAAATATTGTATACATTTGATAACTTGAAATGGGACAAGCTGCACAATGAGTACTTTTACTTTTGGTACTTTAAGTACATTTTGATGCCAAATTGCCAATACTTTGGTACTTTTATTCAAGTGCATTTTGAATTCTGGACTTTTACTTGTAACAGAGTATTTCTGCATTGCAGTATTGATACTTTTACTTAAGTAAAACATTTGAGTACAACATCACTATACACACCATATGCTTCATGGATAAAATGCCAACAGCATGGAGGCCCTCTTGTTCTGCCAATGGACAGACTGCTTTTCTTTTAAAACGTAAGCCCTAACGAAGATCTACAAGCTCACAACACACTGCATCGCCAGCAACGCATTGTGAGCTTGTTGATCTACTATCTTTTGCTAAATTTTAGGATTTATTTTGTTATGAATATGTTTGCATAATATATTCCCAAATTGGGAGACCTTGCTGAAAGTGTTTGATATACACACGGCTAGCAGGCGTTTGTCATCTTAATGTGAAAGTCACGTACAGTGTTGCAGAAATGAATCATCTGTGCATGTTCTGCAACACAAAAGCCTCCGTCCTTGATGCATGGCTCTGTGAATCATCTGTACATATTCTATCTAGAACACAAAAGCCTCCATCCATGATGCATGTGTTCCCTTACGTGCTGGCGTATATGCTTGGTTGCGTGTGTGTGCGTTTGTGCGTGCGTGTGTGCGTGTGTGCGTGTGTGTGTGTGTGTGTGTGTGTGTGTGTGTGTGTGTGTGTGTGCATGGCGCGTGCGTGCGCATGTATGATGCATGTTTGAAAGCAACTTGTCCATGACTCATCTATAATAGCTAAGATATGTGTCACCACCACTGAGTAGCATGATGAAGGCTATTATAATATTGTGATTCATAATGTACTTGACTATGTATTATATGAGCGACTCAGGTAATGCATTTTCTGGCTGCCCAGGAGCTGTAATGAATATTTACCCAGGGGCCTAAATGCAGTGAGAAAGTCTAACATGCATGGTGTAAACACCATGACTGAACTGAATTCCCCCCACAGTGTGAATATGACCTTTGAAATTGTTGCACACCAAAGTGATCGCACTTTGATGGCAAAGTTATGAAATCACAGAGTAGAATGTGAGTAGAGTTAAGGAGTTAAATTTACATTGGCTGTGCACGATGTCATACCTGTATCTTATTTGAGCAAGTATGAGTGAACATGTGACATGTGACAATTTACCCTCTGGAGATTTTGGAAGCCTCAATAACCTATAGCATGCAACTGCTATCATCAGACATTCCTTTTATGTCAAATCTAACTACAAAGTTACAGTACAGTAAACATAGCTTGCAACAAATCCAAAATATTCCTTCCATACCTCCATAGGCTGTTCACTGAGTTGGTGGTGAAATCTCTGACATTTGCCCTGATTACAGCTAGATGCGTGCATTGGACTATAATGCCCTAGTTGTTACTGCTAAAGCCCGATGGCTAAAAATGGTAATATTTACCCACTATCTGCATAGTATTGCTTTCATAGCAAGTGATATCATTCCGCAAAATGGAGAAGGCTGCAGAAAGGCCTCAGTGCTCTCCAGTGCATAACCACGAAGCAGTGAGAGATAAGCACAGATAAACCAGTGCCTCGATCAGGCCCATGTCATTCTGTTCTGTTAAGTTCTGCCCTGTCCTTCCAAGTCTTGTCGCCTGTCTCGGGCACTTCATCTACTTCTGACTCATGTTCTTTAAAGGATTCTCATTTCTCTCTCATTTGGACGAGCACAACAGAGACAATTATTAGATTTCACAGCTACCGAGCTCCGCCTCCCACAATACCGTAAGACGGTAGAGAGAATGTCCTTGTTTCTTTTTCATCATGTAGCTCTTTTCGACTACCGTGCCGTGCTGTGCAACATATTTCACAGGTTCTGGATTTGCAGGCGCTACGGCTTGGATTGAAATGCTAAACTTGAGTTTTTATGGTATAGCTGTCCCTGGTTATGATGATTATAAAAAAAAACAAAAAAAAAACAACACTTTACAGGTTCTGGAAAGATTCAGTTTATGGAAGGTTCTGGATCACCCTTCGTAGTCATAAAGAGCCATTATCTGCCTGCAATTGTTCTTTCCACTGCATGTTCGAATCCCAGGCGTCTTTACATTGGCACATTCAACTTCCTCACTCACACTCACAATCAAATGAAACATTAATCAACATAAATGAATGAGAAATAAGCTCAAACTCACTGATTTCCTAGCCCACTCAATAACTCACTCACTAAATAAGCAAGGCACTCAGTGCTCGCTAAGTGCTGAGCGCACCATGTGGTTTCTTAGGCAGTAAAACTGATCAAGGTAATAGGCTATCAAGGTGTTATACAGTATTGTCCTTGTAACCGGTTTCATGGAATGACGTCAATTAATCATAGACAGTGATTGGTAAAGTAGGGGATAAAGACAAGACTGAAGAGATTGGCCTTTCCTGTTCTCTCTGCTTCTCACTCTATCTCTGTAAGTGCATCTGCTGTCTGGTGGCAGAATCATCAACCTCTGCGTCTCCTGACAAACCATGCACTCTGCAAAGATGTGCCAATGATGCTTACTATAGTGCAGGGAATTAAATGATAAAACACAGTTTGGACTGTTTTCAGGTCACCAGGTATTTAATCCTTCTTTGTGAAGTCTATAGCAGGGAACTTTTGTTATTCCAGTAATCCATTATAATATAAATTAGACTCATAATCTAAAAAACATTATGTCTCATCACCTCCACCAATGGAAGGTTGTTTTTTGTATTGACCGTTCATCAGTGTGTTTGTCAGCAAAATAACTTTGATGAATGGATTTCCATTACAATTACAATTTAGGCATTTAGTAGACACTCTTGTGAACCGCAAAATCTGAATAAATGGCATGAACCCTAGTCAACAAATGACAGGGTAAATGAAAATAGTCACAGAAAAAAGGTGCAAACAATGTAGTGCTTCAAAGAAACTGGGATAGAAGGTATCAAACCCCATGCCATGAAATCATAGAATCATCATTTAGCAGCCTCAAAAATGACATGATAAACTTTTTGGTTGAAAAGTTCAAAGAACAAGGTCATGGGAAAGGTCAAAATGGCATAATCAAATATATCTGAGGTGGAATTGGCATCTTGAGACTTTGAGAGAACTGCATATAGTGTCTAAGGAATCCAATCTGTCTTACTATACTGAGTGTTTCAACACTGTATATTGTTAGCAGTGTTCGATGCACAGGCTACAGAAAAAGAAAACAGAATAACATACAAAATCCCCAATCCTCTCTATGCTTATTCATTATCCATCACTGTGGAAAGTATTAAGTAAATGAGGTGGAGTTGCCACTGTGGAGCCTGACAAATAGATTTGGATGACAGAATCCAGCACACTGGGCATCATTTGTTTCCTTTTCCCTAAATTGGAAGGGATACACCCAAAATCCTTTGCTTATTTAATTTGCAAACGGCGCCACTTAACCACATCTGCAAGAGAAGCTATAAGTGGTATAAAAAGAGGATGGCCACAATATGAAATGTATATACAGTACATTCAAGAAATATATATCTGTCTGTCTGTCTGTCTGTCCGTCCGTCCGTCCGTCCGTCCTTACGTCCTTCCTTCCTGTCTGTCTGTCCTTCACACATCTTGAGAACCACTCATCCGAGTGACTTTGCTGAGGACTCAAAGGAGTGCAGTGTTGAGTGTGAAGTCGATCGGATGAGCGGTTTTCTGGAACGCTGCAAGCAGCACTTCCAGGGGCCAAGCAATATGCCTGTTCCAGAGGGCCAAAGAGGCCACGCCCCGAACAGGCACATGTTCCAAAACGGCCACGCGCTCTGCATGCCCATGCCCCGAACAGGCACGGTCTGTTAGTCATATCTAATTTGGGGGTTGAGAGAAAATGTACATAATACACGCTGATTTTGATAATTATGCACTATGATTAACCACATAACATCGGTGTATGTGCATCTTAGAACATACATTGTTTTGCCCAATCATCTTGTGGAGATGACTCCCTCTGTCTCGCTACTGTCTCCTGTGTTTCCTTCACGTTGATTAATCGGGCAGCAGCCAGCATTAACCTCCCTGTCTCCAACATATTAAACACATGCCAGCCTGGCTGTTAAACAACAGGCTGTACAACCTACTACATGAAGTATTGGCCTACTGCCGTCTGCCACTGCAATTTAAACTGCCCGGGGTGTTCTGCATTATGCTAAATTGTGCAGTAACCTGCTTTATTGAAACACAATAGAAATGAGTTTCACCAGTGTGCTGGCATGCTGAGCTGTGCCGCAATCTATCCGGCACTATGTCTATGTTGTGTGTGTTTTACTAGTCAAGATTTGCAGCTGCCATGCAAGACATTGTACATTCTTCCTCAGTAAAAGAAGACGTCTCTCTGCATGCATATTCAACATTTTGTTCTTGACTGCCAACCTTCCTTCCCTGTTAAAGCTTGATTTTGTAGAGTTCATATATTCTTATATTGAATCAATATGAAACCAGGCTCTTGTCGTTCAGCCCTGTAGAAACCAGGCTCTTGAATGACATGGAATATCCCAAGATCCCAGGCTATTGTTTCTTGAACACCTGCCAATCAGGCTGGCAGTGGAGATGTTCCTGACTCCTACATTCACCACCTCTTCCAAGCATGGCAGCCTGTTTGGCTGTAGTGTGACTTCACTGTTTCCTTCAGGCTCCTCAATAAGCTAATGTCTAGCTTTATAAAACCCTTCTTTTGTTTGTTTTAAATCACATATTTAGGCAGAATATTTTTGGTCAACAAGCCATACATTTCTGTGCATTATAATTGTAAATTGTATAGTACAAATTTGTATTCAAAAAGTTCATAATTGTAGAAGGCGTTGTTTGTACATTGTTATTGTGTGGAAAAGGCTGTCAGTGTATTCATATAACCAGATGGATAAAACACACATAATAAATTATGATGACACTGGATGCTATATGCAGCAGTGAATTACACACATTAATCTTCTGGAAAGGAATCAGCTGAGGCAAAGTCCTCACATGAAAGCAAAGATTTTCTTTGTCATTCATTCATCAGCTGAGCAGGTCAAATCGTACCCAAGGGGTATTTATTTAGCTGAAGTAATCACAGACAGTGCTCTAACCCACTGGTTCCCAAACACTGGGTCGGGACCCATTTGTGGGTCGCGGACACATTGTTATGGGTCCCCTAATTTTTGAGGGGCGCTAGCCCCCCCTATATACAGGTTTGATGTTTGTTTTTAGGTCAATGTTTGTAATAATAGATTTTGGACCCCCCCTCTGCTATAGTCAAAATGTGGTATCAGTCTGGAAAAAATGCAGTAAGTAAGTAAGTAAGTAAGTAAGTAAGTAAAATATTCACAATGTCTCGACCAATCCAGTCATATATTGTCCCACGATGATATTAAGTGTCATGAAATATTCACCGAATTACAGGCAAGCAACATCAACTAAAATATTCACATAACACAACAGCAAGCACTCATTTCCCTTCCAGAGGCTCAGTGTTGTAAATCCTTAATTTCTCTTCATTTTAATACAGAATGAGACGTTTAATTGAGCTATTAATTATTCCGCAGAATCAGCACACATCACAATTGCTTCCCCCTTTACTCTGCCATTCTATAATCACCATCTTTAAACAGGGGATTTGAGATACCGTATATTTTCACTCAGCATCCAGTCAAATGACACTCACACGGCTCCAGTGCTTTGCCACCTGATCTCACTCTATACCTACTGCAATTTCATGGCATCACCTCCTCCTTCAAAGAAAACATGAACACATGCGTTCTACCGGCCTACGCTCTTCCTCTCATGTATTTGGTGGTGTGTTGGTGGTGGGGTGTGGTAATGTCAGTGGTGTTTGTGTGGGTGTGTGTTGCCTGTGTGTTGTAATGGTACACCACCTCGTTCCTCATGCCTTATTTATGCTGATATCTGTTCTGTGCCTACTCTCTGGGCTCGGAGGACGGGACGGAGAGATAGATGGAGAGAGTTGTTGGAATGGAAAGGATGGGAAATTATGGCATGGGGTGGGAAAACAGAAAGGGAAAAGGGAAGGAGGGGGAGGGGTGCTTAAGCAAGTAGAGGAGCCAGACCTGCAACAAAGAATAGCAAGTGGAATCTAGAAGCCAAGGAGATGGGGGAGAGAAGCGACTAGAAAGCAAACTAAATGAGGCGACAGAAGTGAGTAGAATAGCCGAGAACAGTGGAGCAGACAGAGCCAGGGGCCGAGGAAAACAACACAGCCATAGTCTCAGCAACCATCCATCACTATGAAGAGGTGAACCTAAAGCCCACTGGAAGCTGTCTCGTTAACCAGACACAACGCACTATTCTTCCCTCAGGTGCGTTTCCATAATGATGATGAGCAGTGCATCATTGTGATGTCTGACACACACATATACTGTACTGTGTACTTATTTCTCACACTATTTGTCTCTCTAAATGCCTGAATGGAGTTATGCATATGCCATAATTCCCACACCCAACATGAACAGTGATATTAAACTATCTTTCATCTGCCTGCACCAACGATCAACATGTGACTTAAAACATTCATCATGTCTGTATGACATGAACATAATTTAGATAGCAGCTACTGTATGTTGTAGCTCCTTCAATTAATCAATCCACACATATAAACGCAATTTATAATGCACAAAATAAGAAATACCAGAAATAGTGAAAACATTACAAGCTTACAATGTGTCATAGCAGCACGCCACAATGTGTCACATTCCAACGTGTATGTGAGCTTAACTGTAGATCTGCTACTTTTGCTATTTCTGAAAATGTCTATATGACAGGGACGTGAGTTTGAAAGGAGTTGATGAAGTGCATGAACTTGTGTGTTGATAACATCAATTCTCAGCCATGAACTTCATATACCCCCTCGACGTGCCAAATCCCACAAGTCACCTTAACCTCTTAACACACATCAAAGAGGTAAGAAGAAAAGAGACCAAAAAGCTTTAGCACCAGTTCAAAGCATAGATGCTGGTGTGTGTGTGTGTGTGTGTGTGTGTGTGTGTGTGTGTGTGTGTGTGTGTGTGTGTGTGTGTGTGTGTGTGCGTGCGTGTGTGCGTGCGTGCGTGCGTGTGCGCATGTATGAACTTGGGAAGGAGAGTGCAAGAGAGGAGTGAGACAGATGGACACTTGGACAGAGACAGAGATAGAGGGAGTCAATAACACACAACCCTGATTTCAAATCCATACAGATTAACAGGACTCTGATGAAGACCGCATAGATCGAAACGTTAGTCATTTTTGTATACTAGCACCTAATAAAAGGCTTAACATGTCTGTGCTGTTCAGTGCTCCAGTGTCCTCTCCTCCTTCTGCATACAGATGAACCTCACAGCCCTTCTCCCCACAGCAGTACGGTAGTTCAACAAAAAGGTAAACCCTATCTCTCTGCCTCGTAAGGTCGTCAGTGTTCATTTAACACTGAGAGTGAAAGAAATGACCCGTGAGGATGTTATTTTTTGGAACCTCCTCTCCCAACCCTGAGGGCCCCACTTTGAGAATCATTGCTATAGAGGGTATATGCATGCAAGTGAATGGCAAATCGAGTGGCAAAGTGAATTTAACGTTGTTTAATGCAATCAGATAGGACTTTTCTGTTTGGATGTATGAACTGTCAAGGACAGAATGTAGTTTTTTGCCACTCAGTAGGCGTTCCCGCATAACTTCCGGTTATGATAATGAATTAATGATGGCATGTGCATTCCCTCTATTGTAGACTATAAGGTGGGGGAGGCATACTATCATCCGACAGAGCATTGCTCCGAAGGAGCAATGCTCCGAGGTGCGCTGCGGGTCAGGAGAGGGTTGCGGTTAGGTTTAGGTGTCTGCCCCGGGGGAGGTTAGGGTTAGGGTAGCCTCGGTACCAGGCTTTCATTTTTGTTGGTGCAAAAATTAAAAGCCTGGAGGAACACATTGGTCGCTCTGGTCTAAAAGTGGGAGTCAACCCTTCCGGGTGGGCGTCGCTCCAAATGATGTGACGTAGCG
This sequence comes from Protomyctophum parallelum, assembly GCF_964188405.1. Classification (NCBI taxonomy): domain Eukaryota; kingdom Metazoa; phylum Chordata; class Actinopteri; order Myctophiformes; family Myctophidae; genus Protomyctophum; species Protomyctophum parallelum. The sequence continues at coordinate 33,472,017 of NC_139698.1, forward strand.
CTGCACTAGGGGGGAGAGGAGGGGCAGGGGGTGACGGACAGATCGATGAGATCCAATCAGGGCGTGCGCAAATCTGAGCCGCGACCCGCCCCTCTAGACCAGAAACCTAACACGTTAGCTCAGGCTAGGGTTAGGGTGAGGGAGGAGGTAGGTTGTCGTTCGGACCAATGCTCCGTCGGATGAAAGTACTGCACTCATAAGGTGGTGCATGGCTTACATAACGGCTGTTGAGTCAATGCACGACTGCGAGACCACGTCTGACCAATACAAGGTCTTATATCCATCTGTCATTCCAGCCCCCTCTACTCTCTGTAATCGTCTGACCCTGCAGTGTATTAGATCAGCCGAACCAGTTGAATGTTTCAAGCACCGCTTAAAAAACACCTTAGAGGCAGCTAGGCCAGCCTTTTCATAAATTAATGTTTGTTTATCTGTTATGTCATGTGTAATATACTCTGTATATGATTGATCTGGTTGTATCTGTTATGTGAAGCACTTACTTATACTTACCGGTACTTACCTCTACTGATTATTAATTCCAGCATGTTCTGTTGGCCAAACTTGTTAGATAAAGATTTGAAGGAAAGATATCCCCTGATGATTTTGGCTACTTGTTATTCACCTACATTTTCAGGTCCTATTAGCACGGACGGTATCCTAGCAACATCCTCTGCCAAAGAGCTTTCCATTGGCAGTTCATAATCTTCTACAATGCTGTCACAACCATCCCCACTCCCTCTCTGCACTGTATCACAACAGATAATAAAAATGTTGATGGAGCGTGAAAGGGAGTATTAAAACAGCTAGGTTGATTTCATGTAACTGTAACTGTAAGGTAGTGATGAGGAGACAACAACTGAGGCAATTTAACTTGTTTTGGCTAGGGATCTAAAAGAATAATTCACCCATGCCCCAGGAGCTAACTCGTACTTACTCATGTTAGGTGTGGATACCAACCACAGTCCATCTTGGGGAAAATGTAGAGACTGACAAGTACGGTATGTAGGTCGGAGAGGCTTATTGTCGGTATCAGCTGAGACCGCGGTAGTCAATCCCTGTTTCAATTCGCTAGACCCCTGTGACACTGATTGCTGAGGTGGAGCGCAACACCTACCATCAGCCCAGTACGACTTGCTGCACCCAAACTACATGTGCTACCAATACGTTGAGTTGGCGGTGCCCGGGATCTAACCCATGACCTTGTGCTGTGGTCCAAAGGCAAGTGCTGTGCTACCTGGACACAATCCACTGTGCAGGACCTATAATGTCCGCTGACAGTGTAGGAATTACTGATCTAACCACCACTCAACATTGACCCTTTTACAGTCTATCCATTGACCTTCATATTCAGCTCCTCATCTCCTGTCAGGGGGCAGGAAATCCTTACAGTACTTTGTCTGATGTTAAAGAACATGAGATGAGGTCAATGTAAATCGTCCTCTGGGCCTACGCCTTTATATCCACCATGTAGTTCACTGAAGCTATATCGTTGCTGTCGGGCAGAGGTCTCGTATGTCCATATTTCAACTGCAAAAATAGCAGATCTACAAGCTCACTGCACGTCACAATCCGAGGTGCTATGAGCTTGCAGATCTTCAATTTTTGCATTTGTTTTTGAGGGGCGCATACACAGGTTTAATGTTTGTCTTTAGTTCAATGTTTGTTGTAAACATCATTGACAATGGATGGAAAATTTACGTCATAATGTGCCTCATTAGTTACGTCATATTCTCTTTATTGATAATGGCATTTAATGTTTGTGGTTTGTTTTACATCACCTAATCAACATGAGTTAGACTTGAATATATGAATCAATGAAAAGTATTAACAAGAGCCTTTGATAATAATTACATTGGATCCATTTAGAATTTTTCTGAAATTTCCTGAAATGCTACAGTTTTGGACATACAAGGTTTCCACTACACTGACACATGCCTCCTCTATTTGAGCGACCACATCAAACACGAGGTGGATGCTGGAAAATACTGCGGCATGGTCATGCTGGACCTCCAAAAGGCTTTTGACACCGTGAACCACTCCATACTGGTTAACAAGCTTAAAGCTATTGGTTTTGATAGCACATCAGCGAGCTGGATGCAATCCTACCTGGAGGGGAGAGAACAGATGGTGGAGGTGAACGGAACACTGTCCCCCCCCCCTCCCAGTGAGCTGTGGCGTCCCACAAGGAAGCATACTAGGGCCTTTACTGTTCCTAATATATGTTAACAACATGACATCAGCTTGTGAATGCAACTTGTTCCTGTTCGCAGATGACTCAGCACTGCTGGTCTCGGACAGGAACAAACTGCAGGTTGAAAAGACCCTCAGCTCTGAACTCGGTAGAATCTGCACCTGGCTCGCTGATAACAAACTATCCTTACACCTGGGAAAAACTGAATCCATTCTCTTCGGATCAAAATAGTAATCTCAGCAAGGCAGATGGCTTCTTGGTTAGAGTGGGTGACAATATTATCACACGAAAAGATGAAATTACCTACCTAGGTTCCATCCAATCTTTCCGGTGCTAAAATGGCCACCAACGTAATCAAAAAAGTCAATCAAAGAACAAGATTCCTTTACAGGGTCTCCTCACTGGTCAACAAAAACACCTTGAAGACCTTAACAGGAGCCCTCGTACAAGGTTTCTTTGACTATGCATCCACCTCTTGGTACCACAGCACCTCAAAGGCCCTTAAAACAAGGCTCCAGCCCTCCCAAAACAAACTGGTCAGGCTCCTACTTGGCATCACCCCCCGAACCCACCTCACCCCACTTTGACAGGCTGGGATGGCTTAGGGTCGACGACATCTTGCAATGGGTCTGGTCCACAATATTCGATACACCACCAAGATACCCATGTACCTGTCAAAATACTTCCTTAATGTAAACAAAGTCCACACCCACAACACCAGAGGGAGTGCAACAAACCATGTACAACCCAGATTCGGCACAAACAAGGGACTAAATTATTTTCGCTCCTATGCCACCAAAATGTGGAACGCCCTACCAACAGTCATTAAGACATGTGAATCCCTTGACTCCTTCAAAACTGCTCTCAAAGGGCACCTACGGATGGCTGCAATTCGAAACTGGCCTCTGTAAAATCTGAATCCCCCCCACCGACCCCCCCTTTTCCCCTCACTGTATATGTATCTTTTCCCTTTTTGCTTCCTATATGATGAATTCGTATGCCATCCTGGACCAGAGTGCGGCTATTGGATAAACCGCTCATACAGATGTTATGGAGGTTAGTCATTAGTCTCACCCTAACCTCCCACGGGGCAGCACACCTAAACCTAACCTTAACCCATGTCTAACCAATGACTAGTTTAAACTAAGTATGCACCCCGTTCAGCCTCTGTCGGGTAGGCCAGGGAGCGGCCCCTCCCTTCGGTGCTCCATATTTCAGTGAGTGGTTGAAGACAGTTGGCACATTGTATTATAAATAAAGAGAATACCTATCACAAGTCGCCATGGCCTTTCCTTTGAAGCAGCAACTGAACGGTCGTTACAATATTCTAGGTCAACCCGTCCCTGCTGCCCTGCTGAGCATTCTATTCTCCATCTGCAGGATGCTTTTTGCATTTTGCTTTAAAACCATGCTAAAAAACAATGGCCTAATAATGGGTTGCAATAATGTTTCCATTTGTATCCTAAGGATAATCAAGGTGATCATCCGTTATTTTAAAGGAGACCTGCAAACATTCCGAGGAATAGGATTTCTCCATGGGAAATGACTACAGAGTCTCTTCAGAAATTCTTTTGACTTGGGTATAGACTATAAAAAGATCCCAGATTAATTTTACACCATATAATAGTAGAGAAAAAGAATCCCGCACACTGTCTTCACTTGAGTTTAGATTTTATTGAGCAACGTTTCGGTCGTCAGGCATCTCAAGTGAAGACAGTGTGCGGGATTATTTTTCTCTACTTACCAGTTCCAGTTATCCGACGTACCTGTCCATTGTAGGTGTGCAGAAGGCCATTTTCTTACACCATATAATAGAAAATGACCATCAACAGAATAGAGAAATGTAATACATAAGAAATAGTCTTTATTTAATCACAATTACTCAAAACATTCCTATACTTGTTGCTCATGTAGAAAACAAAGGGTAAGCTACTGTATGCACTCTCACTTCTGGAACTCAAATATAATGTCTCTCTGATAGAGTAGGGGGCGAGGCAGACATACAACTATAATATAAACACATACGAATCTAAAACAACAAATTCATCACACTGAGCAATGGTTCAAAAATAAATAATCTCTCACGCAAACGTAGTCAATACTGCATATGAGAACTTTGATGTCTTCTACATAAATAAATATAATTCAATTCAATAAACCATAAGGTAAACATGGCAAATATTCTACCTAGTTCCGTTTATTTTTAGGAATACTTCAAGTAGCCTGCCCTAAACTTTAAATGATCTTCAAAATGGCCAGCAAACATTTTACCAAACAATTCTCATGTTAAAAAGATTGGCCATGGATAAAATACATAAAAAATGACATGTTTTAAAACAGTGGCACATGGACTCAACTCTACGCATCGTTGGCAGTGTATAATTATCAACATATGTCATTAAAGAGGCAAAATGTAGCCCTTTTTATATTTTTACCAATTATTCACCTACACTTCTAGTTTACACACTTCTAAAAACAGAGTACCAAACAAAGTACCAGATCATTTGCAAGTACAACAAAAACAGCTGCAGCTTCAACAGGCTCCAGTTGTTTTTTCTCACCATGAATCTTGCAAGAAAACGTGTTCTTCTTGACTAGAAAACCTCGGGGGAGGAAAGGAGCCCATGGCAGAAGTGGGAGTTTTATCTTAACAGGGTGTTTCCACAAGGCAGTGAAATTAAACAGCTTGTTTGATTCGACATATACAGGGGGAAAAACTGTTAGACTAGGAAGAGGGACTATGCTGTAGTTTAGCAATTATTCATAATGTGCTGTATAAAGTACTGGGTAAGAACTGTCAATTCAAATGTGCTTTACAAATAATATGTATAACTGCAAACAAGCAGAGCGTGCAAGTACTGAAGACCGCTCTTCTCTGTGAAGGAACGTTTGCAATATTGAATTATTAGGTTTAGCTATTTGCTACGTACCTTGCTTTTGGAGGAAAGAAAGTAGTATTTTGAAGTACAGTAATGATTACTTATGCCTGTCATGGCAGTGGTGTCAGATTACATACATGTATACATAGGGGCATTAGCTTTAGTCCACCCGGCCAACACTGAAACATGTCATCGTTACGTCACCATCGATAACCAATTATACCCTGGCATTGGTACATATATTCATCACGTCATATGCTCATAGTAGCACCTGACTGATAACATTACTTGCACTCTCTGCTTGTGCAAGTAATTAAGCGCCGGGAGTATAAGATTACTTCTATCACTCCAAAGAAATAAGAAAAAGCCAAAAGGCTATTTATCCTCGATTTAATAGATTGTGTAGAAAATGTAATTAACAGCACAATTAGTGCCAATTAGCCAGTATGAATTCTAGTTTATTTGTAGAGTTATTTAATTGCATGTCTTTGAGCAACACAGAGTACTGTGTCTCTCTGCATTCATTACAAAACAGAGAACTACTCAAATCCAGTGTCATTAAAGAACAGTACATAATATTTAAAACAATTTAATTTCCGGCCTTGGAAACGTTTGTACTGTAACATCCACAAATAATTCTTCAGAAAATGTATAAACTTTCCATTTGCTCCATTTTTTATATTACATTTTATGAAACTCAAATGGTTAGAAGCATACACAGAGAAATGCATGATACAAGAAAAAATCTCAGCATGAATGACTTAGAATAATATTGGCTGATATTATTTTGAAATTCACTTTGGTTTTGGCAGAATTCTGTGAATAATAATGTAACTTTCAAAAAAATCAATAAATAAACAAAGCCAAAGAGGTCTCACTCACACAGTAGAATTGCTTAAGACCGAAAATGCACACATAAAACCCTGCAAAACTGAATTCATACTTATTACTTGTGCTCCACAGAAAAGCATACAATGGAAATATTGAAAGGATCAGGCTTTGACTAGTAACAAAACAAATTAATATGATTATTTCAAAGATAAACCTGTTGATTTGAGTTCTATAATCTTGAGCCTTTTTTTAATTAATAACGTTCTTCAATTTCACAGAAGATAGGCTATATTCTACATTACACTTTCATAATCCATTTCCTTGGATTTAATGTAGTTCAGTCCTCGTGGTTTAGGTCTTTGTCAATAGTGGAGTCACACGTACTCATCTTCTTCTGTGCCTTCGTTTTGTGACGTCATATTATATACTAAAGTTACCACTCTGATTGTCTGAAACAAGCATTACCCAAACATTATGTATGAAACAGTACAATGTCCAGTTCAGAGGTTATGAGATCTGTCTAGGTCCTGCACATGAGAACATCTGCAAAGGGTCCCAGAAGATTCTTGTTGAAGATACACCTGACCCAGACTAGGTAGGTGGTGAAGGGCTTGATATTCTCTGAGAAGGTGTAGTTCTGCTGGGGTAGGATGTAAGGCATGTAGGTGTTTTCTCCCTGTTCCTGGATCCACACCTCGTACTTCACCTCTCTCACCTTCAGGTATTTCAGGTTCCATGGGATCTGCCAGGAGACCGTGAGTTTAGCTTCGTTGGTGGCTTGGACTGAGGTTTGACACTGTGCTTCCCTGACCCGGCCTGGATGTACTGTGCTAGCCGGCTTGGCCTTTTTTAAGCTTGGTCTGGTGATCTTCAGGCCATCTTTGAGAACCTCCAGAAATGAGGGGATGTCCACCAGAGTGTCCTGGTAGATTCGGAAGAACCATTCTGGGTTGTGGCAGCACAGGTGCCGCGGAACATCCTTGCTGGCAAGGATTCGCTCTTGCTCGTCCTTTTCCAGGTGGGCGATGCCTCCTTGGTCCCAGGATCTATCTGGGTGGGTGATGGTGTTTTCCTCAATCGTATTCCTCCAGGACACATACTGCAGGTCCATCCCCGGTAAGGAGGCGAGGGTTTTATAAGGGGTGTACTGTTCTGGGTTCACAGCATAAGGAAAGAGTTCCACCACCACAGCTCCTCTGGGGAGGAAGAGTGAGGTGACAAGCTGAGCCCCATGCATACTGACCAACATTGAGGCACCACTGATAAGCTGGACTATACTGGGGAAAGATTGCTCTTCAAGGGACACAGTGACCACCCTCATCTGAAACTCCTGGGACAGTGCCATAATCAGTTCTGCTTCGTTGAGAATGAGTCTCGTCGTTGAACGACTGAACACTACGATGTACTCATCCTTCTCCTCTTCAGTACTCCCTCCATCTTTCTCCACCCGGGTGATGTTCATCCTCTCCATCATAGCCTTAGCAAACTGTCGGATCTCATTCCCTGAGACCAGGATATTAGCCTTGGGGCCCTGTGGCTGGACAAAGCCGTACTGGTACCAGGTGGTCATTTTGGACAGCCCGACATACGACTTGGTGAAGCACATCAGCTTGCCAAAGTTCCTGAGCTGCTCCTTGAGGAGTGGCTGCTTGCTGCTGAGAAGCCGGTAGAGGTCAAAGTGCGGACCCTCGCCCCAGCCCTCCATGAAGACCAGGCGAGCCTCGTCGTCCAAGTCAGAGTACTGCTTCATGGTATAGAAGGCGGGGAGCAAGTCATCGTGGAAGACGTGCATCAGGTTGTCTGGTTTAAACCGGTTTAGAATCAGCGTGACATCCGGCACAAACACTGGTTTAGGCATAAACTTCAGAGCAGCGGCAGGGAGCTCCAGGAAGTTGAAGTACTGCGTGTTGTGGTCCTCTACAGAGGACAGGTCCAGCAGGGCAGGCTGGAAGCGCCTGGGTCCGAGGTTGGGCAACATGACGGAGGAATTTGAGTGGAAGAAGACAAACTCCTCAGCCTCGGAGCAGTAGCAGAGGTAGTCAAAGCGGCAGATGCGATCTGTGTGCATTTTACCGGTGCAGACCATGCGGGTGCCATGCTCCTGGAGCGCCAGGAGGGCCACATGGTAGTCTATGCGGGCCTGTGAGAGCTCCTGGGACTGCTGTGTTAGGTGAAGCTCTTCCTCCAGCAAGGCCGCATGCTCGCTCAGGGCAGAGTACTTCCAGAGCAGTGCGGCGACCACCGACACCAGCAGCCCGTTGAGGAGACCCCCAATGGTCATTCTGCAGCCCACCACCGACGCGCGCATCACTGCTGCTGAGGCCGTGTCCCCCGGCTCCAACCAACATCCAACCTCGGGGACAGGCGACGAGACATCCGTCGCCACGCCACAACTGGAAGACAGGGGTGGGGGAGAAAGAGAGATGAACGTAGGAGGGGCCGAAAGTGCGGAAAAGGAGAAAAGAGAGGGTGGAGGAGAAAGTAGAGTGTGGGCCAAGGGAGAGGAGAGGGCAAAGAGGGGAGGAGGTGGAACTGATGGAGTGATGTAGAAAAAAGGGGGGAAAGAGAAGATTAATTGAAATTTAAGACTAAACCAATACAGTATAGCTAACCAAAATACAGTCAATATCACAACATATCAACCTTATGCCAAAGCCAACAGACCGGTCATGAGAGAACGCTGGGCCTAATGAAGTCCTGCAATAGCCACAAACTTAATCTTAAACACCTGCAGTGCTATTGATGTAACCTATACAATCCTATGATTAATCAGGGCATGTCTCAGAGTCCTTCAGAGGCCTTCAGTAAAAGTCACTGTTTATCTTGTTGAATAAACAGGATATTTTCTTAACCTTGCATTCCCCCTCCTCCCTCGTGTCAAGACAAATTACATTGTGAGGAGGAATGGGGAACGAAAAGGAGCATTGCTCTCAAGTCTACTCATCTGCATATTGAGAGAACAAGTGAGTCATGGAGAGACTCTAAATCAATCCACAACCTAGCAGCCAGCAGCTGCCTTCCAGTGAAGACTAGGCTACTGGCAAGCTAATATAATCCATCTGAACATTACTTCACCCACTTGAAACCAAGATTTCCACAGGAAGGGATGGACTCAAGTTTCACTCTTATTGTTGGCCCTAAAGCCTGCAAGATACAAATTTTAACAATATGATTTAAAAGGAATACTTAATGGGCCCAGCATAACAACACTGCACACACAACTAGACAGACACTCAAGATCTCCAGTCCGTTTTGGGTTTTGTTCTATTGTTGTACAAAATGTGATGTAAACCCTTTCTTTTAGCTGATGTTGGCTATCAAAACTAAATTAAGTCAGGCCAAACAAACCAAAATGTGTTGTTTTTCCTTTTTTGTCTAAGGTTAGCTTGGCAGAAAGAAGACACAAGCTTGCAAATTGATTTACGCCCCATATAGGATGCATGCCATTCATCTTGCCATCTTTTTTCTGCCTTTAAAAAAAGCCTGGGGCGATTTCTGGCAGCCCAACAAGCACAATTTGTTGCTGGTAGCAGGGTCACTTTCTGTGATCAAACTCTGCAGTGGGCAGAGAACAATACAGATTACAGTAGATATTCACAGAAGCACGACCACTATGAACACAGGCTCAACCCTGTCTTGCATACAGTAGGAGGATAATTACGGTAGAAGTATTACCTTACCTGCTTTATAGCCTAATTGTTTTCTTCTAAATGACTACATGTATGCACACAGCCACAGACAGGTGACTCTTCTACTTAAAAATGACAATATTTTTCACCTTCACTATTTCAATATTGTGAGGAGGAATACTAAAATAGCCAATGTTGAATGACAGTGTTGAATGGAGCGCTTTGCTTCTGTGTAACGTGACATGGCTTCTGCTTATATAAAATAAATTAATTTGAGTTTTCCATCCTTTCTGTAGCATAACATACTGTGTGACAATTGGCAGATGTCCGAAGTTGCACTGTATGGCTAAGAAAAATAGGAGCAGACATAGTGACTGTATAATGGTTAACTGTTTCGATACCGTCATAGCATGAAAACAATAGATCAGAAATATCCTTTCATGAGTACTGTAGTAAGCTTTTCATTTAATTTTTTCCTATGCTAAAAGTATATCCATCATTCATCTCCCCATGAGGTACACATCACTAACACAGTCTGTCATTTCCTACCAAGGAAGATTGTGAGCAAATACGAGCACTGTATGCTACTACAGTACATAACCTTGGTGCAAACACAGCACCCAGAATGCATGCAAACAGTGTGAGATTAAGCATGTCCTCCAATGCACAAAGACAAGGGCAACACTGGTCTCCTAAAACTAGTGGGGATTCTTAATCTCCTTGCTGCACACTGGGACCCCCAGGGTACATCATGCACATGTCTTTACCCCATACCATTTATGCCAGCTAGAGGGAAACCAAGAGCTTCAAAATGTCAAAGCTGCTACACGGAAAGTTAGAGTTAGTAGGCAAAGACCATCATACATCAGATTATTAAAATTATTATTATTATTATTAAAATTATACGTGGAATAGGTTAAAGGATTATATTGTCATCTAAAAAGAATTAAGAAAAGCTTGAAAATTGCTAATTATATCACCCACAATCACATTATACTTAAAGCAAATATGCATGTGTGTGACGTGTGTTTTGCAGCTGATAATTGGTTACCTGACCATCAAGACAAACTATCATTTTGTTTGTTTATCATTTGTAACGTAAAAGGAGTAAACCAATATATTCCCTGAGAATGAAAATGTTCAAATTAGGAAAAGGTCACAAAGGTTCCAAATGTAATAAAAAGATTATGACTTCGTCTTAGACTATGGGGAATATTCACATTTATATTCCAGAAGTCCTGTGCGTGTTGGCCAAGGAGATGGACAGAAGGACAGATACACACGCACACGCACACGCACACGCACACACACACACAGTAGGATTTCTGTGTCTGTATGGCATTATCTTGCCCAGAATGCCCACTGACTGTTTCTCTGTTCTGTTTTCTTTGCATCTGTATTCAGCAAGTCTCTCCCGAGTTCCCAAGTACCTTTACCATTGCATGTATCTCGGCTACATTGAAAATGAGGGCCTGCCCCTCAATTGTAATCTGAGGTCATTCTAAGTAAAGGTGATGATTTGCCGCCATCAGTGAATAGTTGGTAGTAATATACAGTAAGATCTGATAAAGTGCAGTGTATTTATATAACATAACATCAAATAACCTATGCCAGTGTGCCTTGGAAGAAGGATTTCTTTTTAATAGTCCATCCTTATTTCTCATTTATACATTTTTAATATCCTTTATTTTTACGATAATAACAGTTTTTGTATTCCCGGGTAGTAGCGGAAAATTAAATAAATCCCAAAAATGGGACTGGCATAGCCCTACAGGCATCTGAGATGACCTAGTAAGACCTTGCTCACATGATGTTTGCTATCTGCTTTACTGAAACCACCAGACGCCAAGGCAATCTAACGATCTATCTTCTTTGGCAGCATCACAATAACATAGTTCAGTATTAGCCTGACTCTCATAATAATATTCCATTAGGCAAATATTTACATGAGCTATAATAATGTATGTGTACAGCATAGTCAAAGGATAAACAGATAATATAGAAATGAATGGACCAATAAATGAATGTGTTCTCCTTATGTAGCGCTCTGGATTGGTTGGTGTTTAAATGCTAAACTGAATTATCAACTGCCTGTTTATATGGGAAAGACCTCTCAAAAGCAATGGATGTTAAGACATTACAACATAAACTAAATATGATTAACAGAATATGTCTTCCTTTATTGCTGGGAACTCTCTCAGAGGCTAAGATAAATTAAAACAGCTTTGCTAAAGGGAAGATATTGCCAGGGTCTGTACTCCTCAAGGCTCTAAATGCAGAACATTATTGTACAATGGTCTCTATGGATGGATTTCCAAGTATAGAACAATAAAGGTATTCAAATAGGCCACACATAATTTCCATTTCCTCAATAAGTATAAATTGTATAAAGTGTTTTGAAACATTAACACTGTTCCGTGAGTTTTAACTCAAAGTTTGAAGTATTTCATCTTATCTATCTATCCATCCATCCATCCATCCATCCATGGTACATACATGTAATCATACCTTTGAAATGTTTGTATGTTACAGTTTCAGCATTTCAATCTTTAGATGCAAACTTCACTCTAAAATCACTCTAAAATCCTACAAAGTACTAAATCCCTATCCAATTTAATGCCAATAAAAGAAGCTCTCAAATCACAGATTACCACCATAGTTCTCCAGATTATAAACCTTGGAAGAAATTGTTCACAAAACTGCGCTTTGCAAATCATATGTAAATTTAATTTCACTCTCAGAATATGAAAGTCCTGATGGGTCTCAGTTTCCCTCGACCACCTGTCAATCAGTCTCTTTGCTTCCTCCTACTGTAGGCTGACGCTTCAGCACTAGCTTTACTAGTGTTACTATTTAGCATGTCTGTTTGCTCTAGAGATAAGCACCCCAATGATGTGGGGGAAGGCAGTCTGGGCAGCCTGGAGTGTCTAATGCATTTTAATAAGATTCCTGGAAAGCCAAGGCTAAGGACAGGGAACGGCCACAGGCTGTACGTGGCACGGTTACTGTTCATCCTGTCCGCGTTGTTCATCTTTGCTTGATCTCTGATCAGTTGGAGCTCATCTCTTCTTTACCTATTGCAATCCATTTCCCTCCTTTGCTATGATCACCTTGCAGATCCTTCAATATCCAAAATTAAAATACAAATACTTCTCACTTTCTCTGCTCCATCTCTGGTTCCCTTTGGCCACCTGATTGCCTATCTGCTTTGGCCCTTATGAGGTGTTCTTATTTGCTGTCATCTTTATTCTTGACCTAAATGTGGGCTGTCAGGTCATATTCAAGTTACTTTCGACTCAGGATGATGCTGGGAGAAATTCAAGCCTAGGAGCCATTATCTATCCGTTACAAAGAAAATGCACGTACACATTCTCTCACGCTTGCTCAAAGCGATTTGAACAGCAGACAGGAAGATAGACAGACAGAGGTACCCAGGCGCCCAAATAAGATGGTTGTTTCATTATCAGTGGCAGGAAGAGTCTGAAAATCTTTGCCAATGGTATATATTTTATGTCCGAGTATGATATCTGGCTACTGCCAAACGTGACTGAATTATTGATTGATGACGGACTACTGATTAACCACTTAAAACCCTATACTTCGTTGACCAAGGACAGGGTCCCCCAGGGTTCAATACTTGGTATGCTCATTTTACCCGTTTATACCAAATCTCTTCATTACAATGTGTCGTCTTGTTGTGACACGTGGCTTGAATATCTGCCTTCATCATAATGTTCACCCCAGAATAAGGAAGCTAGAGTTTCATATGATTAATAAGGTTTAGTCATTTTCTATATAATCAGTAACAGTGTCCCCCTAGGAGCCCATGAATCTAATACAATACATTACATGAGCAGTTATCAGGACAGTACACGGCTCCTCACTGTACAGTTATTCCATCCCAGGGGTCATCATATGAATAACAGGGGACTGGTTTTTTTCAGTGTGTGTGTGTGTGTGTGTGTGTGTGTGTGCGCGCGCACACGCTCACACACGCACGTGCACGCAAGCATTCACTCGCTTGGGTCTGGGCATGTGTCAGACAAAGACAGAGGAATCAAGTGGGAAGGACATCCTCTAAAAAAATGCTGCAGTACAGCACTTTAGGCCTGCCCCATGACAGCACAGATTATCCCACAAACTGAGTTAAATAGAAGAATACTATTGATTTAAAGCATGAACAGGTATGAATGACATGAGCCCTATACTGTCCCTATAATCTGGGTTAGGTCTAAACATTTGGTGAAAACAGCAGATATACAAGCTCCAATGCATCGCAAGTTCGCAACACAACACATTGTGAACTTGTAGATCGGCTATTTTCAGAGATTTGGTTTAGATGGAAAAAAGGAGAGGACCAATCAGTTTAATTGTGCGTCCCTATATAAAAGACATTCTATTTATCTTATGGCCTCCAATGTGAAGTATTACATTACATTATTTACATGGGTGTTACAGCACCATAATACTTGTAATAAGCACATTGGTTCAACATTGTTGTTTTAAATGTGCTCTATAAATAAAGTGGATTGGATTGAAAGAACGTGGTTAAGGGCATTAAACAAAACTAGATAAAAACCAATGCTTCCCTATTCCCTAATGTGTAAGCAGCCAACTGATGATATGAGATGCATGGACTTAAACGAGCTATACTTAATCACTATTCTAAATAAACGCTGTTGACATAAAATGTATGTTTGTTAAGGTTTCTGAATAGATTAATCTAAATTTGTATGGAGTTAGTGGGAGCATATTATGTTCCCACCCCCCCCCCCCCCCTCACTTGTTTATTTGACAGGAACAATGTACACTACTGTAAATGTATTGCACGAGATATAGCTACAAGCTTATTTTCATCTGTGGTCCCTAGATGGGGGATGTTGGTGCAATAAACTAATTAAACCTTAATGACAGGGAATATATTCAGTTAACCTCATTTAAGTGGTTAACCTCGTTTAATCATGGTTATTCCTGATATTCTATATTCTGTTGGTTGCAATTCCTTTTCAGTTACTTACATTACTAAAAAAGGTTATAATTATTCCTATCTCAAGCTTGTGAGTAGGGATGTCCGGCATTGACTTTTTTGTCGACATCAGATATCCCGATATTGTCCAACTCCGATTTTCTGATACCGATATCAACCGTCCGATATACTGATATATGCGGTCGTGGAATTAACACATTATGGCTAATTTTATTGTGATGCCTCATAAATGTAAGGTTTTCCAAACAAAAATAAACATTATCATAAATTTTAGAGATTTTTTTATTAATTAAAACAGATACATTTGAACGGATAACGATATTTGCCGATATTACATTTTATGCAAATATCGGTCGATAATACCGGACATCCCTACTTGTGAGTGTGTAAGATCATCCTAACAGGAGTATTGCAACTTTATTGTTCTTTGAATGATAGTTTGAAAGGACAAGAGAATACACTGGTCAGGCAAACCTTTGTTCTGAGATCTTGTTCAAGAACACAAGATGGTGTTGTCAACAATGATATAAAATTGAGCCAGAGAGTGTAATCAGGTTGTGGACATTCTTTTTCTCCCATGTGTGAGATAAATACATTAGTGTATTATTAGTCAAGGTATTATTTAACCACTTTCAACCTGGCCTATTATGGGTATGTAATTATCGGCAAATGGTTAAAAAATATATATATAATAATAATAATAATAATAATCATCTTCAGAATATCAAAACAGCACTATGTAACTTTTTAATTTGAATAGTAGAGTATGTTAATAGAATATAACTTAATACAACTGTAGTGGTTGTATTTTGTCTCCCTGACATTTAGATCATGTCAATGGCCATGTCTCACCTAGATATAGGATATGAATTTTGACCTGATGGTCAAGATTCAATTCCCTGAGCAAGCAGGTAAGCTCTATTAGCTCAATGGTAAAAAATAATCCACCAACAAGCTAAACTTACAACGCATCACATTATGGCTATTTTTGTATGACACAGTTCATACAATTAAAATAGGGCTTATGTGGATTTAACACAATACAGAGTATGCTAGCACTATGAACTAAATAAATCTTTAGAGAATGTAGGTTTCTAGGAATATTTACTCAGTCAAGATGGATTATTTATTTTATATTTTCTTTATTTCTTTAAATTAACACTCCAAGGCTAAGAATAACAGATATTTTATATTATTCAGATAATTCAGTAATGTTTACTGGACATGTGAAAAATGGTAGAGGTAGTCCCATCAAAACTTCTGGAAGGCTGTTTGTTTGTATTGTAAACAATAAAAATGACTGCATGTAGAACACGTTAAATATAACAGTGCTTTATATGCAATTGTTGAGAGTTGAAGTCACACAAAACCTGTAGTTTGGGGTTTAGATGTAAAGCATTCATTTTAAACTAACACCACAAAGAGAAAATCAAAACAGCTGTCTATGGACAGCTGGGTATCTGTGTGGTACCCATATTTTTCAGTATTGTGTCAACTTATTGTGACAACCTTGGTTGTCATGTGGGTCAAGTCTTCATTTCACTGCCTTGAGTTGTCCGGGTAATTATAATAAAAATGGTCTATTTCTGTGTTGGTGATGATTCTCATTTAAAGGATTTAGTTGCTTATACAGAGAAGAACATATACATATACAGACTACAAGATCATAACTTAAAACGTAGCCTACTACACATAGTAATAACCTAGTCCTAGACCCATAATACAGCGTGCATGGACATCTTATCTCCAGTTTAAGGTCTCAGGCATGCTGTGGAAGTAACTTTTTAAAGATATAGCCTACAGACACCCGACATGGACAGGCTGTGACTGCATGGGACTACTAACAAATGCGTGTGTTGCATTTGTTTAAGTATACGGTATTGCACAAGTAACACTTCATGACTGATGAAGTGAGAAAGTGCTGTCGCACCATGCATAATTAATTGAAATGTGTATTTAGCCCACAATCGATCCTGATTCCTATAGGTTTCTACGGTTCATGTTCACCCCATGCCTTACAGTGAGATGAATACAAAACGTTACATTGTAGCTTGCCTGCATGTGCTTTGATAGAATGTATCACTGCATCTGCAGGGCAAAACCCAATTTGCATAGCCTAAAAGTTAACAGTACTGATACAATACGTACAGACCACGATTCTTAGATGATGACCAGGCAATTAAGTGAAATGCATGCATCTTTCTTACCGACGGTGTCTCAATGAAATGTCTTTCAATGGAATTGAATCGTTAGCTCAGCTTGGCAGCATCAGGATCTCATAGGTGTTGCAGAAACGACAATTCTGACTGAGGAGCCCTGGAGAACAAGAGAAGCACCCTAATAAAGCGGCACGGGTGATGACAACACCCGCCGATGCGGGTACTAGTGCGCAAAAGAACAGCGCATCCATTCATTAGTTTTCGGACAGATAGCCATGGACGTCGGTATTGTTTACGAGCTAGCCTAGCTGTCAAAATAGGCAGCAGAGCCTCTAAAAGCAGAGCAGCTTCCGTGAAGAAACCCGACTCCACTTTGCAACACTCTAGTCTCCATACTGGGAAGACGAATCTCGCACGGCAATCTCGCGATGTGTTACGGTTACGGGCGGCGTTGTATTTTTGGCTTAATTTATCCAACAGCCGATATACAAGCTCACGACGCGTCGCTTAGCAACGCGTTGGGAGCTTATAGATCCGCTATTTTGGCGCTCGACACCGTTGTACGAAAAAGTAAATCAGGCTTCATTGTAGCCTATGCTTGCTTGTAGCGATTGTAATGTTGCACCCCTCTCCTCTCCCCCTCAACACTCTCCGTTATTAGGTTATTTATTAATGATCATTTTATTATTGTATTGTATTGTACTACTGGAGTCGGATACGGGCCATGGCTCCAGACAATATTAATTAATTACTTCAATTAGCGAGCTTTCAGCCCTCAAACAAAGCCAAAATGTGATCCTGTGAATAGTGCACACTTAGTGTACAGGCAAACACAATGCGACTGTGCCATCTAGTGGGTGGAACAGAAAGTTTGTTTTGTCTAAATTGAAAGAAAGAAAGAAAGATTCAAGAAAGAATGAATGAATGAATGAATGAATGAAAGAAAGAAAGAAAGAAAGAAAGAAAGAAAGAAAGAAAGAAAGAAAGAAAGAAAGAAAGAAAGAAAGAAAGAAAGAACCGAGATTCTCTGCAGCATTTTGCTATCGCTGCCACTAGGTGACACTGCAGACCATTTTGAACAGCATTACAAGCCGATCTAACTATGATCTTATCTGTAGCCTATAAAGGTCTACCAACATATCTTGCCACTTTTTTATTTCCATTAACAAGATGTGTTGTGTGACCTTTTCCAAAGTACCGTGTCACAGCACTGCTATCCAATAGCTTTTTTCAATGTCAAGAAAACATATTTTTGTGAATATCCCTTTATTTTATAACTTTTATTTATTTATTTATTAAGCAAATTGTTGTTGTTGTTGTTGTTGTTGTTGATGACGATGATGACGATGATTATTATTCCTGTAGCGGCAAGCCGGCAACCTTTCCCAAGCCTTTCACAGTTGAATTGATTTGACGTCAGAGCTGAATGCGGTTGGTTGCTGATGCCCTCAGCAGCTCAACCGTTCGTTGAGGCTGGAGGGAGGAGGAGGATAGGATACGACTTGTCTTGCAATGCTTGCCTTGTTGTTACACGGATGAAACCCAACTGCTGTGGGCACAGTAGGCATATTATAGAATAGCTCCCCGCGAATGGGCATCGGCTTTATTATTTGACTGCTCCGATGCAGTAGTTTAGGCTCCACTCTGAAGCAAGACAAGGGGAAGATCGGAACCGAGCCGCAGTAGCGAAGCAGACCTGCAGCTGCAGGGTCCACAAGGCTTCATGTTTGCTGGAGAGAGGGTGGTGAGTCGAGCCGTAGTAACCTTATTAGCCTGCTAGCATGCTACACGCTAACTACAGCTTAGCAATGGGTGCTAGTAGCTCCATAGCAGTGGCACCTGTACTTATCTAGCAGCGCTTAAAGCGTGCAACTGCCGTGTGTTCTAAGGATTGCTTCAAATAGAGGCTATAACTGGTGGGTTTTGTGAACGAGCATTTCTTACAGCCCACAACGCCAACTCCACAATCAGGTAGTTGGCTATTGGCTAACGTTTATTAATCAATGAACAACAAGGGGGAACTACGTTAGCTTAGGTGCTCCTGCTGCCGCTGGGCCTGACGTCTGTCTGAAGCAGCCAAGATGAACGGCGGTGGTGTCGCACGCCGAAAATAGCCGATCTACAAGTTCACAACGCGCTTTGTGGACTTGTAGTTCTGCTATTTCGGTTGCTGCTGACTGGCCTAAATGAAAACTTTACACAGGGCTCCCTCGTAGCAGCATGACATGAGGCAAGCCCGACAGCAGCTCAATGTCTCATGATGTTGGGGGTCCTACCGTCATCCTGTCAAAACAAGCCAGCGCGTGGCCAGAATATCCTCACAGCCGACCTTATCCTGATCGGCTTGTACTTTTTAAATCAATGTATTCAGTTTTCTTCTGTTAGGGATTGAATTTAATTCATTCCACTCCACCTGCCAGCCCTTATATCATTGGGGTTTTGTTCAGCCAGGTAGTGAGTGAGCACTATAATTACAATATATTTATATATGAAGGTATAATATTTCCCATTTTCCCCATGGGTGTGGCATTAGATATAATATATTGTCCTAAAATAGTATAATGCGCCCCTCCATGTTAACTGCGGCAATCAACAGTTGCTGAGAGATTGCTGAATTAAGATTTCTCCTTGTTTGTTTTAGGGAGCTGGCACCATGGGTTTCTCCTACAGTCTCCGATGAACTGAAGTAAGCTGGATTCACACGACTCAGCCACTCCACCTGCCCCTTCAGTGAGGACTGCCCTCACCCCATCCCCAGCAATGGCAGGCTTCAAACGAGGCTATGATGGGAAGATCGCTGGCCTGTACGACTTGGACAAAACACTGGGCCGTGGTCACTTTGCTGTGGTGAAGCTGGCGCGCCATGTCTTCACTGGGGAGAAAGTGGCAGTGAAAGTGATTGACAAGACCAAGTTGGACACAGTGGCCACTGGCCACCTATTCCAGGAGGTCCGCTGCATGAAGCTGGTTCAGCACCCTAACATTGTGCGTCTCTATGAAGTGATCGACACTCAGAACAAGCTTTACCTCATCCTGGAGCTGGGAGACGGAGGAGACATGTTTGATTACATCATGAAGCACGAGGAGGGCCTGAATGAAGAGCTGGCTAAGAAGTACTTTGCCCAGATTGTCCATGCCATCTCCTACTGTCACCGGCTCCATGTGGTGCACAGGGACCTGAAGCCAGAGAATGTGGTCTTTTTTGAGAAACAAGGACTTGTCAAGCTCACTGACTTCGGGTTCAGTAACAAGTTTCAGCCGGGGAAGAAGCTGACGACCAGCTGTGGTTCCCTCGCATACTCGGCTCCAGAGATATTGCTGGGGGATGAGTATGATGCTCCAGCTGTGGGTAAGCAAATGATTGCAAGATCTTGGCTGACCATAAGGTCCAAACCACACCAGCTGCAACTCCTTGCAACTACTCGCAACTCCTTGCAATTTGCAACAAAACGAACCACACCAATCCAACTGCCGTTGGGAATAATGGTTGCAAGTTGCATGGAGTTGCATGGAGACCGTCTGGTGTGGTTAGAGCTTAATGATGTTGAAAAATATGAATGTATGAGGTTGTTGTTGTACACTTACAAAATGTACCCTTAATGTAATTCAGTGCTGGAAAAAAAAGTGGAACTTTGAGGACGTACTCCATATCCAGTCCACTTAATGAAATCGATTAATCGATGTTCAATCGATACGCACGGGAATCGATTTTTAAATTTTGAATCAAATAGTCATAAAAAAAAAAGCGGCCGCTTTTGGTCCGCGAGACGGCCCCATTTGGTCCGCGAGCCATGCTCGCGCCTCGCAGCACCGCAACGCCTCCTCCCCTCTCCCCTTCACTCGTGGTGGTAACAACAAGGAAGGAAGTCAACACAGCAGCCTGCAGTCATGCCGCCGCAAAGAAAATCTAAAGTGTGGTTGCATTTTAGAATATGCAAGGAGAACAAAGAACAAGTGGTGTACAGTGTCAACTATGTGACAAGAAATTGGCGTATCACATACGGGATGGGACAGGGGGAAAAGCCCTTGACCTCCTGGGCTCCGAGGGAATTCCAGGCGCGCTAATTTGAGCCGCGGTCATCCACACTTTTCTACCCCAAGAAAGAGCCTCGTCGGAAGGGTCTGAGAGCGGCGTAGACCGCGGCGCAAATTAGCGCGCCTGGAGCTCCAGGACTGTAGCCCTGGTCCAAGGCTTACAGCGAGCCTCTCTCTGACGCCTTGTGGAAGTACCTTCCACAGCCCTCTGGTCATATTTCCACTCCCGTGCGCTGTTTTTCTAATGCCAGCAAATAAACAAAACTACGAAACCACTCACCGAAACAAAGCCTGCTAGACCTTGGTAAAAGTCTATTCTCGAACCTGGGAAGCGTCTCAGGACCCCAGTATCTCTCTAAAATGCACTTTGTGCCATTTTAATAACGCAATGTACCCCGAATTTAAGGACGGTACCGCTATCCTACACTCGCGAACCGCCAGGATCACATTACTGGCGGTTCGCGAGTGTAGGATAGCGTTACGCAGTTAAATTCAGGGTACATTGCGTTATTAAAATGGCACAAAGTGCATTTTAGAGAGAAACTGGGGACCTGAGACGCTTCCCAGGTTCGAGAATAGACTTTTACCAAGGTCTAGCAGGCTTTGTTTCGGTGAGTGGTTTCGTCGTTTTGTTTATTTGCTGGTATTAGAAAAACAGCGCACGGGAGTGGAAATATGACCAGAGGGCTGTGGAAGGTACTTCCACAAGGCGTCAGAGAGAGGCTCGCTGTAAGCCTTGGACCAGGGCTACCAGGACTGGTGCTTTTTTTGGTGTTTTCACATCTGAGTTTCAATCGGAAGAGAAGCTAAATCCCTACATTTTCTGGATTATAGGCTATATAATCTTTTTTTGAGAGGTAATGCCTGTGTCAGGCAGTTGACTTGTTACGGTCGGATGTTTTATTAAGCCTAATTATTTGTGCGTCACTGCTTTCATGAAGGCTGCAACAGTTGTTGCTTCAATGCTTATCGTTTTAAATAAATGAGACCAATCCAAGCATGCCTTTCTCTCCGCTATTGTTTAAGGTGCGCGCCTCGCATCGCGCACCTCGCATCGCACCCCCCCCCCCGTTGGGTTTCGAAGCGTCGATGATCGAAACAAATTTATATTGAAGCGTCGATCATCAAAAACGTAATCGAAGGTCAGCCCTACTCCATAGTTTGTTCAATATTTGAAGTTGCCAGTTATGAACCTGTGTTTTGAGCTGGGTTGTAATCAGAAGAGATTTGCTTAGGAATTAACACAGCATGAGCATACCGTTTAGTCTTTAGTCTTATATAATATATGTTTTGTTTTGTTAATTTTAAGGTGCTTGGACAAAGACATGTTGATTGTGTCATACATTGAGTTGTTGACATATCTTTGGCTGCCATATAGCTACTTGGATGCAACTTTATCATGCATATGGTGTAAGTGGAACAGAGTAAGCTGAGTTGGGCCTCCTTTCAGTGTAGGTGTATGTCCTGGCTTTGCTGTTGCAGCATGCTTTTAACTGAGCTTGACACTAATCATAGAGCGAGCAACTACAGACTGTTACAAGGTCACTTCCACTAGTGTCATTGTCCAGAGGTGTTCCATTGCACTAAATTAACTGGCTCATTGATTTTTCTATGAGGACTGACAAAATGCAGACAGACTGATTTATGCCTTGCTGTTAGCCTGTGACTGATACGATGTTTCCCATCAGTTAAGTCCCATGAAGACAGCTGCAGCCCAATTTGGAACCTGTGTATTTGTTCACTCAGGTCTGAAATTCGTATTTTGGCACTCACAAGATCACTCATTTAGAGAATAGGCTGGAATTGTATCGATATAGTACTATTTGCTTCCTCAATTTTTGTTGTGGTTCTCACAACCTTTGGGAGGGATGACTTGGGCAAAGAGGAACCTGTGGTCACTCATTGGCTTGTATCACAAACACTTGTACACCCCCGCATATGTACTAGTAGTAATTGTCTCCACCAGGCCGAAGGCATGTGGGGAGAGTATGTTTTGCACTTCGTCCGTCCGTGTGTCCGTCCGTCCGTCCGTCCGTCCGTGTGTGTGTCCGTGTGTCCGTGAACAGCTAATCTCGGCCACCGTTAACCCGGTCGATGCCACATTTTGCACACACACTCCCTGGATGCCAACGATGAACCTCTGCCCCAAACTTTCCAGAACGGCCTGTTATAGCGCCACCAGGAGGCCGCTTTGTGCAAAACAAGTTTTTTCACAGTACACCTACAGATTTTGTCCAAACATCACGCAAATTAGTACACAGTCTCTCTAGAGCCATTCAACGAAACGGGTCTTTCAGATTTCTCAGACTCCATCCTGATTGGTTAAGATTGGCTTCCAAAGTTCACAGGAGTGCTCAGTTTCAAACAAAATGCTGCAAATCATGAACACATCGCGTGATTTCCGTGAAATTGTGCACGCACATTCCCACTAGGCCGAGGACGAAATGCCACATGAACAATTTCAACTCAGCCTCAAGGTGGCGCTATAACTGGCCCAAAAGTGTTTTTACCTCTAACTGCACGGATCTGTGGATAACCTGGTGGAGACCTGTGCCCAGAAGGGCACTTTTTCTAGTTTGAACTAAAATAAACTGTCCCTGTGCATTACAATGTGGGAATTGGTTTTTGATTGAAGTATTTATTAACAGTATGCAGAAAGGATACATTTCAAACTAGAAAAAGTGCCCTTCTGGGCACAGTTCTCCACCAGGTTATCCACAGATCCGTGCAGTTAGAGGTAAAAACACTTTTCGGCCAGTTATAGCGCCACCTTGAGGCTGAGTTGAAATTGTTCATGTGGCATTTTGTCCTCGGCCTTGCACAAAGCGGCCTCCTGGTGGCGCTATAACAGGCCGTTCTGGAAGGTTTGGGACAGAGGTTCATCGTTGGCATCCAGGGAGTGTGTGTGCAAAATTTGGCATCGACCGGGTTAACGGTGGCCGAGATTAGCTGCTAACGGACACACACACACACACACGGACACGCGGACGGACGGAGTGCAAAACATACTCTCTCCCCATGCCTTCGGCCTGGTGGAGACAACAAAAGCACAACTCCATACAAAAACTGTTACACTGGTAAAGCTGCAAGCATTACACTTGTTTACAACAGGGTCCACCATTTTCAATTCATCAGAAGTAGTGAGTAGTAGTAGTGAGTGAATCTATGCTATATTGAGAGTGCTTTGAACTTAACAGAAAGTTAGAAATCCAAATGAATTGAGGTTTTGATGTGCTATTGTTGGCTGCTAATGTGCAGTGTTTCCTAAACTAGTTTAACCATTGTTTATAGTAGGTTTCTCTTGCTCAAGACTGTCAAGATTTCATCAGACAAAGTCCCAGATGAAGCTAAACTTCTACAATTTTGGTCTCAGGCTAAAAGCTTCCTGTTTCTCGTGTTATTGTGTATTAAACTGAACATTGGTGCTGACTTACTAAGTGCTATAGTGTTAGCCTGGTTAATAAACCAGACTAATATCGCACGGATCCGCGGGATATTAGTCTGGGGAGGCTCAGCTTGGATTTCATTTCCAGGGAAACATTTTCTCTTTGACGCAATTGGTCAGAGCTACTGTCAGTCAAAGGTCTCAAGCATTGAACGTCACTGTACCAAAGCCCGCCCATATTGCATACCGTGTCCCTATTGGGCGCACACGTTTTCGTGTGTAGAAAATGGGCGTACAATTGAGCCTCTCCAGACCAAATCCGCCGGTAGGCAATTTTTTTTTGCCAACGGCTGATTCGGTCTGGTTTATTAACCAGGCTACTATAGTGTAGTCCCTTTTATACAGAGATCCTGCAATATTGCCAAGAAGATCTGCCGGCTGAGCTTTTTTACATGGAACCAAGCAAAGCTGGCCAAATGCCGCCATATGTGAGTTTGTACATAGAATGATGGCATTCAGATGCATTACTAATAGTAACACAAAAGCATGAGCCTTGAGCCTAATGTGACATCAATGATTTGACAGCAGTGACATTGCTTTCTAAACAATAAAGGTGGGTAAAACTGAATGTTGAGGTGCGTTAGTTGTGCACATTATACCACTCTTGAATTGAAACAGTGGTCCCATTCCCCCTCTGAACCTTGATACAGAAACGGAACAGCAAGCTGGAATAGCCTGAGCACAATATTCCTGCCTTGAACAAGGTGTGTGTGTGTGTAAAAGGGGCTAATATCTCTCTTTACTAGTGTCTGAACATGCCATGGTAGTACATTGGGTCTGAGCTTTTGATACCGAGTACTACTAACCCCACATTCTGCGTCTTGTTCAACATATTACTGCCTATTATCGGCAGCCTTGAGCCTACCTCAATGTTTTTACGCTGTGGCTCTACAGGAGGCTAGATTTGATGATGTCTATAACGGGGTCGCTACTCGCTATGTGTGTGATCCACTTTTGTTTTGCAGATCAGGGTAATTGTCTTTTAAGCAAATAAGCGTGTGCTCGCGGCGGTTTGCGTGGCTTCGTGCACGGCTGCGTGCACATGGGATGCAAACAAATATATATATATATATATATATATATATATATATATATATATATATTTATTATTTTTTTATCCAATTTTAATAAAATCTAGTTTTGGCACAGTGTGGTACAGTAGCTAGCTATTCACAAGATTTTCTCGTTTCAGCAGCAAAAGATCTACAAGCTCATATCGCGCCACCGAGTGGCGCGATACGAGCTTGTAGGTCTGCTATTTTTGAAAAATCGAAGAGCGACTGACATTTTTAGAATCTGATCTCAGGTCAGAATGGGTTCATCAGACCAGTGTGTGTCCGGCGGAAACCTCGTATGAATCTGATCTCAGGTCAGAATGGGTTAAGCATTAACACTTTGACTTCTATTCACGATCACGAGTTGCCCGAGTTAATTAATTGTAGAACACTTTCCCTGCGATTCGCGAGTTGCCCAAGTTATGTTTTCATTGTTTAATCCACGTTTTTGTTTTGTTTACAATGGTGAATTTACCTTACATTTTTATCCCACGATATCTCATTTTTCACCTGCCTAAACAATAATCCTGGGTACTACTCTCCCTCTGCCAATCTGAGGAGAGACCCAAACTTAGCTCATGCTTCCTTCAATGCATGAGGAGTGAGCAGGCCGCTTCTTATCACCTGACGGGGGAGTTCCGAGTTTCCCAGTAGGACCTAGCACGTGGAAGGAGGGTATCTACCCTAAGGGACACGGGGAGAACATGCAAACCCCACACAGAAAGGCCCTTTCGTCAACCCCATCTATGGGCGCTGATGACGTGGAGGAGAGGACACACCCACAGTGCCCCCAGGCCAGAATAAAACCCGGGACCTTCTACTGTAGCTGTGAGGTGACAGTGCTACCGACTGCGCCACTGTACCGTCCCTTGAAGATAGATTTTCAAGCCTTGATTTGACGGTGATAATGAAGAGACGGTAAATGCCAGGAGATAGAGACGGGGAACTACATACATGCAGCAAAGGGCTTTGGGATCGGACCCTGGTCGGCTGCGCAAAGGACTGTGCCTTAATGCACTGACCTGCCACCTGCGAAAAATCGCTGTGTCCCCTAGGGTAGGTACCCTCACAAAAAACATGCAGTAATCCTGGTCTCTGGCGCCTGATTGAGGGGAAAGGAACTGGTTGGAATAACGTGTTCCTTCCACGCGCTACGTCCAACCAGGGAAACTCCCCCCTGTCAGGTGTAAAGGAACAACTTGGACACTCGGGCATGAAGGAAGCATGAGTTCAAGTTCGTTGCTCTCCCCGTGTCCCCCATATATGGGGACTAGGTTGGCAGAGGGTGTATAGAGCCCAGGATCACATTAGATAATTGACACAGGGGTGAAAAATGGGTTACAAAATCGTGGGATAAGAAATATATAAAAAAAAAAATAGGGTGAGAAGTTCAGCCACGCGGTAGAGAGTAGAGACTGAGTAGAACCGCTGCTTCTTCGCCTGGAAAGGAACCAGCTTAGGTGGTTCGGGCATCTGGTTAGGATGCCTCTCGAGCGTCTCCCTAGGGAGGTCCTCGATGCACATCCCACTGGGAGGAGACCCCGGGGAAGACCAAGGCACAGATGGAGGGATTACATCGACTCACTGGCCTTGGAACGTCTTGGGACGTCACTAATGTTGCTCTGGAGAGGGAAGTCTGGAGCTCTCTGGTGGAGCTGTTGCCACTGCGACCCGACCACGGATAAGCGGTTGAAGATGGATGGATGGTTCTGATTCTCTACCAGTTGAGCCACTGCGGTGCCAAACATTCTTAATGTTTGCCATTGCACAAGCCCATGTTTACTTAGAACTTGGGTTTTTAGTCTTTCTACCACGAGGAGGTTTAGCTCAAAGGGGGTTTGCATTAGGGGCTGGGTGTTATTCAGTATGATAATACCATTGTAACTGTTGCAATTATTCCTAATTTGTTTTGTATGATAATACCATTGTAACTGCTGCAATTATTCCTAATTTATTTTGTATTTAAGTTATTTACTGCATGTTTGCTTATTCAATACATGTCCAAGTTGGACCGGAAGTGCCATTGTTTTGACTAATGCGGAACCCTTTATATGGCTGTCTGGTGTCAGGTAGACGGGTAGACATGGTTGCACACGCACACCTGTCACTTGACAGCGTGATGCAGAAGTTCCAAGTTTGTGCATCGCTGTGTTCATGGCCAGGGCACAGTTATCTCATTCCCTTATGCTTATAGAGCAGCCAGTTAGGTATGTTAATGTTGTTATGGCTTATTGAAAGAAAGCAAGAAATAAAGCCTGCAGCACCAGTACTACAGAACTGACTTGTTTTTAAGACATCACTGGGAGTGACAACCATGTTTAGGCATAAATGTTCACAACACAGAAACACATTATGTTGAAATGAATTAGCAAT
This sequence comes from Protomyctophum parallelum, assembly GCF_964188405.1. Lineage (NCBI taxonomy): Eukaryota > Metazoa > Chordata > Actinopteri > Myctophiformes > Myctophidae > Protomyctophum > Protomyctophum parallelum. The sequence continues at coordinate 33,499,601 of NC_139698.1, forward strand.
GAATTTGACTTTGCATTAGAAGCTCAACAAGCCATAATTTATGCGTCCTTTATCCATGGGGAATCCTTGACTTGCAGTAAACGATGTGGAGTAGTGGCCATTGAGGACCAGTGTACAAGCTATCAAGGGATTTGCCTGCTGATGTTCTGTGCTGTAGCTGTTTCGAAGGCCCAGGCATCTGCAGTGTCTGTGCGTCACAACTGGGTCTCCAGAGGGCCTGTTAATTGCAACCCTGATTACTGTTGCCTGCTGCCGGTGGATGGGTGGAACAGTTAATCCATCCTATTGTTTGGACTGGGCCAGGAGAGGACGAGAAAGAGGCAGGCTGCAGTGATAACCCAGACCAGGCTGTGTTGACACAAACTGCCAACACAATGTGGCTTCTATCTCCAGGGCCTATGCAGGGTATTTGTCATTATCTATAAGCAATAATGCACAAGACTGTTAGTTATTGGCACTGGTCTGCTGTGGTTGTAGTAGGCACATCATTGTATTATTACGAGTGTATTACTCGTATAACCAGTAAGGCCATATATGGAGCGTGTCTTGAGTGTACAGGGTTTGATGAGGTCAGATCAACATATTGAATGTGAGAACAGGTCAGCTCCATATATGGAGATCTAAAGGTGGCAGCGGGGTCAGTGTCTTGAGTGTACAGGGTTTGATGAGGGCACAGGTAGGGCCGAGCCTTGATTTTCGGGCCTGTTGGAGAACTCTAGTTCTCGCCGGCTGCCGTGCGCAACTGCACAAATGACTTTGAGGCAGGCCCGTCTAGAGTTTAAATGGACAGGTATCAGTCAAAAGGGAGACATTGAAGAGGAAGGATGGATGGGGAAGGATCAACATATGGCAGTGATGTAACTAGGGTGCGTTTTGCGTCCAAAAACGCACTTTATAGTTTTGGGACGCAATAGACCATCAACCTGTGCGTCCATGGGATGCACTACTGTACTCCCACTGAAAAGAAATCGCGGGGAAAGAAAATGCAGTAAAACAATAATCTACGGAAACGATCATTTTGTATGCCCACATCCGACCTCATCCTATGTTCTAAAAAATAAAATCCATGTAGAAATCGTTGTAGAACCACTAATTTGTAACTACATTGTCAACACAGCGCGCCGCCATGTTGCTCAGGCGAGCTCTGACCGGGGAGCGGAGCGCTCCGAGCGCAGCCTCTAGAGTAGACTAGAGCCGTTTAGAGAGAGAGAGTGACGACAATTGAGTGATCAGTGACGCTTGCAGCCCCACGAATAAGCAGTGAACGGAGATGTCGCAACTCTCTCAACTAAACCGCGCTGCCTCCGACAGAAATATTTAGGGGAACATGTTTTAGCGTGACAAGCAGACCCGATTCACAATAACAGTGACACGCCGGTATTGTTGTTTCTGTTGCGTGTGTGTTGTGCCACCACACATTAAAATGGCACCAAAGAAATTTCCAAAGCCAACTGCAGGGCAGCAGAAAATATTAAAGTTTTCAGATTTGGAATTGTATTCACTTCTTTCATACATTTCTACATGAATATAACCACATTATAACAATCAAAAATGAAATGATAGTTTAATGCTGCAATTTGTAAAAATGACAAAATGTGACCGACAACGTCGCTGAAGTGGGACTCATCAAATGTCCCTGGGACTCATCTACAAGACCATCCCTGCATCCTGGGACTCATTACATTGGAAACCTAGTTACATCACTGTATGGAATGTTCTGACATATATCCATATACTAATATTGATGAATAATTGCGACAGCAGGTCGCATTTACTATGATATAATCCCTGATTTACTATCATCCCTGATGATGTCATAGTGATGTCACGAGACCTATGTCATAGTGATGTCACGAGACCTGGGCACAATACTGTATATGGGGGCTTTCCCCATGTATGGGCATTGTGACTGACGTGACGTAACAAAAAATCATATTTTTAACACTATTCATTATACACTACTGCTACATCAGCATCGGTGGATACAGTAATAGGTAAATAAGTGTATTCTTTTGGGAGATTGCAGCAGAACGCCTCTCAGCTAATCAGTGTGAGGTCAGGCTCACTCAGAACTACTGGTATAATATAACATTTTCCATTGTGAACTAAATTTATTTAGTAATTAGTTTTATTTATTTTGCATTTCTCCAAAACTAGGCTGCATCTCATTAATATTCCTGAGGGTTTACATATATTTGTTAGAGTGCAGTCAGTGTAAAGTCTCCCTTTGCCATGCTCTGGGGGGATAACTACTAGGGTTGTCTCACTCCATGTTTATATCATGCTTATTTAAATATAATCTTTATTTTTAATGTGTACTGTACTATTTCTGTCCATGGCAGTGTGTCACAGTAATTTCTCATCTCCTGTTAGCCTTGTTTATCAGCTTTGTTTTATCAGCCGTGGTGGACACAGTGATGTGTAAGAATTGCCACCATTGTTAGTAGGTGAATAAATAATACAAGATGTTTTCCACTTGGTACCATGGAACACAATGGAAACATGTGTTATCTTTTTAGCATGACATTTGACTGTACTGTTAACAAACTTGTTAATAACGTATTCAGTCAATCAGTTGTGTGAATAAGTAAAACAATGCTGATCTTATTCAGAAACCAAACCAACCGACCAGGGATGTACTGTATCACTTGTGGGGTGCGGATGTCGGGACACAAGGAAGGTGTTTTGTTTGTGGCACCCCTATGGGCAGAAGTGCAAACACATTTGATGGTGTATTCTATATAGAGGCTCTTCAACATGCAGGGTTTTCCCACGTCGATGGATTATGTGACAATACATGATAAAATGTGTAGCAGGATGTGCACACTTCACATACCCCACACCGCAAAATGCACTTGTCGTTCGCCTCAGGGATTTACCTAATGACAGAACAGTCTGGATATGCACCCATGCGTGCACAGGCACCACAGGCGTGTTTAGGTGACAACTAGGCTGTTAGTATGTGTTGCATAACACGCTCACGTAACCAACCGATTGAGTAGCTTTCCAGTAGAAACTGTTTTTAAACAAACACGCTAATCAAAAGGAACGCCATCGTGACATTCTGTTGAAATTACTACCTAACCTTATACACATTCTTGGTGTATGATAAGACTGCAGTAATAATAAATAGGTCAGTGTTCAATGTGAAATAATGATCCAAATTAGGTACAGAACCAATGAAAATGAATGAATTCTTGTTTGAGTTTGCATGTGAATTGACTTTGAAATGTAGAAGATGCAAAGGTGTGAATGTCACTGCACTGCCCCTTTTGATCTAGGATGCGTGCAGCACCAGCACTTCCTGTCTTGGTGGAACTTAACTAGTCTATGCAAGTTGCACGAATATGTATGATGAGCCCAATTAATACCAGAGCTGGTTTAATGCCACAGTTTATTTGCTCCCTTTAACCTAGGACCAGGTTTTTAGAGGTGTATAAATGTGTATTGTGCAAGTGGATGATTCTGTCGATGCAGTGACATTACATAAACAATTATAGCCTACTAACATTGATTGTTATTTTGTAATTACTTCCGGAAGCAGCCTCACATTGAACTGTGACACTGGAGATAATGTGACTGAGGGTAGGCTGAGATCGGCAACAATAATAAAAAGTGCTCCCAGTACTTGAAAGCAGACATCTGGGCACATTTCTCAGCCCACAATTGCAAATAGCAGATCTACAAGCACGCATATGCTTGCTCAAATGTTCAATCTTTAAAATTGAATGTGAAGATTGAACATCTAAGCTACAGTAGGTCTGTACCTTGTACATTTGTATTAATGGAAGGAGAGTGATTGTACTTCCATGACATTAAATTAAGAATCTTAGAATTGAGTCAAATAACGGCCAGTGAAGATTCACACCTACTGTCTTCATTATAACATACAGTACTAAGGCATGACATCGTTTCACAGAGCAGAGGCAGTGAAGAACATGAAGTGCTTAATTAGATAATTGAAGAGGTAAGCGTGTAGGTTGAGTGTCTGAATGAGAACCCGAGTATAGACCCATAAAGCCTGTCACAGTGCCAGTATGGTAATAAAGTGTGTCCGTCTGTCTGTGTCCTGTTGAACCCCAGTGAGTTGGCTCAGGGGAGTAGCTGGTTCGTAACTCAAATATATCTCAGGGGAGAGGGAAGACAGCAGTGGTGTGTTTCATGATGTGAGTGATGACTGGAATGTTTATGTCTGTTTCCCCTGTTATTCACATGCTCACGCACACTCGGCCAGCCTGTTCCGATTCCACTAATGCGGGTTCTTACTAATGACTCTAGGAAATGTCAGGTGTCGTCTAGGACGGTTCATGTAATTCTTTGAATTTATGATTGCAAAAATTTGCAGAGCAATTGTCCCTCCAGGCTAAGCGTAAGCGTAAGCTATAGACTGGAACTGCAGTAGGCTAAGGATAAGCAGGCGGCAGTGGCTCAAGAGGTAGACCGGCTGCTTGGGAATTGGATGGTTCCCAGTTAGATTGTGGGTACACACTTCGATTAAGTTTTTGATGATCGACGCTTCGATAAAAATTTGTTTCGATCTTCGACGCTTCGAAACCCAACGGGGGGGGGGGGGGGGGGGAGGGGGTGGGGGTGCGATACGAGGTGCGCGATGCGAGGCTGGAAAACCACCTTCCACCAGCTCCAGGCGCGCTAATTTGCGCCGCGGTCTACGCCGCTCTCAGACCCTTCCGACAAGGCTCTTTCTTGGGGTAGAAAAGTGTGGATGACCGCGGCTCAAATTAGCGCGCCTGGAGCCCAGGAGGTCTAGGGCTTTTTCCCCTGTCCCATGCGTGAAATCTCGCCGATTTTTCTCCCCATTTGCGCCATCCCGTATGTGATACGCCAATTTCTTGTCACATAGTTGACACTGTACACCACTTGTTCTTTGTTCTCCTTGCATATTCTAAAATGCAACCACACTTTAGATTTATTTTGTGGCGGCATGAGTGCAGGGCAGGCTGCTGTGTGTGTGTGTGTGTGTTGACTTCCTTGTTGTTACCACGAGTAGTGAGGGGGAGAGGGGAGGAGGCGTTGCGGTGCTGCGAGGCGCGATCATGGCTCCCGGACCAAATAGGGCCGTCTCGCGGACCAAAAGCGGCCACTTTTTTTTTAATGACTATTCGATTCAAAAATTTAAAATAGATTCCCGTGCGTATCGATTGAACATCGATTAATCGATTTTTTTGGGTCAGCCCTAGTACACACCCTAGTGTATAGTTTGAAGTGTCCTGGCCTGAACTGAAACTATGAGTTGTGAGCTTGTAAGTTAAAAATTCAGAAATGTAAACTTTAATCAAATGTAACATTTTCAAATTGATTTAGGAAATGTATTGATCAAAATTCCTGCTCTAGGAAATCTGGCATAGTTTGGGCTATAATCACGATGAATGTCATCTCAGAGTTCTGAGAGCCTGTGGGACTATGGGTCCTCCAAAACTGTGTTCATATTATCGACTATGATCATTGTACCCCCTTCATTTGTTAAAGCAGGTTAGGTTGTGTCTATTTTTGAAGAGAGGATGTCTCCTTCTATTCCTTTTCGGGTTGACAGACATTTGTCGCCTCCTGAGTCCTTGACTCTAACCTTTCTCTGAAGCCTGGGGCACCGGAGACAGCAGCATGTTGGCTTGTAAGACAGGTTGTGTTGCTACCAATTGCTGCAGGCTGTCTGTCAGTCAACAGTGGTGTTGAAATAAACTAGACTTAGTACACTCTGCCAGAACTTGCACAGTCATATGGTTACAACCTAGTCCTAGCCTAATTATACAGCTTATGTATATGTGCAAGGGCCTATTACAAATAAAATAATTGTAATTATCAAAAAAATATATATATATTTTGGTGTAACACTACCTGTGGAAAAAAAGCTCCCAGCCGCCACTGGTCGGTGGCGGTGCAGGTTATTTGGGAAAGAGGTCACACCATTGTGACAAATTCACTTTTTAGTCGCACTGGATAGAGTTTTGGACGCATGTGTGACACTGAAGTAAAGATCACGAGTAGGCTGTGCTGATGTAAAACAAACCCATAGAAATAGAATAATAACGAACAGACAATTCCATTCATACTGTAGCAACACTTCTGTGTCAAACGCAGAAGAGGAAGTAATCAATCAAAGGTGACCTCCATGCTTTGGTGTGATGTGGAATCGGCATTTGGCATGCATGCATGAAGGTCCCTTTAACCATTGGAATAAGCATCAGCAAACTTAGTGGTGCTTATTATGATTTATTATGCAGAAACATTTTCAAATTCTTTCACCAGCATGTTATTTGTATATGGCCTCACTATCGATGTGTCTTAACCAATTGGCTGGCTTTGTCATTTAAAATCCAGCTGTTGTCTGCTTTTGATGGAATTCCCCGTCAATTCATGTACTTTATCAATATGAAACTGTCTAGCTGAAAGTCAACTTTTAACACTGACCCGGTTGCTAGGCAACGCCTTCGTCAGTGTGTTGGGGCTTGTCACCCCAGACACCTGGTGTTGGGGGTGACAAAGGCGTCGCCTTCCGATCCGATGTTCGGATCTGATTTGTGATCTTTTACATCGCATCGCTCCCGATATATTAACGTTTCTGGAGAAAGATAAACATTGTGAGTGAGCTACTGCTAACACAAGCCGTTTCTAACAATGGTGGTCTGCGATCAGCCATTTCTCTGCGCTGGTTACACAGGCTCAGCTTGCCAGTTAACTTTGAATCAGTTGAATAATGTTGATGTTTTCTTAACATGAGGCCTGATACATATTTTCAACTGATCTTTAAATTAAACAAATGCACCTTGGGGTCACGGTGCAAAACCTATCACAACATCTCTCGATTGTGGCCTTGAACTTTCTACCTAAATCCCTTTGGGGAACCCTACTGGCTTCTGCTGAGCAAGGGTCATGGAAATCTATCCATTCTTGATTTTGACCGTGACCTTAATTGTGACCTCAACCTTGGAACTTTGTGACCCCAAACTTAATCATCTCTTTAAGGTAGCCTTCTGATCATTCAAAGTTCCAGGAAAATCTGCCCATACATTCTCAAGCTTATCTTGCTAATAAACAGACAGGACCAATTAATTACATTACCCTGTTATGTATCGTTGCGTGGTAGGGCGTTGCATTTCTTTACGGGAATCCTATCCCTATGTTTTTGAGATTGACAAATTTTGTATATTGTGTTCACCCTTGTGGTAAATGGTAAAATGGTAAATGGTGCATTTATATAGCGCCTTTATCCAAGGCGCTTTACAGAGATTGTGCATTACATTTACCCATTCACACACACATTCATACACCGATGGCAGCGGAAACCATGCAAGGCACCAACTAGCACATCGGGAGCAATTAGGGGTTCAGTGTCTTGCTCAAGGACACTTTGACAGTAACTCTGGGGGAGCCCGGGTTCGAACTGGCAACCTTACGGTTACCATCCAGGCACTCTACCCCTGAGCCACCGCCGCCCATTGTGCATAGTAATGTAGTCCAGGGAGAAGAAAACAATGTGTTGGAATATTATGTACTATTTTTGTATCAAGATGGATTTACCAAATATTGTTTAATAGATATGCATTTCCTTATGTATTCCTATCAAATTATTATGTTTGCTGTAATGTTACATTGTGAAGTTGCAGGACTGTTTTCCCTTCATAATCCTGAATCGTGTTTCATTGTTGACAAAACTTGACATGATGTAAACAAGAAGCCTTGCGCTAACCTGATGATTCATCATTTGTGAATTGACCATATGAAGCGTGTGTAATTTATCATTTTATATGTTAGTTTCTCTTGAGATAAGACGGAGGCCTCCTTCCCTCCCCCTTTTCTCATATGATCACAGTCGTTAATAATATATTAACAATATACAATAATAGTAATTTCAGTGGGTTCATATAGGGGAAACACTGGTGTGAAAATGAAAGTCATCTCAATATGCCACATTTCTAATTGAATCCCCTCTCTTATTCCCACCCTATGCAACATATGGGCTCAGACAGACAAGGGAACACAGTGTGGTATGGCATGGCTTATGGAGATTTTGCCACAGAAAGAGGAATACCCAGCTGGCTGGATTACCAACCAATGTCACGCTGTGATTCAGTTCTAGAGGTATGGATACTAGCAGGAAGATGAAGAAACGGGTGGACGGGTGGGCACGCAGACAAGCAAGGAAGCAGGAAAGAGTCTGAGAGATGCATGGTCAACTGTAATATAAGTCCTTTGACTGGCCTCTGAGAAATGGTATGTACGAGTGTGAAAAGTAGGTTTTGCCGACTGCTGATTAGCTGGCTCCTTGACCGGTTGCTTGGCTGACTGGCTTGTTGGCATGATGTCCTGATGGCTGATTGGTCGGGTGAGTGACTGTGCAGATGGGGGCTTGTATCCCACTGCCCCCTAGATAAACCTCTGCTAATTAGCGTCTCTGGGGATTTGAAAGCAGTACTCTGCCTTTTTAAAGTGGTTGGTGGTTATGTAATGTTAGGAGTGCAGTTTATATGCATGCTATTTTGGTTGGCTGTGGGGGGATAGTTTGTAAACAGTGTGGTTTATGTGAGATTCAGAATGCTTTTGAAAAGACAGACTTCTCATGAAACTCGACACGAGTAGTAGTATTAGCAGCATGTGGTACACTACAGTTCCCATGGTACTGCTACTTTTGCTGTGATGCAACATCAGTGCTTGCAGTTTTCACATTGCTACATTGCTGTCTCTTTTTTATATTGTTATGCTAATGCTAGTAGTGGAATGGAATCCATGAAACAGCTGGGTCTGAGAAGCACTCAATGACAGGTGCTGTCGAGTGTGGAGTCAGCCCCAGTCCACCCGCTATTGGTTACAAACTTACACAACAAGAAGTACAACAATAAGTATGAGCATGAAGAGGTGTCTTGATTCTATAATAATCAGATTGACAGAACATATGGATGAATGACACCCTCACATCAATGTTTACACAGCCCATTACATGGGCTGTGTAAACGTTTTTTTTTAGAATATTTTTGCTACTTTGAAAACCTGTGGGCTAATACACATGATAATAAAGACAATAAGGCTTATAAGACATCATTCCATGCCGTTGTGAAAATGACGGTGTGAACAGCAGAAGGAGATGGAGTGATTGATATGAGGAGAGACAGAAGATGAGGAACGGTGAAGTGAGGTGCAATAACCTCTACTCCAAACCAAATAAACAAACCGTAGCAGTGGCTGAGGAGGAGGAGGAAGGCAGTAATGGAAGGGGAGAGGAAGAGGTGGTCTGTGATTGTGTGTTAGTGGTGGTAGTTGCTATATATACCAGTCCGATACCATTTATTTTATGTTTTACTCTTAAATGAAATGCTTAAATACTAGTAGTATTCATATGAAGAAGTTGTATTTGTTTGTTCTTTTGTAGCAGTTTGTTACTCTTGTCTAACTTCATAGTAATTCAATCTTTGGTGGCCGGAGAGGAGAATAAACATGGTTTTGATGAATGGTGACGCGCTGTGAACTTGGAAGCAAACTAGAGCCCAAACTTTGAAGTCGATAAGAGCTGGCTAGACAGACCATCAACAAACAAAATGTATTAATGATTGTGACCTTTTTGTCCGATAATCGGTTCTGGAAAATACAGTAAAAGATGAGAGGTTTTCTGATCTCTTGTTTTTCGATATCCACACCATAATCTTATTCAGGTATCCCGAAGAGCACAGACTAAGCTTCTGACAGCATTTTGGGCTGTCATTGTGAGAATTGGCTCCAGCTGTCTAGACTTGATTCCTGTATAGACATAAACTTACTGGCACTGTAATGTACAGCAGCTGCTGCTGTTAGTTAATAAACTATAAAAAATAAATTGTGGAGAAACATTTGTAATTGTATTGCCTCAATCAGGCTAATGATAACATACTATTACCATCAATGTATATACATATATACACACAAAAATTATTATCCTATTAATCAGACCCATCCCGAGTTCCAACAACTCTGCTGGCAGTGCACCAATTTGTTAAATTGTGATACCAAAGTGGTATCGGCATTCGGCATTGTCTGACACATGAGTTGGACGTTTTTCAACTCAAGCTGCAATGTTGCCTGGAGTAACAAAGTATCCCAGAGTGACAAAGCCACAGGTTCGAACTTGTAATTGACTTTTCATTCATTCTTATTGCCATAAAAGCTTCTGTAGTGTTGGGTGTGAAAGCAAAACACATAGCTTAAAATACCTCCACACAACTGACTCTGTTGCAGGCTGCTTACAGTACGTGACAGTGACACATGCTGCTACTTTTCCAAACACCATTTTTATGGATTGTGAGTAAATACTTAAAAAAATAAAAAATAAATGTTATGTTATATATACGCATCTCATTGTGGCAGGTTGTGTGCTTGTACAGAAGATTGGCTATTTTCACTCTTTTTGAAGTTGTTTTTAAACTGACTTATTTTGTATGTTTGGGCCCTGGGGAGAGACCATATTTCGGGTCTTGAGCTGAAAGGTTAGGCTTAACCACTGCTCTATATCTCTCCAAGCGTAGAGTGGAGGACAAAAACCGGAATGTATGAAAGAGGAGGGTAAAGACAGCTCCTCCCTTCAACTTCCCGTTTCCTCTAAGGTCATTGTTTGGGGGGGGGGGGGGTGCTAGACAATTACAAACATGAAGGTGTGTGTGTGTGTGCAAGTTTGCCAGAGGGTCCTGGCAGAAGCACATTTAATTCACTAATTTGAGACGGGCAGGCAGCAGGTGTTGCTATGGCAATGGATGCTGCCAGTGTGACTGAGCCAGCTGTGAGGTGCTGCTGGTAGCATGACTGTCTGTGTGTGTCTCTCAGTCTCTCTCTTACTTTCTCTCTCTCTCCCCCACAACTGTTCCTCTTAACCTCTGTATCATAGCATTGCTTGTTATTCTGTACACAGACTCCACACACGTATAATTGATAAATGTATGGACATACCTGTAAACACAGAACACGGAAGTTCCTGACCCACAGGAAAGCGCCCAGGGGGCTGGCCCGGTTCTGGCGAGCCGCCCCGCGTTCGGAAATGGTCGAAAAATGACAGTTACCGTGTGTGGGTTCCCGGGGGTCCCTGGAACATCCAGACCCCTCGAAATGTGGCCAGGGGGCCGAGTGCCTGTGCTGCAGAGCAGCACAGGCTAGCTTAAACATGTGTATAACACAAGATGAAAGTCTGTTTGAAAGTGTAGCACAGCCTTAGTTCACAGGGAATCGATCTTTGCAACTAGGGGAGGCAGAAAAGAGATCACAGATGTTCCCGGCATGAAAGTATTGATCATGCCTTTGTGAGATATTTTTGAATCATTTAGAAAATAGGCTATTGACTGATGCAATGCAAGATGCATCAGTAGCTACCTGCAAGGGTACTACTAACACACAATATCCAGCAAGAAGTAGCCTTGCGGGTACTTAATCTCTTCATATACAGTACTAGTACCGGTAGTTAGTCTTAGTCATTTATTTCACAAAAAGTGATTACATACATGCTTTAGAGCTAATTTCATGTACATGATGATGGATGATCTTCACTATGTGCTTGGTTTCTTCCGCAATTAGCCTTGCTTTCATTGGGTAACTGATAAATTTGATAATTACTATTAGCTGAGAAATAGACTTGGCGGGGTCTTTTTATCACCTCACTACTTGGAGTATGCAGCCTGTTGTATTGTTTGCATTGATTGTATTACGAAATATGAATTTTCTGCCCTATTTTACTGCCCCCCCCCCTCACACACATTCTCTTTCACTTGATGTCCTGGTATTAATCTTAATGACAAATGGCCATTGCATTCTGATTCTACCAATCATTTTAGAATCTGTTCCTTTGTTTTCCTTATAGAAAGGTCAAAGACCCACCTATGATGATAATATATGGGACATTGGCGAGATATGTTGAAGTTAATTCAGGCACTCTAGCTCACATCCATATTAAGCATCTCTAGTGTCTAGAGATTGTGCACATTTACATTTCTCTCTCTTTCTCTCCCTCTCTCTCTCTCTCTCTCTCTGTGTCCGTCTGTCTGTCTTTCTTGGACTGACTCGATCTCTTGGTGGTTCCCTCTTTCTCTGTGATCAATGACGTGAGACTGCCTCCTGCCTGCCCCACTGTGTGCCAGGGCTCTCTCAACATCTGTTACCCTTCATGTCACTCCAAGTGTGAGGGAGAAAACCCGCCCAGGGCACCAATTAGCACTATTTGGAGTTGCACAAGAAAAATCTTTCTCCACCAATCATAATGAAAATAAAAAAGCTGGACATTTGTTTTCCTCTCTGCTTTTTGAAGCCATCCGAGATTCCATCAGTAATTCTGGCATCCGTGTACTGTATGACTGTTGCTTAATTTATTTTATACTTACAATAAAAATGGGACATTGTGGGGTCTCCGCTCTACATGTATAGCATTATACAACTTGTTGTGATTTTACACTTTAATAAAAACATAGTTTGCGCACCAGTGTTGCCCACAGAAAAGTTGCAGTTTGAGCTTGTATATCAGATACTTTCAGTAAGCATAAATCAGGTGTGTATTCTTGTTGAGTCGTATGTGAACTATGTGCCACGCCTGTCTGTTTAGTGTTTACCTCTGCCCTCCCGTGGGAACGGCGGTTAGCGTAGGTCAGTAGGATTCAGCAGCACTACAGTGCAGATCCGCCCGTATCGCCTGCATTCTTTCTTTGTGAGGTATCGCACACATTGTTTTCCAGCTTACCTTAGCATTCTTTACATTGGAGCGTTTGCCTTTTCTCCCAGGAGCTTCTGAGGTTACACTGGATCAGTAGTTTGACCCACTGTATGACACACAAATGCTGTTAAAACAGGATGAAAGAGGGCTGGACGATGTTGGTTTGTGATATATGTTTTGTAATGTATATATATTGCAACATAAAAAAGCAGTAGTGAATATATCATTTCACCAGATATATGCAGATCTGTGGGGCCACAGATAGATTATCGGTTGGAGCATACGCCTTTCATGCGGAAGTTTGTAGGTTCGCACCCTGCCTGCGGTGGACGTCGGCAAGGGAATGTGGTCGCAGTGGCCACATCAAATGGGTTCAGATCTGAGGAGGAGGCATGTCTGAAGCCTATCCTGGACAGAAGAACGCAAAAACAATCAGATATATACAGATCTGCATATGTTTAAACAATAGCTGCCTTTGGAGGGAAAAAAGGGGAAAAACAGGAGATGCAGTCAACATATTCATATATTTTTCAATGTGGTCCCCTTTGAAAATGTTTGTACACTCCTCCTGTAGAGTATTATTACCATGTGAAGTTTGTGAACCAAGTTACCAACAAAGTGTTCCAGCTCTTCTACATCTATAGGCTATAATAGTCTACTCTGTCACCTAATTCTGATTCTGGTATGGAGTGTTTTTTGGTGCGTTTGGGACTGAATGCTAATATGGTTGTCTTTAGTATGGAATTCAAATGTTAAGCCAGGCTGTCCTGTCTATCCCGTTTGTTTGGTGAAGGTTACTGCTAAAGATACAAACTCCTAACTGTCACATGTTCTGACAGCCCAGCCGTCGTGCGTGCGTGCGTGCGTGCGTGCGTGCGTGCGTGCGTGCGTGTGTGTGTGTGTGTGTGTCTGTGTCTTACACGCATGTTAACTGCAGGGAATAGCAGAGTCATCAGCACATTAAGAAACATGTCATCTCTACAGCTTTGAAAGCATCTTGATGCTGTCTGAGTTTAGCTTTCTTGTTTTTGTTTGCAAACAAAAGTACGCTCTCAGGATATACTGTACATGTGATGTAGCACTATAATCTCCAATATATAAAACGTTTGTGGTGTTAACCCGACAGGGATAATTTGAAACTCTTGTCTGCATGACACACACAGTATGTGAATGTGTGCTGCTCATTTCGTTGAATACCATCGGAATTGTGATCGTTTTGACACATGACTTAGGGTAGGACAGCCATTTTCTATATAGAGTAGTAGAATAATAGCAGGTCTGAAGGGGCTGCCTGGGACATTTCTGCAGCTGTCAATCGCAGAGCCCCTTGTGTCGCCTGTGCGTCTGCCTGTGACAAGGCCTGTTGTAACTGAGTGTGTTCCCATGTGTTTTACCACAGTGTTGATTTCATCGAAAATTTCACTATGACGACAAATGTTCGACGACCTTTTTTAACTGACAAACTAAATAAAAACAAAATGAAAATGAAATTAGCCATGATGACTAATATGACTAAATATACTGACAATTTTGTCAACAAATAATTTAAAATGTTAGGGAGGAACTAGTGGAGAAGACATCATTTTATTTGTTTGGTTCGGTCGTCGGACCTTCATCAGGCCTGATGAGGGTCTGACGACCGAAACGTTGCTCAATAAAATCTAAACTCAAGTGAAGACAGTGTGCGGGATTCTTTTTCTCTACTTGACTTTGTGTCATAAAATAACGAAGACCGTTAACATGATGATCAATGAGGGTTATTAATTGATATAATTAATTATGTGCACGACGAGGTCACTGACTAATAAGTTATTAACTGCTGCTTTTTCATGCAAAACCTTTCAGATATCAATTCCTATTGCTTACTGGATAATAAGAGTCGTAATAATTAGGAGAGAGAGAGAGGACGAGAGTAAGGTGCACAGGGGAGAGACATATAAGGAGAAATGTTTGATTAAGAGAATGTGCACGTTTTGTTAAAAGTCTTTACCAGATTTGTGTGTGCTAACTGTGCTTGTGTGTTGTCATGTCACTATGGAGCAGCCAGTGGAGCATGCTGCTACGCTGCATGTCAATGACTATAAACATTGGGACATCGGATTAAATAAAAATGGGCATCGGCGCCCAAAATGACAGATACATTGGTGCGACCGATAATAATAGAAAATAAAATGAATCTATATTTATTTATTTCTCCAATAAAATGTGTCCATGAGCCAGACCTCCAAAATTGGAACATTAATTATTAATTGAGTGGGCAAAACCAACCATTTTTTGTTGCATATTTTCCTATATAATGCCTAATTTGCATATTTAAAAATGTAAGATTTGTAATACAATAAATCATTGTCTTTGTGTAAGTAATCAACTGGGGAATTTTCATGTCGATAACAATTTCATTATACCGTAGTGTTTTGCACACTCAATTCATAATTAACGTTCCAATTTTGGAGCTCTGGCTCATGGACTAAGAACCAAAAAGAACTGAACCGGTTCCCAACCAGTGGAAAAAGGGCCAGTGAGAACTGTATATCTGCTATTCTTTAATATCCAGCACAAAAATGTCAGGGTGCAAGAAACACCTAGTGGTTCCCAATTTTTTTAGATTAAGACTCAAAAGAGATCTGTCCGGGACCCAAAAATAGCACATCTACAGGCTCACACTGTGCTGTGAGCTTGTATATCTGCACTACTTTTTTCCACTACTTCTTAAACATTTATTTTTAATTTATTTATGGAAATGATTTGATTTTTTTTTTTTTTTACTAAATGCTTGTTATTAATTGATGGAAAGATTTTTTACTTTTTGAAATCTTTTTAAATGTATACCTGTATATATTTTTAAATGTAGGAAACTGAAAAAAAAGAGATGTTTACCAAAGATGGGTTCCGACTCCCGACCCACTGTTTGAGAAACGGTGACCTAGAAGACTGCATATGGCTACACTGCAGCTAGCTGAAGGACAATGTACCGCATCATCATCAGAGGCTAATAAGAGTGTCTCATGACAATGCGACTGATGCAGGATATGTGCGTGTGTGTCCTGGGCTGTCCCTGTACCTGAAACTGGGTCAGCTATTTCTTGAAAATGTCTTCTTTTGATGATGGTGGTGGTGGTTGGAACATGTGTGTTATGTTCCTTTGGTTGTCATAAGGACAACCATGGCGTGTGTCATAGCACAAACACAAAACACGTGCATGGCGCATGCACACACTGGTGATTGGGTAGTTCTCAAACCTTTTCGTGCCAAGGAGGACTACTTGACTGTGGATCCTCATCTGAAAATGTTTTGTGCCAAGGAAGAGAAGATTTTTGTTTAAAAAATAATAATAATCTAATGTATTCAAAATAGCAGATGTACTGTAAGCCTGTATATCTTCTATTTTTGAGAACCACTGTTATAAACCGTTTTATGAAAAAGAAATCTAAAATGACAGCTGGTTTTAATGGTGTGTGTGTGTGTGTGTGTGTGTGTGTGTGTGTGTGTGTGTGTGTGTGTGTGTGTGTGTGTGTGTGTAAGCTGGGCTCACACTGATCAGTCACAAGAAGCAGCTCACTATAAACACAAATCCTCGAATAAGTAGCTCTCTATGGTAGAGTCGGAATAAATCAATACCTGGTGGAATGCATACTTTCAGTATTTCAGTGTGAATTCAGCTGAAATCTGTTCAGCAATATCTGAATGGTGAATGTGGTCTTGTTGAAAACTCAAAACACCATGGGTTTGGCTGATATAACAAGGTTATACTCCCATATCCAAATTCCAAAAATCATTCAGCCGAAAGGGTGAAACGTGCGCACGTGCACACATCCACAAAAGCACACCTCAGCCCCCTGCCTCTGTGTGAGAGCTGAGGCATCGTTTGATCCATGTTTGTCGACACATTTGAGGACTAATTGCGAAGCTGATGTCTTGCTGAGAGCTAACCTTTCACTACTCACAGGCCTGTTAATTTATCAGCAGGAGAGGAGATGGGATCACAAAATTGGATGAAAACTATTTGTTAGAATAATGGCTATGGCCATATGTGGTCTGAACAACAAGGTACAACCGGAATACATGATCATCATTTCTGAATTCAACATACACATTGATGGTTGTTGCCTACTTGCTTATCTTTAGTAGCTAAATGTTACAGATGTATTTCCATTTCTCCTGGCTCTGAGCCTGCTTTCAGGCCATCTGGACAATACAGGAATGATGCTTTAACCGGCTACTTAACCTACATTTGAGTATTTGTAAGGCGATTGTGCTCTTGTAAAGCATTGTAGAACTGCACTCTGCTGCATGCCATGGCAAGCTGAGATTGATGTTTGTATTACCGTGTTGCCTTTCTTTTTTTTTTTTACTCATCGCAGGGGCGATCAAGCTCACACTGCATTGTGATGCGACAAAGTATACTGTATAAATCAGGCATAATCCTGCGAGAGCACATGATCTAATGGTTCCTATATGAATATGCTTCTGAGGCACTTTTCCTTCATACCATTGGGTGTAGCCTAGACCTCAGCATGTTGGGACTGGGGAGAGGAGAGTCACTTAAGGAGCTGGAACAGGGCTCGGAATGGCACTGTGTGTGTCCTACTGTGGACTTGTGGAGGCCCGACAACACTGCTGGGCCTTACAGTACGTTTTAACAGCGGGCGACAGCCAGACGAATTTTCCGTAAGTGCATTATTTTATGTGATCCGGCAACTACTGGCAGGCGAACGGCCGATAGTCGAAAAGTGGGCGGAGGAACGTTGCCCAAAAAGATAATTCATCTTTTTGGGTGATACTGGGCGATTTGGCGATGTGTCGGCCGATGCTCAATCACTGTTAAAACGTACTGTTGGTGTAAGTCCAGGTGTCTCATGGGATTTCTTTTTCTGGGTGTTTGGAAAATTGTGTGGAACAAAGTTAATTGCTCAATTAGAATGCAGACAGACACAGCTGCTGATCAGAAAGTTTCAGGAATGGCACAAAGGCTTAGTCTTATGGACATTGGATAGATTCCGCGGGGGAACACTTAAATTATAGTTTTACATGAAGAGGTAATGTAAGCTAAATGAAGTGGAACTAGTAGCAAAAGAAAGAAAGCTACAATATGTTGTGGTTTCAGTTGATGTTATCGATTAGCGGCTGCAGACCTACTTTGGTCTTAACCCTGGGCAGAGTTGCTGCAGTGGAAAAAGTCCTTATCAGGCTATTCTGGAGAAGAGTGCTCATTAGAGTTTTTCCTATTTGGCATGTTTTTCCGTGCTCCATCACAGCTCCACTCTGCCAGCTCCCATTAAGCATCTCAAGCCATCATCTTAATTAGAAAGTTACATAAAATCTTCATCCTGGTAATTAATTAAGAGCTGCCAATATTTGGCTAGGAGTAGTTTCTTTCTTTTTTTCCTCCAGTCTGAAAGAGTATGTATTCCGTTTCAGCTTTCAGTTTAAGCTGTAGACTGCTGATGTAAATGATTATTCAAATGAATATCCCAAGGAGCAGAGTGCACCCAAGCGAGTTAGTTTTTATATGAGGAGCGGCTGACTCAATGTTTGGATTTTATATGTACACAGTGTTTGTGTGCGCTCCGCTATGATGAGCTAGATATCATTTGTTTACTTTTCCAACCCAACTCCATGCTGGAGGGAGGCTTTGTCTCACCTGACACCCGTTGGTTCTCTCTCCGTCTGTCACCGTATGCGTTGGATTGTGTACCATCTGCATGGCTCACTGCTTCTGCAATCTGCACGCTGACACTTTAGCTTCACAATGTACTAGTGTACACACACGTACGCAGATGCATGCATGTGAATAAACACACATAAATCACAGATGTGTCTGCCTATTTTATGTAGACAAATACAGGAGCACACACATGCATTTAAACGATGCAGGTCTAACACACACACACACACACACACACACACACACACACACACACCTATTCCTGCATATTACCTGGATTCCTCCTGTGAGAAGACAGATATGACAGCCAGAACAGGCTTGTTAATGTGCCCAGTGGTGACTGAGTTGTTCTCTCTCTGAAAGCACTTCTCTCACACAGACACAGCCCCTTGGGTCACTGTCACTCACTGTGTATGTGTATGTGTGTCTCTTTCTGTCTCTTGTCAGCTCTGTATATTATTATTCTTTCTATACTTGCAATCTATATAATGAATGATATAATTATCAAATCAAACTTTATCTATGAAGCACATTTAAAAACGACTGTCATCGACCAAAGTGCTGTACAAGTCAAAAAACATATAGCATCAACGGTACAATCAAATAAGATCAATACATCAATATCAAGCAGGTACATATGGATATAATAAGACACGTGTATGTGGGAGTCACAGTTATGAGTTCAGAAGTCTCATGGCCTGAGGATAGAAGCTATCCCTGAACGTGCTGGATCTCGGAGCTCTGGCATGATGCCTCCTGGGTATGTGTACTAGTGGAGTTACTGAATTATAACCATGCTTAATGTCTTTCCTTTTCTGTCTCTTTTTTCTGTCTTAGATATCTGGAGTCTGGGAGTGATACTGTTCATGTTGGTATGTGGCCAGCCACCCTTCCAGGAGGCCAATGACAGCGAGACCCTGACTATGATTATGGATTGTAAATACACCGTACCTGACCATGTCTCCAATGCCTGCAAAGAGTAAGTTTCTCTAGTCTCTTCCGCTCTCCATTGCACACACCCTGACACACATTCTACATTTACATTCTACACAAAGGAAGGGAGTTTAAAGTGTCTATGCTATAGCCTAGCTAAAGGCTACCAGTGAGTACTGGGGTGACGCAGTCTATTATGCTCCCCCCCCCCCTGTCAGGTGTAAAAGGAGAAACTTGGACACTTGGCATGAAGGAAGCATGAGTTCAAGTCCGTTGCTCTCCCCATGTCCCCCATACGTAGAGCCCAGGATCACATTAGATAATTGACACAGGTGAAAAAATTATATTTTTTAAATAGAAAACAAAACAACAAAAGATCCCATTTTCATCAGAATAAAGACATTTTCTTGGTATTCAAAATTCAAGATTTTCAAAGTTATCCAATAAGATTTGAACAGGTTTAATTTTCAGCTGAGCATCTGACAGAAGCAGAGCTACAATTACCGTACTTGAGAAAGCCCATTCTCGCTGACCATGGATGTATTTCTGGACACAAATAGACTTTTAACTCCTCTCATTCAGAGGAGAGATACATTGAATGTGATGGGATTCATTTCAAAACAGAAAGATATTTGAGCATCACTGGTTTGTCTTATATTTTTTGCCATTTCACTCCTGAATGCACTGGAAATGCACCAATATCCCTGTTCATGATTCTCACACCTGCTTCCCCTGGTGTTTTGCAATTCGCTCAGTATTTGTTATCAGAGAGAGACTGTTCACCGTCCTAGGTTTAATCAACAGGTCTACATACAGCGTAACTCAGTGCTTTATTTAGCCTACGTATCTGTGATAGGAATGAGAGACATGCAAGGTGTGATGAGATTACTGATAGGATAAATGAAAGATGCCTATGGCTATGGTGGTGTCACATGTGCAAGTGATTCATTCACTTCACAGTTGGTGTGAAGTGGTGTGTTGTACAAACCTCGAGCCACACGCACAATCCCGCTCCCTCAGGTCCAGCTACGCCGGCCTCCTTGTGATCCCCAAAAAGATCAGGCTCAAAACCTGGGCGACAGGGCATTCTCTGTGGCCGCCCCTACCCTCTGGAATACCCTCCCCAAACACATCTGAGATGCCCCCTCACTCACACAACTTCAAACCCGCACTGAAAACCCACCTGTTCAGAATAGCATTCCCTAGCTGATGTGTTTTTAACTTGTTACATGTACTGTTTTTATTGTTTTTTTATTCTTATTATTACTCGTTTTTTCTAATAAAGTTGTCCTTTTCTTATGTTTCCCCCCCGGCCCCCACACATGTCTTCGAGTATTAAGATAAGCGCTATATACTAGGACGGATTCTGACTCCGTACTCCAAGGCTTTGTTAGTACAAACTAATATCACATAATACAAACTAATATCACATAATACAAACTAATATCACATAATACAAACTAATATCACATAATACAAACTGATGCCACACAATGCATCCACCATACAGCTCCCTCCGGGTCTTGAATGGAGGGTATTTCAAGCTCAGTGTCTGCGGCTCATGTGTGATTTTCCAGTGGTTGATGAAGTGAAACCGTAGAGCAGAACACAATACCAGAGTTTAGGTAATCCAAAGGAGCTCTTAATCCCTTCTTCAGTTGGCTGACAGGAGGAGGACAAACAAGTGGTTGTTGTTTTTCCCCTACTGGTTTAGTAGGCGTGCTAACACTTGAGATGGTCTTTATGATGTAATAAAACCAGAAAGCTGGAATGTACCTGCCTTCAAGGATTGGTTATAAAATTACAAAAGAATTAAAGATGTTTAGAGGCGGGGCTCTAATGATGGACCCTTATCCAGTAATGGTTGAGAATCACTGCTCTAACACCACACAAAATGACCATTTTGCACGCAAAGGGTTTTGGTTGGATTGCCATCATACTTACTGAACTAACTAACTACCGGTAACTAATGTCCACTAATGGTCGGCAACCCAAGATGTTGAAAGAGCCATTTTCGACCAAAAATAAAAACAGCCGCAATTCTTTTTTACTCATTATAATGTGGCTTGCCAAGCTTTATTATCTCCCGGGTTGCAACGAAACTAGCAGCAGTGGTGGAGTTTGAAGATCCACTTTTTAAAAGATTGTTTGCTCTCTTCTACTTTCTTCTGCAACAGCACTCTCTCATTCCCAGCTGGGTGGTCAGCTGCAAATTTAGTATGCTTTCCCTGGAAATGTCTTTCAACGTTACTTTTTTTGTTGTTTGATAGGCTTCTCACTGCAGATTAAACATACAGGCAGTCAATCTGCATTGGCTGTGAAGGCAAAAGCCTCTGTCCACGAACTGTTAAATCCTCTGTTTTCGTCGGCTATCTTTCTTTTTCTCCCTGTAGAAGCCGTAGTAGCGTAGCAGGCAGCAGCCTCTCACACCCACCGGTTTGTTTATAATAGACACCTGGCTGGCGCGGCGCTGAGTGTGGCGCATGCTATGACACAAATTAGTTGACATATGTGTTGAAAATTAATATTTATTCTACACATTTTTACAAAATTGGAAAATGTAAGAATGTTTGTCACGTTTGGCCTCCTACAGAAACCAAAAATAAAAATAAACATTATACATTTTCATTGATTGTTTTGTAATGCTACAGGGAGCCACTAGAGCCGTATGTTGCAGACCCTTGCACTAATCCAATACGCCAAAATCTTTGTGTTCCAATGTGACACGTGAGTGTGTAGATTGACTTTTAGAATTTCTCTTTTTGAAAAACGTATTTTAGTCAGTGGTCTATATTGTCATCCGTCATCGGCTCGGGCTCTAGACCAGGGTTATAGGGCTGCTCTCTGTGTGTGTGTGTGTGTGTGTGTGTGTGTGTGTGTGTGTGTGTGTGTGGCACGCGCGCGCGCAAAGCCTGGTTTGTGTGATATTGAGCGACTGGAAAAAGACATGACTGGTAAAGATGAGAGGGGGAAGGAATGAGAACAGGAGAGTACAATAAGAGAAATGCATGAAGCTTTGTTTTCTCTCTGCTTCTGTTGTCCTTCCTTCATGTCTGTCTAATATTCTCTCATTTGCCTGTTTTAAATTTTTTACATTCTCTTCTGGGACAAAAACAATTGTCTGCGTTATGAGAGATGTATTTCAAGTTCTCACAAAATGTAATTGTATTATTTATTCCTTCCTAGATCACAAATACCTTTTCCTTTTTTTCTTTCCCTCAAATTTATAAAGGCTCACAAATATTGCGAAGCCTTACCTCATCATTGCACCTTTATTGCATACATTGAATGTCAAAGTTCTTGTTCTTATAGAAATGCAGTCCACTGAAGACCTCTGAACTTAATGCATCTCTTTAGACATTAGAACTTTTATTAAACGTGAGTTAACCTCAGTTAACCCACGTTTAAGTTCTGTTGAAGTGTATCTTTAAGAGAAACTGGTTCTTCCATTATAAACCACCTTTGCCCTGACGTGTGTGTGTGTGTGTGTGTGTGTGTGTGTCAGCTTGCCTCAAATGACACAGAAGCAGGTAATATCTGAGACTTAATTATGAAGATGGGTTGTATGTATGGTGGCTCTGCTGGTCCCCTGTTTACTTATAAGCAGATACTGTAGCTGAAGCTGGGCGAGGTAGACTGTTCATGAACTGTGCATGAACTTTCTCTGTGTTATAACCTGCCCTTTGACAGAGTCGGAAACGGAGATGCCAACGTGTCATAGCGTGAGTAACTGCCCCTGCGCTGCCCCGTGAACTTACTTCCCCTGTCTTAGCTGTGCCTGCGGTCTCCACTCTGTTTTACTGTCGTGGTCTGTGGTCTATCCCATTCAGTGTCAACCGTCCAATGGCGTGGTCATTGACAAAACTCATTGGAAGAACATGCAGGACAGGGACCTACTAGACTACTAGAGCATTCACAGAATAGTTGAATATTCGACCATCGAAACCAGTATTCGAACCCGTACATCAAAGTCGATAATTTGCTGATATTTGCTGATATTTGTAATATATATTTTTAGCAGTGGCTTTTCTACAGAAGACATACAGCTGTGAGCTCTGACATTGCTGCGGTCTTGCCTTAAGAATGACTGTTGACTGGTTCAACTTCAAACCTTTGTTGTAAGAAGCAGCAGGGCTTTTAGACTCTTAGTCTTGTTTTTTATTATTAGCCTTGATTTGATTATTTATTGGGGTTATTTCATTTGGTGTTTAGTCTCAATTTATCGGTAGCATAAAAAATAACCTTGTAAAGAACCACCCAAACACGTTTTTCACTGAACTATTATACATTCTAGGTGACATTGTTATTGTGGTCATATTGTTTTAAGTCGATATCACTTTATTTTGTGATTTGAGCCAAATACTTTTAGTTTGCATGACTTGGCTACCTGCGCGACACAGAGAGGAAGTATTACACAATCAGACAGAAGGTGCGGGTTTTGCTGCTGGCTGTAAAGCAAACCGCACATTTTATTGTTTGTCTTTTGAAGGGCCTCCCACACCGTCTGCGAACGCCGCGCGTCAAAACAGCCGCCTCCGTTATTTTCAATGAACCTATCGCACACCGGCGGCGTCCGACGCGCGCCGACGCCTCACCTGACGCTCCGAATAAAACCGTTCTATTTTCCAGGCGTCGCCGCGCGGCAACGCCTGTGCCGCGTCACTGCGCACCCGGTGTGTGCTGGGCTTGAGATGGTCATTATAGTTTTAGCACCCCCCCAAAGAGGCATAAGGTTGGTACACACAACAGCTGCTAAAAGGGAAAAACGAGTTCATTATAATATGTGCATGGTGATTTTAAAGTCATCAATTAATTGTCAGGTGATTACAGTAATTCAGGAATACAGTAATACTTTTGGAGCTTTCGTGAGCTGCTAATATTGGTACTGTTCTTATGTGAAATTAACATAGTATTTTTTGTTTAGTTTTTACTGTCTTCAGTTCTTACGTTGGTTTATGGATCTCAATAAATTCACTACCATCAGTACAAGTCTTGACCTTCTTTCGGTGGGTGCCGCTACAAACCTCCTTTCAGTTCATTCTGTTCTCTATGCCCCATTGATTTGACTCACCAGAACGCATTTACATCCCTCAATTAATTAATTATTCACCAGCTCATTTTTACATTTTACCCCCCCTCCCCCTCCTACTCTGCCTCGTCCCTCTGCGTCCTCTCTGTTTATTTTTGTCGTCCATGAATTCATATTTCTGCCTGGGGATTAGACTTGGAGGATTTGTTTGTTCTTATCCTGTCGTTGCCTCTGCTGTTCTCAGAGCGTGACGTGAGTGTGTGGCTCAGAACGCCAATCACATGATCATCATCCAGTCGCACGGGAACGCTGTGTGGTCTGCTTCCAGACCCCGTTTCCTGCAATTACTTTGTGTATGACGGCCTGGAATGCCCACACACAAATGCATGCATAAGCAGACAGAGGCATACACACGCACAGATGTGGCCGAGCCTGGGTCTGTTTTGTTTGTGGGCTTGTGTGTCTTCATTCACGGTTCCTGTCATGTTGTCATCCAGGGTGTATATTAGTCGTGATCTGACAGTTTTCAGACCAGCCATGTCTTGTTGAAGCCAGTTATTTGTATGCCTCGTCCATGGCGACAGCCGTTGTGTTCTAAGGGTGTCTGTACATCCGTACGTCCCATTCTCGTGAAGGTGAGATTAGTGGCATACATATGGCATAAACATCCACCTGGACTCAAGGATGAACTGATTTTACATACATATGGCATAAACATCCACCTGGACTCAAGGATGAACTGATTTTCCTTTGGTGGTAACTGTGAACTCACACAACACCAATGACTTTATGCATGTGCATACCCTCTATAGTTACATTTTGGATACATACATACAATTATTTAGTTACAGTATGGTATGTCAAACAAAAACAAGTGTGTGTGTGTGTGTGTGTGTGTGTGTGTGTGTGTGTGTGTGTGTGTGTGTGTGTGTGTGTGTGTGTGTGTGTGTGTGTGTGTGTGTGTGTGCAACATGTCATCGCTTGAGCAGAAACCTATTAAAACGTATGTTTTTTTTAAATGAATGCCCTACTTTGCCGTTCAACTTAAAGTTGTGACAATATGAGATGCGACACATTGTGAACTTGTTGATCGGCTAGTTTAACTATTGTAGAAAGATTGGTAATGTCTGGGTTTTATGAATATTTACTAATAAAGTAAGAGCTTGTGACTAAATAATAGATCCATTGGAACACGTGGTCTTTTTTCCATTTCCTGAAAATGTAATGTTTTGGACATACTGTACAAGATAATGTACTGTACACAACAATATGAGTCCGTACAGACACGGATGTCAACTGCAACTGGTTAGCGGAGGCATACAACCACAATGCAGTGTTTTAAAAAGAATTGTGTGCTGCAGACATTTCACTGTTGGAACATGAACGGATGTCTGCAGATCTCTTTAGGGGGGATCCGAGTTCCTGTCTCTGGTTCATTTTCACATGTACACCCTGCTATCCTGAGACACGTACAATTCTCTCGCGCACACACATGTGCACATACCCCACACACACACACACTCTTCCTCCTCATGTGAAGTACCAGCTGTTGCATTGTGAAAGTGTGTTTCTCCCTGTTGTCAGATGTAATGCCCGCTGACTACGGTTTATACAGGAGCAGTCCTCCACTCTGAATGGGTGACCCATTTTGGTCCATTTGGGTCCATTTTCACCCCATTTTCCTCTTGTCTCTCCGCGGTACAGAGATGGAGAACCATGTTGACTTGAGAAACAGTTATTATTTGTATGGAGTACCATGGTGTGTTGTACTGTATACCAAATACCACACGGTCAAATTCTCAGAATAAATCGACACTGAGAATGTTAGTGTATGGTAATGGTGTAGGTAGGTGCAGCACACAATACAACTCATCACATTACACTGTGTGACACATGTCTGTTAGTTAGACCATCACGTTTAAACTTGCTCAAATTCGACTGGTCTATTCATGCCTGCTTGTACACGTCTGGTGCTGGTATGTGCCAGCATCTGCACGTGCATGCAAGTGTGTAAATGCCCTGGCATGCACGCACATGTGGAAAACGACATGGAAATGCTCTGTTATCTGGCAATGTGTGTGGGCAGATTGTACGTAACGTTAGCCCTACTGTTGCTACAGCTGCACTGCTGGTGGTAGTGGTCCATAGGGAGTGTATCTAACTCTGACTAATCCCCAACATGACTGACAGAGAGCCCTGGCCTTGCTCTGCCTTGTCTGTAGCCACGGGGGATCGCGGTTGTGAAGTCTGTCCCACTCTGGCCCGGGGGGGATCAGAAGAAAGTGTTGGAAAACCAGATTCAGTTGAACCGAGATGAGGGAAAGTGCATTGGCTCGGTTACTGTGAGAGCAAAGTCCTGTGTGTGTGTGTGTGTGTGTGTGTGTGTGTGTGTGTGGTCTGCTG
This sequence comes from Protomyctophum parallelum, assembly GCF_964188405.1. Lineage (NCBI taxonomy): Eukaryota > Metazoa > Chordata > Actinopteri > Myctophiformes > Myctophidae > Protomyctophum > Protomyctophum parallelum. Next base: position 33,526,301 of record NC_139698.1, read on the forward strand.
AGTGCGAGTTCTTAACCCCTGGGCTACAATTAACGGAAAAAACTGAATATTTCTAAAAATACAAACCTCCCGTTCACGGAATTAACGGAATGTCAATCAATGTCAGTTATCTAGGGTTCAACGGAGCAAAGATTAATTATTTTTCGCTAATATCACTAATGTTGGATGTAATTTACCAAAAAACGTCCGAAATCCGCGTGATTGTGCGCTATCGTGCACGCGCGCCGTCTCTATGTGCGTCGCTGTAAAAAATGTGATATTTTGCGATGTTTTGGGGTTGATTTGAGGTTAATTTTCCGGACCAGCCAAGCTAGTGACTAGGGTCAAAATAATACCGGATGTTGTCGATCGTTGAACCGGAAGTGACTTATGAAGATTCGTCTATTTTGGCCAAAATCAGCATAATGGTGCGTTCCCGCCATCTGGTGGCAATTCGAGAGAATACACTAGCAATGAAAAAAAAAAAAAAAACATCTGTTCAAACCACCAGATCTTTCTATTAATGTGAAAATGATGAATTAAAAATATGCCAATTTGTTACCCAAACAAAAAAATTGGGATTGGTAGTCCAAGGGTTAAGATGATTCTCAAATTAAGTAAATTCATTCTAGCCGTAACATCCAGGGAGGCTCATTAAAACACACCGGGACACGGTACAACCCGTTGTGAATCCAGGGTCATAGTCAGAAATGCTGTAGTACAGGATAGCTTCTAGTCTTATGAGAAGTCACTGACTGGCCCATCTGTCGCATAGAAAATGTGACTAATCTTCACAGTTGGGATTTTGTCTACTGCCTGTGTTTTTCTTTTTTTAATCTGGCAGATAAGACACATATTTTTTCAGACAACCCTTGATGCTTTTTATAGTATTAATTTTTTGCCCTCTTCACAGATTTCACTTCCCACCAAATCCTATTAAATTGCAATCTCCGTTTGAAGTGGTCCCATTTGCATGAGGAACTCGGGCTGTTAGCCAGTGGCCAGCCACAGTTCCACAACAATGGAACTGTCAAAGAAGTAGGCTTATGCCTTGTGCTGGTTTCCTATCACTCGTACGTATCCTAGCACTCATCTCATCTAGCACCAAGTGGTATACAGAGCAACTGTGCTTTAGGAATATGTTCCCATTGAGGTGTACCCAAAGAGAACTTTGAAACTAAATTAAGAAAGTAGCAGAGCCAGAACCGAGAGTAAAACTAAAAATGATTCCGAAGTAGCACTGGTCCACCTAATTACTGAGGAAACACTGAGGCTGTGTGACAGGGCTACAGGATATGGATAATAAATAAATAAAACATCACACACTTTGAGTTGTACAAAATGGAAATGAGGAGGAATAGCACTGCGATGTGTCATTCACATTGGTCTTAAAATATTGCTGTTCAACTTCATCATCATCTTCAAGTCCTTGAATATGTTGGAGCAAGTCCTGGTCTAGAACAAATGCCGCCATGTTGACTGACATGACTGGACATTTTACATGTAGGGAAAATATGACTTAATCTTTTTTCTCTCTCTCTCCCCCTTCCGCTCTCATTACTCCATCCTTTCCTATCCCCTCTCCTGCCATCTCCCCTCCATCGTTCTCACTCGTCTATCCTCTCAATCGTTCTGCACTCCCCCACTCTCCACTCGTGCCTCCAAACAGCCTCATAGACCGCATGCTCCAGAGGGACCCCAAGCGACGAGCGTCTCTGGAGGAGATCGAGAGCCATGCGTGGCTCCAGGGGGTGGACCCCTCTCCCGCCACCAAGTACAACACGCCACTCGTCTCCCACAAGAACCTGTCGGACGAGGAGCACAACAGCATTATCCAGCGCATGGTGCTGGGCGACATCGCCGACCGAGAGGCCATCGTGGAGTAAGTTAACTGCTGATGCTGCATTCATGCACGCCACGCAGGCATGCATGCATATAAGCGCACACACACACACACACACGTAAAATACCATCTAGGGTGTGGTTTGCTGCGGTGGTCACAGTGACTTGCATATGAGCTATGCACAGGTATGTGTGCATGTTAACAGCAAGCCTTTCCCTGACACCCAAGGCTGTGATGTTTAATTCAACCTCAATGTTGTGCACACAGATGCTGATTAAGATGTTTCAGTCAAGTATCCACTAAATTCATACATGCACGCACGTGCGCACTCACACACACACACACACACACACACACACACACACACACACACACACACACACATGCACGCGCATCAAACACTTGAATGATGCTGGATGGCGATCAAAGAGGATATAGTGGAGTGTGTATGTGTAGATTTAACTAAACCATTTACATGATATATCTTTGAAAGGCTTGTCCATAGTGTACATGCAGATCTGTACAATTACAGTGATGGCAATCTCCCTCATGCTAAGCCTTTTGAAATCCAGCCAAACTGGTTATCTCTCTCTCTCTCTCTCTCTCTCTCTCTCTCTCTCTCTCTCTCTCTCTCTGCTGACCTGTTATAATCTGTATTACATGCCATAAGAAAGCTGCCAGCAGGCCAGGATACATCTTCAATCATTGACTACATTGTCACATGTATTATAAAAAAACATGACTTTCATTAGCTTAAGAGGCTAAATCAGATTTTTAGAATAGCAGTGATGCGTGGTTACTTGCTAAAGTAGCCGGCAGAGAAGACAAAACTACCAGTCATAGCTACAATGTTTGTTTGTTGACTGGTGACTGGTTAATTTTCCCAGTATATTTGTGACATTAAAAGTAGGGTGTAGCAGATGTAACAAGGTACTGAGTGGTGTGTGGGTCTTTTTAAGTATATAAAAACAGAAAGAATAAAAAAAGGTAACAAATGTGCGTTCTATGCCGGTACATTCATGGCCATACGTAATGACATTATGCAACTTGAGTGTTGTTTGCAGAAATTGCAGTAAAATAATACTGCTAAAATATGCCCGTCTTGTCTTTACAGCAACTGTTCCAATTAGTTTCCTACTCCCCAGCTCTGCGTTGGCTTCCATTCAAAGGAGGATTGCATTTAAAATGCTTCTGATTACATTATTCTGTTCGTTACTGTCGGGGAAGAAACCTCTCATATCTCAAATGTTCAACATATCATCTCTGTAGGGTGGAAACCTCATAACGTACAGCATGTCCAAAACTGTTACTTTAACCAGGATTCAAATTTGAAAGTAGCAGATCTACAAGCTCGAGCTAATTTTGATGCTTTCGTGTGATGCTGTAATATGATGATCACTACATTGGACCCATTTGATTCAATTATTAACAAAGCGTTTTGGGCATCCATCAGCGACAGAATCCTCTGTGTGGTTGCTCTGCACAACCCGGGCACATCCTCCATCAGATCATTGAATTGCTGATCCTATATGAACCCCATTTGGTTCTTTGAGCAAGAATTGAGGTGCATTTGCTGTTCTGGCTCCTTGGGTTATGGAACAGTCTCCCCCTGGGGGTCAAGTCAGCAAACTGTGGAGTGTGTTAAATCACTATTAAGCCCTATTTTCTATCTATCTCATTTTTCAAAAATGTTATGTAGGCTACAGTATTTACCTAACAGTTAAATAATAACTAATAATACCGTATAAAAATACTGTTTATTAAAAAGTGAGCATTTCAACAATCTTAACTCATTCACCAACCACGGCCTACTCGGAAGTGCCTAAAAAATGGCATCTACAAAATTCGGTGAAGCAGCTTTCTGCTTCTACGGACCGACGTCCTGGAATAAACTCCCACTGCACCTTAAACGGTCACCGTCTGTAGACATTTTTAAAACATAGCTTAAGACCTACTTTTTCACCCTAATATTTTAGGCCAATAAAAAAAATACCAAGTTTCCCACCCGTCCACCTCGGCTGCCAGACTATTGTACTGTACTGTACTGGGTGAATGAAATGTACTGTACTGGGTGAATGAAAGCTTTGCATAAAAGCGCTATTTACCAATTGCTATTTTGTTACTATATATCATGATAATATAGACATAACGGTTTAATACAGCGAAGGAAGGAGTTGTATCAATTAGCCGTTTAACACCCCGTCAGCGGGAGAGAATGTGTTGCTTGGATACAGTAGGGATATGCAATTAGTTATTTGTAGGATCGCTCTTCTCCTTGGCATGTTACAGTGCGTTCATCTTCATTGCCGGTCGTTGAATGCCCTGGGTAACTGGATGAATGACCAATGATGAAATCATCTCCATAGGATGGCTGTGGCCTGTGGGCAGGGTTGGGTTTCCAATTCCAAATCATTGTTTAAGCTTGCATGATTGTTGTGACATTATGTTGGTGGAATCTAGACTCAAGAGCATCAGACCCCAAAATGTAGTGGTTAGATAATTAGACAGCTGAGATGTTTTTACACTGCCTTGTCAAGTCAGCAAACTGTGGAGTGTGTTAATGCCTGAAGAAGGCCACAAGGCCGAAACGTTGCTATGACTCTTTACGGAACAAAAACGTTTTTAAACTGCTTTTAAAAATGTCAACTGACTTGGAATTTCTCAGAGGCAAGGGCAGAGCGTTCCACAAGGTAGGGGCAACCACTGCAAAGGCCCTATCACCTTTTGTCTTTAATTTGGTCACTGGGATTTTTAAAAGTTCTTTATCCGAGGACCTGAGGGGTCTCACATTATCCTTTAGGAGTTAAAAGGTCGAGGATGTACAGTGGAGCCAGTCCATGAAGTGCCTTAAAGGTGGGTAGGACAGTGAAATGCAGCTAGAATGGTAGTGTGTGTTTTTAAAGGAATTGTCTTGTCAGGAAGTAGTCGTGACAGTACTCACACATGCACCGTTTGTCACCAGCAAGCTGCCGTTCATACAGAATCGGGCCGGGCCTTTCAGTCATTAATCCGACAACGACAACCTACCTCAAACCCTAACCTAACCATAACCGCAAGCACGGAGCAGAGCAAGTTCGCCAACCTTAATGCATGTTAGCCAACCTTAATCCGGTTGTTGGACCAATGACTGGTTGGAAAAGCGTACGCACCCCAATTTTCAGGCCTGTTGAGTTCATTCTGCATTCAATATGTGCTATCCTTGTGTGTCCTTATAATCATCCCAATGTATTTTGATATGCATTATCCCAATGTTGTGTTATTTCAGAGCCCTCGAGACCAACAAATACAACCACATCACAGCCACATACTACCTGCTAGCAGAGAGGATCTTAAGGGAGAAGCAGGAGGAGGTGGTTCAGACACGCTCCTCCAGCCCTAGTAACATCAAGGCACAATTCAGGTAACACACACACACACAACGGAATGGTCGGACCCCCATATTTCTGGCCACCAACGTCTACTCGCATTTACGATTCTGACCCTATCGGGACGCAACTCGAGCTGGCTGAAGTGAACTTCGCCACGTTCGGCACAGCAACTTTTGTAGCGAGTGTTCTGGTTGCCATTCAAACCATCATCATTTAAGTAGTGCTGCCTGGAATTTAAGAGATTACCTATTCCAATTTTGTTCAGCTTAGTTCAGATGTATTGGCCCAAATTTAATAATAATAGCTTGGATTTATAAAGCGCTTTTCTAAGTACCCAAAGTCACTTTACATAAATAAAATAAAAGTAAACAAGCAAAATGGAAGTTCACCCATCATGTATGACCACAACATAAAAACACCAGAATAATGATAATCAAATAGAGCAATAGAGAATGTAATTGAAGGTGTTTGTTATGATATGGTAAGGTGGGCTGTGTGCATTATGATGTGTAGGCTGTAGGCCAGGGCTTGGCTCAGCAGCAGTTTTGTGAATAATGCTGATATCATTCATTTAAATATGACGACTTTTACCACCGACTGATTTCTGTCAAATGTGCTCTGTTGGTGACTGTGAGTTGGTGACTGTCACGTGCAATAAAGCATGTATGCAGTTGCGCACCTGGTTGGTTCTTAAGCTGAATGGGTAGCGACTAGGTTGTCTATATGGAAGTGTCCCTGAGCAAAACAGTGAACACTTAATCATAACAGTCCCCCCGGGTGCTCATCATAGCCATCTGAGCAGCCATCAGCTGAATGAAGCTGAAACTGAACTTCTACCGTGGTACTAACAAAGGTCTGAAGAGAAGGAAGAAGTCTGCACACAGTTTTGAATGCTGCCAAAGGTATACTTGACGAAGGCCACAGAGGCCTAAACGTGTGTTTTTACCGCTTTGGTTTTTTTTTGGGAAGCATTCAAAATGATGTGCAGACTTCCTCCTTCTCTTCAGTTTATCTCTTTTGTTCGAGCATCCATTGAATTTTCTTGGATGTGCGTGCACCTCCTGACCACTAACAAACGTCTCCCTTAACTCAAGACTGGTTTGGAACTCAAAAGGCATTATTCCCATGACTGTCCTCGCTGTGATCAGTTTTTAGTTTTACTCCCTGTGCCCACCGGGCTCAAGGAAAGAGAGAGAAAGGAGGAAGCAGGGCGGCAGTAAATGGAATCTGGACCTTTTCCTCTGTCTGCATCTTTGACAATATCATTGATCTTAAAAGGCAGAGGCAGAGAGTACAGTGTACACTAGAGTTATAAAAGGAAATAAGAAGAAGAATGAGGAACAAACTAGAAAAAGTGCCCTTCCGGGCACAGGTCTCCACCAGGTTATCCACAGATCCGTGCAGTTAGAGGTAAAAACACTTTTCGGCCAGTTATAGCGCCACCTTGAGGCTAAGTTGAAATTGTTCATGTGGCATTTTGTCCTCGGCCTAGTGGGAATGTGGGTGCACAATTTCACGGAAATCACGCGATGTGTTCATGATTTGCAGCATTTTGTTTGAAACTGAGCACTCCTGTGAACTTTGGAAGCCAATCTTAACCAATCAGGATGGAGTCTGATAAATCTGAAAGACCCGTTTCGTTGAATGGCTCTAGAGAGACTGTGTACCAATTTGCGTGATGTTTGGACAAAATCTGTAGGTGTACTGTGCAAAAACTTGTTTTGCACAAAGCGGCCTCCTGGTGGCGCTATAACAGGCCGTTCTGGAAAGTTTGGGGCAGAGGTTCATGGTTGGCATCCAGGGAGTGTGTGTGCAAAATATGGCATTGAAAAACTTGTTTTGCACAAAGCGGCCTCCTGGTGGCGCTATAACAGGCCGTTCTGGAAAGTTTGGGGCAGAGGTTCATGGTTGGCATCCAGGGAGTGTGTGTGCAAAATATGGCATCGACCGGGTTAACGGTGGCCGAGATTAGCTGTTCACGGACACACGGACACACGGACGGACGGAGTGCAAAACATACTCTCCCCACATGCCTTCGGCCTGGTGGAGACAATAAGGAAGAGAGGAGCACGGCAATCTCCAGCAGTCTGACCTCATGATCTAAAACCTAGTTTTATATCACTCCCCTCCCCCAATGAAGAATGAAATGGAACTAGAAAAAGTGCCCTTCCGGGCACAGGTCTCCACCAGGTTATCCACAGATCCGTGCAGTTAGAGGTAAAAACACTTTTCGGCCAGTTATAGCGCCACCTTGAGGCTGAGTTGAAATTGTTCATGTGGCATTTCGTCCTCGGCCTAGTGGGAATGTGGGTGCACAATTTCACGGAAATCACGCGATGTGTTCATGATTTGCAGCATTTTGTTTGAAACTGAGCACTCCTGTGAACTTTGGAAGCCAATCTTAACCAATCAGGATGGAGTCTGATAAATCTGAAAGACCCGTTTCGTTGAATGGCTCTAGAGAGACTGTGTACCAATTTGCGTGATGTTTGGACAAAATCTGTAGGTGTACTGTGCAAAAACTTGTTTTGCACAAAGCGGCCTCCTGGTGGCGCTATAACAGGCCGTTCTGGAAAGTTTGGGGCAGAGGTTCATGGTTGGCATCCAGGGAGTGTGTGTGCAAAATATGGCATCGACCGGGTTAACGGTGGCCGAGATTAGCTGTTCACGGACACACGGACGGACACACGGACGGACGGACGGACGGACACGCGGACGGACGGAGTGCAAAACATACTCTCCCCACATGCCTTCGGCCTGGTGGAGACAATGAAGAGAGCCAAGAGGGCCCTGGTACATCTCCCTTCAGTGTGGATTACTAACAAAGAGAAAATTAGAGTGGAGTAAAATGTGACCCAGCTCCAAGTAGAAAACACATGCTTGATAGCAGTTTCCAAGTACCTATCCTACAGTAGGGATAGACACATCATGTACAGTACTGTTTCTTGTCCTATTCATCTGGACTTATTTGAGAGTGGATTATTGTGATGGCACCGACATGCTTCTTCTCAACCATAGTATATACAATATATATATATATATATATATATATATACAATAACAGTCTCAGTGTTCATACAATATAGTGTAGAATGATAACAAACATCCATGCATGTTTTGGGGGGAGTGCCGGATAGTGGCTCGATAACTTCCAACTGGATTGCATTTCCCTCACCCTCTGTATCCCTTTACTTTCCTGTCTTTTGACTCTTGTGTCTAAATAAAGCAACAAAAAAAAAGTTCCCCCCATCCATCAATCTGTGTAGGTTTCTGTAAAGGAAAGAGAAAAGGTAGCAGGGAAGACTTGTGATGTTGAACTCCGGTGGAACTCCCTCCACAGAGCTATGTTCAGTAGAGGCATGCAGACAGACTCAACATGTACAATGGGGCTGGGTAATTAACTGAAAATATATCCCAACAGACATTTTGAACCAAAAAACGATTTAATGTTGCCAATGTAGGTTAATCGATTTATTTCTATTTTTATATAATAACACCAAATAATTACCACTTAAGCCCACTAAGCTACAGATCTGCTATATTTTGTTTTAATAGTTAAGTTATCACACAGCCCTAATAAATATACAGCAAGGTAGAGCTGAGAGAAAGAGACTATAGGTGAATGTCCCTCTGCATTGTAGTGTTTGTCAAAGGGAATGAAGGAGAGAGAATCCAACTGAGAACCAGAAGTCAAAATGTAAAATTATTCGTAAATGAGGCAAAAGTTTAACATAATCGTGATATATATTTGAATTCATGTCATATCGCCCAGCCCTAATGTACTGTATTTGTGTGTGTGTGTGTGTGTGTGTGACACTGGTGTGTGTTGAGCTAATGAGGATTTGTTGTGCGGACTGCAGTGTCGCAGAGGGACCAACTCTGTCTCAATGTTTGTTTTCAGCTCTTGTCTGTCAACACAAACCTTCCAGAAGCAGTTTGCTGAGCTGCATAATCAAATTCGCCCACTGGCACAAACAACAAAGACCAACCGATGTTCAAATACCTTACCGCTTTGATGCCTGTTTTTAACACGGCTCATTTCAGAGTCCCCAAAATTCCATAGGCACATCAGTTATGCATACCTGTACATTTATGGCAAGCTCAATTTATATGTGCAGAATAAAAATACAGAATGCAAATAGAGGTACTGTGCCTAGTCTCAAAACAGCCAAGACATTTGTTTTAGAAATAAGTGAGGTAATTTGTGTGTCGGTTCTGCTAACAAATGTTCCATGAAATGACACTCATAAGTGAGAGAGATTATTTATAGAATTCCCAGGACATTCTTCCATCCTGTCGGTGGCTGTTGGACTGTTAGTCAGGTTATTGTGCAAGGAGAAAAAAAGACACAATCTCCCAGCATAAGTTTAGAGAAAATTATAATGGTATTCAGTTGACTAATCTGCTTTGCCAACTCCATTTCTCTTCTTTGAAAATTTGGCAAGTTGGCAGACTGCAGACTTTAATTAGTGCATTGCTCAGTGTCGTTGAATAGAGGTGCTTTTTTGTTGTTGACAATAGCAACACAGACAGTCAGACAGTTGGGTCTTTGTGTATCAGGCTTATCTACCTAAGGGAATGTCTGTCTGTCTGTGCTCCTCACTCGCTGCACCAATGGCTCTGCATTTGCGCCTTTATGGAGGTCTTCTCAGTTTATCAAACTGTGTGCTGTTTATTAGCGCTTAATGCCCGTTGCGTTGCACCATTATCAGTTTCCTATCAAATGTAGTTGCCTTCCATTCCTATCGAATTTTGTTCACTTCGGCCTGTAACTGCACATGTTGTTTACAAATGGAGCAGGAGTCGGAATACGGCTGTGTGTGCAACACAACGTGCGCACGTGTGTGTTTGTCTGCTGACAGGTCGCAAGCACGTGCGTGTGTCACGTGCTAACCGCGATTGCATGATTATTAATGCACAATCTCTTGAACAAGGCGAGTGTGTGTGTGTGTGTGTGTGTGTGTGTGTGTGTGTGTGTGTGTGTGTGTGTGTGTGTGTGTGTGTGTGTGTGTGTGTGTGTGTGTGTGTGTGTGTGTGGCAGTGCTTTGCTTGCTTCGTGGACCACTTGGGGGTCCACGGAACTCCTGCCTCAAAAGGCATACCGGTATATCAATAATAGGCTATGATCCATCTTCGAACGAGTAAGGACTAGTACTAAATAAAGCAGAGCCTGGGTATGACTTGCAATTGAAATGACACCAAATCTATTGGGCAGACACAGTTCCATGACACTCATTTCGTGATCTCTTTAGAAATCATATCAGCATTTATGTTTCACATTTCTACATTAATGTAAAAGACACTCTGGGTCTTCCTGTTTACAGATAGTATTGAGAGTTAAAGGTTTGATTAGTCCGTACGACGGAAATGTGCACAGTAAGAGTTTTCCCAAAGGGACATTTTAGTGTAAATGAAGCTAAGCTCTTCAGCCAAAGTGCAGATAAAAATATATATCAAATATAAAATTTGATTGAATACTATTTTTAAGATTGTATTGACTGTCTCGTCTCTCTGTCCTCTGTGTAGGCAGTCGTGGCCCACCAGAGTGGACATGCACCAGGACATAGAAGACAGCCTGGCAGCCTCTTCCATCTCCCATGGTGGGGGTCCACAGTCCCCGGCCCGCAGCGCTGAGAACCTGCTCAATGGACACCGCTCCAAGGGCCTGATGGAGCTGGGGAGAAGAGAGGAGAGCACCACCACAGACTCTGCAGTACAGCCAGCACAGGTGCTCTTAGGTCACATTCTCACCTAATACTTCGGTAGACTCAATGCGTATGGGCGGAGAATTTGGGATTCTTGCATATTTAATTTGTTGCGGTTTGCCTTCACACAGCTGTCATCCGCAGCAATTGGAAACGCAGCAGGGGGGACCTTTATCAATGTGTTCCATTCATAAACTAGCCTACACAGTGAAATCTATGGTGATAAAATTATACTCATCATAACGTGCATGTGTCGTGCCGTCTGGGACTGGACCCCCCCCCCCTCTCTCTCGCTCTCTCACTATACGCACGCAGCCACACACTGTTCTTTTGGGCATGGAGGCACAGCGCTAAGCGCACTGATATAACAGACAGCAGCGCAAAATGTTTACACGTTTATTGAGATGAAAGTTCTTACTCCCCACTAGTCCCCACACAGTGACAGCACTCCATGTTTACGGCACGCACAGACAGAATATTCTGTAGGTTATAATACTATTACACTGGACTGCAGTGTTTATGTGTTTTCTTAAGCAATTGATTAATGTACTCGTCCTCATTTCGATCAGGGCTTCAGTCTCCTCATTCGACCACGTCTATCCACGGTAACGGGACATCTTTGCGCTGCGTAAAATATGCCTTCTCCGTCTCCAACTGTGTTCAGCTCCTCACCCGCCACATTGTTTGCTTAATTTCCTTTATTTACTGCGGATTGCATTCACACCTGCACCGAATCGTAATCAAGTGCGATTGGAAGCGAAGCGAAACCCCCGTTTTTGCTCGGAGTATAATGCGGTTCTTTGATACGCATTGCGATTCGAATGAGCCTTCACACCTGCCAAACGAAGTGCACTTTCTGAAAATGCGCAGCAGGATTCATTTTAATCGCAGCAAAGCTCTCTGGTATGAATGTGACCTTATTTTGCAATTTGTCTTTTTTTAATCCATTTGTTCAAAATTATTTTACCTTTTTGTTTTAGGGAACGACAACATTTATTTATTTTAAAAAGAACAAATGAAGCAATGATTTGCTGGTTGCTCATGTTTTTTGGCAAATTTGGCTGATCAGCATTTCTCTGGTTCCAGGGAGCCTGTGCCGGTGCCTTGGGCCCTGCTGCTGGCTCTAGTTCTGCACCCCACAGGGGCACCACACCCGCCATTAAAGCCAAGCAGCGAACATGCCTGTTCAGGTGGGCCAAATGTTTCTGCTTTTTTGCTCATTTTTAACTTGATTTAAATTATAAGGTTTTGAGTTTTATGATGTATCCAAGTATGAAGTATCCTCTTGACGTGTCAAGATCTTTAGGTGTCAGTGAATGAATGAATCCGTCATCCATGTTCTGTGTCATCGTTCATCAGGGTGGAGGAGGACGAGGAGGAGGAGGAAGAACAAGACGCGCCTCCGCTGCCCACGCAGGTGGTCCTACGGCGTAAGCCCCCGTCCATCACCAACCGGCTAACCTCCAGGAAGAGCGCCCCCGTGCTGAACCAGATCTACGAGGAGGAGGGAGAGTCGGATGACGACTTCGACATGGACGAGGGTCTGCCGCCCAAACTCAGCCGCCTCAAGATGAACATGACGGCAGCCGGCGCCGGCAGCTCCACCTCCGGAGCCGGGTCGGCGTCGTCTCCCGGCTCCACGCAGAAGCGCTACCACCGGCGCAAGAGCCAGGGCCGCGGCTCGTCCTGCTCCAGCTCGGAGACGAGTGACGACGACTCCGAGAGCCACCGCCGGCGCCTGGACAAAGACTCCGGCTTCAGCTACAGCTGGAACCGACGGGACAGCAGCGAGGGGCCCCCAGGGAGCTCGGGGGGCAACGGGGGCGGCAGCAGCTCGGGGCAGGGGAAGCCTCCCGGAGAGGGAGGAGGCTCCTCCGGACCCGACAGAGGGAGTCCTCCCGGGGGAGGGGGAAGTGAGGGAGGTGGGGGAGGAGGAGAAGGGGGAGGGGGTAATAAAGGACAAGGTAGCCCCTCCAGCTGTTGTAACAGTAGTAGCACTACTAACCCGTCCGTCAGCTCTTCGTCGCGGTCATCGCGGACGGCGGCCCGCAGCACTGAGCTAGTGGAGAGGCTGAAGCTGATGAGCCTGTGCCTCAGCTCTCAGCTCCAGCAGCACCGGGCCGGCCGGGGCAGTCGGGGAGGAGGCGGTGGTGGGGGGAGGTTCATCATAGACCCTCGGAGCCTTTCCGGGGGGAGCGTGAAAATCCAGGAGAAATCCACTTGGAAGATGACGTGCCTGGGCTCCAACGGTAGCCTGGACACCATCACCCTCCCCACCACCGCTGCCACTCTGCCCCGCACGCACGCCACCACGCACCACCACCACCATCACCACCCGCCGCACCGCAAGGCCGCAGGCTCCCCAGGCCTGCTGGGTGGGCGTGGCAGCGGCGGCAGGGACAATGACAACCTTACACGTTTGAAGAACGGCGTGCTCCAGCTACCTCTGTGTGAGAAGACCATCTCTGTCAACATCCAGCATGGCGGAGGACCCAGGGATGGACTGCTCTGTACCTCGGCTCCGGCCAGCTGCTGCCAGGTCATATGAAGCCAGCCACACTCCTCTGGACCATTGGTTTGAATCTACACCTTCTCTCCCTCTAATGCCCCCCCCCCTCCTCTTTTTGTTTTCTCCACATCCATTTGGATCAATCTCTGTCCAATACTGTGGTTAAGTGAGGTTCCTGTGGGGTTCCCCACTGTATTTAGGGCTGTCACGATTGTCACGATCATGACATTTTAGTTGACGATTAATTGTTGCGCAAATAATTATGTGATTAACCTTTCATTTCATTTTTGGCATTGAACATTGGAACATAAAGTTTAAATCAAAATTGCTTTTCTGTTACGATTAATAACTTAAATATACAAAGACATGGTACCAATAATCCAAATAAATTATGTACTAGGGCCAAAACCGGTCATGCATTTAATAATTAGATACTTGGTCCAAAAATGGTCCAAAATAGCTAAAATACCCAATGTATTAGCTCACATTGTGCCGCATTGTGAGCTAGTAGATTGCCTATATATTTTTGTAGGTGAATTTATACAGATGAATTCAAAAGATTCTGACGATTATGCAAATAAATCTGTGATTATCTCACAGAATTGCAATCAGGTGATTATGTCATAATTGTGACAGGCCTAACTGTAATTAGCCACTTTTCACCCGATTCCTTCCACTTGGCCATAGCAGCTACCTTACCTCACGACAACTGCCTTGTGTTGCCTAAACACTCCAACACCACATTGCTCCGTTTCACAATTTGTTTTTGCATTTTCAAGATTTACCCAGTTGGCTCCTAGTGTATTTAATGAAATGTGTGTGTGAGGCGCATGCTGCAAGAGGTTCTTTTGGGTTAAATGTTTGCGTGTGTTTTAGCGTTCCATTTCTGTTTCACCCTTGACCCCTCCCCTCGTGGCATTTAGACTAGGCTAAATGCTTTAACTGAATTTATAGGTCGATGTTGCTATTGACGACGAATGAAAGAGAACATGTGCGGACTTTGACTTTTTTGGAAATGCAGTTCGTAAAAGAGGACAAGGACACAGTGTTTTGGTAGTGATACATAGCAGCTAAAAGGGCAAACGCTTAAACTGAGCTATTAGAAATGTAACTGAGGTAGACGCTGACTAGCAGAGGAATGTGCATGGAGTGAAACGTGGAGGAATGCTAGTTCTACCAATCTTGATACATTGAGACACTCCTGACAAAACATTTATTTTCTCCCATGCTCATTTCAGTCTGTGACTTTTGGTTCCTGTCTAGTGTCTACCTAGCAGGTGAAAGCTTGGAGAAATCAGACAAAGATTGCATAAGATAAAGTGGAGGCGTTCACATAAATGTCTGAAGACAGCTTTTATCAATCCAATCTTGTCAGATATCTGGTTACGACAAGGAAGGAAAAGAGGAAAGGTTGAATCTTTCACAGTGGTGACAAAGAGTGAGACAATGAGCCTGTGATGTCTTAAACCCAGCAAACAACCAACATCAAAGTCTTGATGAAGATAATAATGCTTCTATAAGAGTTTTCACCCTTTTTATTTTTAAGTTTTCACCTTTCTTATTTTAATTTTTTAAGTCAATGACTTGTGAGAGTCTGGACAGCGTTTTTATTTAATCGCATTCAGACAATCATTTTTTTATTTTATACATTTTTACTTAACTCATGAATACAATTGCAGGCCCCTGTAATAATATACTTATTACTTATTACTATAACAAAATTCTTGAATAAGTACTGCTTTGTCACAATAATGTTGCAAAAGCAAAGGCAAATGTAATTCATTAGCATTTATTTTAAAGTTAACAATACTGTTTTGGATTAAAAACAAAGGCACATGAAAATAAAAATGTTACTGCTGATATTTCTTTTATATATAGATTGGATAATAAGTTGTTTTACATCTAATATAGGCTATCGTAAAGTTCCATTGTTTAATGAAACTTTGCCATATTTAACTTTTTCACATCTTGTGTTTCCCCTCACATTTGCTCACACACTTTGTTTTTATTTTTTGTCTAAGCTGTAGGTTAATTCCAAAACCAAAAAGTCATGATGACTCTAAAAATGTGTCATGCTTACATCTAGGACCCTATGGACTTGAAAATAACAATATAATAAATTTTAATAATGATTATCTACCTGGTGGGGAGCCTGTTAAGAGTTTATTTTAATTTAAATTCCATTTCCACACACACTCAAATAAAGTCTGATAATCTTTTCTTTTCAGTTAATGTATTGACATGACGTTCTATCCAGACTTTGAGGCTGGCTTGTTTTTACAAGGTGTTTGTTGAGTATGTATGTATATATGTTGAAAACAAAAGTTTATTTTTTAACTGGGGACTTTTGAATGATCTGCTGTTTGAATTAAAAATACTGTGTTGACGTGTGGGTCCTTTAGTCTGAGGTCAAGCCAGTGCTTTCATCGAGTCTTTTATGATTTAGACCATATGCGTGCAACTGCATATGAATCTGTGTGTGTTCCATTTGACCCCCCTTCTGTTATGACTCAGTGATTTACTAAGAACGGTAGGCTATTGACTTTCTAGCTTTAAAGAACCTGGCCTAAAAACAAATGAGCGAGAATAGAATAGGTACACGGCAAAATCTTCAGGGCACATTTAACTGATTGTAAAATGTAAACCGTATTGGTTAATTTATACACAGTTAAATACTTAGGATTTTGCTGTGGCAGCGGTATGGTGTGGGGAATGGGGATACACTTTTAAGGGCATTGGCAATAAGCTATACAGTATGTTGCAGCTATCTGTACATAAACTTTTTGTTTTATTTTTCTATTTCATACCTGTGCAGCCTTATAATGGCTACATTGGACTGAAAGAGAAAAAAAGAGAAAGCTATCTTTTAAAGATTTTATTTTATTATTTCTCCCTTGTCTTTGATTTTACTTTTTAAAAACTAAAATGTGTGTGTGTGTGTGTATATAGACTTGTAAATATGGTGCTCTTTCTCTGTATCTAGAACAGCGGAGTGAACCTTTTGGTGCATAGCTGTACAGTAATATAGCCTTATTAGTAATATGGTTGTCTCTGAGATAAAAAATAAAACTGTGTGAGAAAAACGACATGAATTTATTCATAACGTCAAGTCTCTTGACTGCTGTCTTACTCAACTGTATCCAGGTGAATGACAAGTGCATGTGTTTCAGTGTCTGACATTATCGCTCCATTGACACTGAGATGGGAGATGAGAAAGAATCACCTACTGAAACAATGTTACTGGACCAAAACCGTGTACTGGCTTGAAATGGGGGAGGAAGATGTCGAGAAAAGAAACAAAAGATGAGTTTGAAATGACAGAATTATTCAGTGTATTATTCTGTAGTTGATTCCTGTTGTCAGACGTTAACATTATAGCTATGGTGATATCCCAATAAAATGTTGTGGAAAACTGTCTGATAATTTTGTCTTCTGAGTTTTTCTTGTCTTGGTTTACTAATAACACTGACTTTCAGTGGAAAGTTTGGGTAGCACAAGTCTATAATGCGTTATAAACAGTGGTGGTACTTTCAATTACCATCACAATACAATTTCAAGGTATTTGTACTAAATGTGAGTATATCACATTTTCAATACTTTTACTTCTGTACTCCATTTCAGAGGCAAATATTGTACTTTTACTCCACTACAATTATTTGACAACTCTAGTTATGTGTAGATTGATTATTATTACAAAACATACATTAACCACTTCAGCACTATACACATTTCGGCCATTTGAAAATAGCCGATCTACACGCTCACAATGCATGGCGATGCAACACATTGTGAACTTGTAAATCTTTCGTAAATTTTCAAATGATCATTATTCAGTTGAAAACTTTAAATGAGACATTCTACACGAGTACTTTTACTTTTGGTACTTTAAGTAAAGTTTGATGGAAATACTTACATCTTACAATACATTTTCAATTCCTGACTTTTAGCTCTACATTGCACTATTGATGCTTTTACTTAAGTAGAAAATGTGAGTACTTTTTCCACCACTAGTTATAAACATAGTTACAAATCTACAATCTGCTTATAACACCATATTATACTTATAGTTATAAGCACTCATTCATAAATAAAATAGTCTATGCTTTATGACAATCATAACGTTATTAACCATTTTCTGGATCTGGACAGATGGTTGAAGACTGATAAATTGAGATGAGTGATTTCAACTGAATGAACTGAACTCTGCCTGTTGAGACAGGGTCGGCCAGCCATCCACAGTACAGTAGCTACTTTAAATATATGTCCAAGTCCACAGAACGTGTTGAAATGTAGTCAGTTGTGATTGACGAGCTACCCAACACCAGAGATGTTATACTCTATGCTCTGCACACTGAACTCTCGAATCGGTTCCACTCAAATTACCGGCAAGCTTCCAGACTGAAGGCTGGAGTACATCATACAATATATTCACATTTGAATCTTTCTATGAACTTCAACTCAACTGTCTCTTACAAATTTGTTTGGTTTCCAATCCCAAGTTAATGCATACCTTTTGAATTGGTAAAATAAGAAATACATAAGATACAGTAGGTGGCATATCTAATAACTATTTTTGGCTTGGATATTGAGTGGGCAGATTCTACAGGACAGGAGTGTTCCAACAGATCTGAGAGCAGTCTTGAGAAGAGCTCACCCTGCCGACAACTTGTACATCCTTGCTGCCTGGATGCACAGAGTATCAGATCGGGAGAAGCTTAGTCAGGCTAGCTTTTGACAACATGCTATTGCTATTTGTAGTACAGCTGGACTACATTCACACACTAATGCAAGGTGGTGACAACCTGCTCATCAGGGGCAGTTAAGGGTTCGGTGTCCTGCTTGTGGACACTTCATCAGTTTGCCAGGGGGAGACGGTGAACTGTGTGTGAACCTTCTAATTCCCAGATTATTATTCTGCCTTCTGGTGCTATTGTCAGTGGCTCACTGTGCATCCATTGAGGTGCAACAAACAAGTAAAGTTTGTTTTCATGCGGAAATCTGTGTTAAGGTATTGGGGGGCCTAACAAAGGTGTGCAGATGGTTGGATAAATTTCACCTGGATATGGATAAGAGCACTAGAGCCCTGTAACAAGAAGATGTTCTGGTATCCATATGAGACAGAATAATCAGAAACATTTCATCATCTTGAAGATATATTTATTACAGTCGAGGGATGCATTCAGTCTGCATCCCCCAGTTTCATAATGCGTCATAACAGTTCCAATACACTCGGTAGCATTGCAAACAAAAGAGGGTGGTCTGTGTGTAGTGAGGTGGGGTGGGGGGGAACTGTAGGCAACGTGTTTAAAGGCACAACGGAGTGTTCTAAGATTGCATGGTCTAAAGTCCTTAAACACAGTCATGTTTCCCATTGCACACATTCAAATCATTAACTCATTCATCAGGGGACGGATTACCTTGTATCATAAATACAATGACATTTATCATCAGATAAGTCTTAGTCAGAGAATACTATTTATGTAATGAAAACATAAACATAAAATGCCAAAACATGTCAATTTGTTCGCTTGTCCGGTTTCGTCATGTTGTGACGAACCAGACAAGATTGTTCGGCACAACAAGGACCTCAAGGACCTGTTTAATACTGGCCTTAGGGTGCCGAATGATACCAGAACACCTAATGCTGGATTTAGTCGTACCAAAAACAAGCTCACAATGCGTTGTGAGCTTGTAGATCAGCTATTGTCGCCTGTTATTGAGATATACTTAATTAATAATGCATCTGTTGTACTAGTACTGGATGAGATCCTATTGCAATTACCTCCTACTTCATTATGCAGGTAGGTATTGTATACCTAAAAAGTGCTGTGTACCTTCTATTCTACCCTATGCATAATCCCTCACATTCATTATTGATGAAACCCAACCCCAAAAGTGACTTCAGTGGTTATGTAAATAACATGCATAAACCATGTTGCCAAACAGTGTGGAATATCAGGTCAATATTTGTTAGCCCCAACTTTTTTTTGTGTGCCGTAACAACTGCACTGCTATATTGCTTCTCCAAACCCTTCACCAATACCTTTTAAATAAAAAAATATACAGCACACCAACCTCCAACTAAACCAGCTTACAGTACATTTGGCTTATAAACCATCTAAACGTATTTGTATTCTTGAAACAGTAAGGGCAATACCATAGTATTGTGGTTTTATTGCTACCATTTGAGGTGTTCATTGTCAGTTGATATTTGTACACTGCAAAAAATAGCATGTTCTAGTAAAAACTCAGCCACAGCAAACACCCGACACCTATTTGACAAGGCCAAGACTGACTCTTAAGCCTTGTTTAACAGCTGTTCTCCTTTATAAATATATGCATGAATACGCCTGAACAAAGCCGTAAACAACGGTTTGAACTGGTCTGCAGTGCTTCTCAGTGGTCAGACAGTCCGTGTCTGTAGGGTTGTCCTCTCCTCTTGTCCTCACTGGACAGCCTTGCTGAGCTCTGTGGCCTCGAGCATTTTCTGAAAAACATGGAAAAACAACAGCAGAAGAATGAGGCTCGGCTTTGCTATGAAAAGGTGCAGTGTCATAGCTGAGGAAGTTTGACGGCTGTGGGCAGTAATGAGGTACAGTAATGCACTGTATATTTCATGCTCCTTTGGTAAACTTGGTCATCAGCCACTGATAATAGGCTGTAAAATATAGCACAGGTCGTTAAAGGAGAATTCCATACTAGAAGGCTTTCTTACCTTTATTTGTAGGGCTTATAGTAGGGGAAATAGCCAATAATGCACTTTTGCACAAAATAACACCTGGACCTCTTTGGTGGGGACGTAACAACTAAAGGGTAAGAAAGCCTTCTAGTATGGAATTCTCCTTTAAGGAGGGAATCATATGCTGAAATGACAACTGCATTCCTTTCATAGAATCAATAAAGGTCTATCTCTATCCATAAAGACACCTCTAAGGGCAGCCGAAAGAAAGTGGCACAAAACAAAGCTACCAGATGACCTTTCCCACTTTCACTCACTCCTCTCTGCCTTCGCCCACTCACTAACCACTGCTAAAACCTCTTTCTACCACAGACACCAAAATCTAATCTAACCCAAGGAAGCTCTTCTCCACTTTCTCCTCCCTCCTTAAACCCCCTCCCCCAACTCAACCTTCATCCCTCACTGCTGATGTTTTTGTCAACTACTTAGAGAAGAAGGTTGATGATATCAGCAGCTCCTTTCCTCCCCTCCCACATAAAGTGGCATCTGACTCAACCAACACTAACCCAAACATACCATGCATGGCCTCCTTCTCTTCTCTTTCCCCAGACGAGGTTCTACAACTAGTAACATCCTCTAGACCTACCACTTGTCCTCTTGACCCTGTCCCGTCTCCAATCTTCCAGACCATCGCACCTGATCTGCTCCCCTTCATCACCTCCATCATCAACACCTCAGTAACCTCAGGCTGCATCCCATCTGCCCTCAAGTCAGCCAGAGTAACACCACTCCTCAAGAAACCAACCCTTGACCCCTCAGATGTCAAGAACTACAGACCGGTATCACTCCTTTCATTTATTTCTAAAACCATTGAACGTGTTGTCTCCAACCAGCTCTCTCTCCATCTCTCACAGAACAATCTGCTGGATCCCAACCAGTCCGGATTCAAGAAGGCCCACTCCACAGAAACTGCCCTGCTGGCAGTCACAGAAGCACTACATGCTGCCCAAGCTGCTTCCCACTCTGCAGTACTGATTCTCCTAGACCTATCGGCAGCATTTGACACAGTGAACCACCAGCTGCTCCTAGACACCCTAGCGGATCTAGGCATCGGTGGAACGGCACTAAAGTGGTTCTCCTCCTACCTCACCGACCGGACCTACCAGGTTTCCTGGAAAGGTCTGTTATCATCCCCCCGAACCCTCCAAACTGGGGTCCCACAGGGATCTGTACTTGGTCCTCTCCTTTTCTCACTGTACACTAAATCCCTTGGCACTATCATCTCTGCTCACAATATATCCTATCACTGCTACGCCGATGACACACAACTGTTTCTATCCTTCCCCCCCTCTGCCACTCAGGTGGAAGAGCGCATCACTGCATGCCTGGCTGACATCTCACAGTGGATGTCCTCCAATCACCTCAAGCTGAACCCAGACAAGACTGAGCTTCTCTTCTTCCCAGCTAAGTCCTGCCCTATGCGGGAGCTAACTATCTCCGTAGACAACGCCCTGGTAACGTCTGTCCAAACAGCCAGGAACCTTGGTGTTGTCCTGGACAGTCAGCTCTCGTTCAAAGCTCACATCACAGCTGTCACTCGATCCTGTAGGTTCACACTCTATAATATACGACGAATTAGACCGTTCCTCACCCAGGAATCAGCCCAGCTCCTAATCCAGACAACAGTCTTGTCAAAACTCGACTATTGTAACTCCCTCCTTACTGGCCTACCAGCATGTGCACTTAAGCCTCTCCAGCTGATCCAAAATGCCGCAGCTCGCTTGGTCTTCAACCAGCCAAAATTCTCACATGTCTCCCCCCTGCTCCGCTCCCTCCACTGGCTCCCGGTCGCTGCCCGCACAGAATACAAAACTCTGATGCTCGCATTCAAGGCAACCAAAGCCAAAGGTATGGCTCCCCCATATCTTGCAAGTATGATTGAACCCTACAAACCCTCCTGCGCACTCAGATCAGCCAACGCAGGGAAGCTGGAAGTACCCTCACTAAAAACGCCGGGACAACGCTCCACACGTCCCAAACTCTTCTCCCTTCTGGCTCCAAAACTGTGGAATGCACTTCCCATTGCAGTCAGAACTGCAGCATCACTCCTAATCTTCCGCCGTAGTCTGAAAAACCACCTTTTTAGACTCCATCATGGCCCATAGCACTTACCCTACCCCCTTAGATAGCATTTCTGTAGACTTAGATAGCATCTGATACAGACTTATAGCATGTTATGTAGACAGCACTATAATTGCATTGTATATAGTCATAGCACGCCATAGTACATATGTATACCATAGTAGTATATATATATAGTTTATATGTATAGTCTCATAATATAGATATTCCACTGTTACTTTCTTAGCTTACGCATGTTTTATGATAAATGCTTTTTTGTGATGTATTCCCATGCTTTTGTTCTTGCTTATTGTAAATCGCTCTGGATTAAGAGCGTCTGCTAAATGCCTAAATTGTAAAATTGTAAATTGTAAAGTCACATAGGAAAATGTCTTCTGTATCCCCATATACAGTATGACTTAAGACGAGTCATCTACCTTAAGATCCTAAAGTGACTGCAAATGGAACAGAGCTAGTGGAGAGATCTTTTAGTTTTGTTTATAAACTCTGATAACTCTCAACTCCCCTGCTGTGAGTTGAGAGTCTCTCTCTCATTAGCAGGCAACAGGGCAGCACTATCTCTCTGTCTCTGGCACAACAGCGCCACTTTTGCCCCTACTGGTACTCATAGTAACAGTCACATACATAGTCACATACGTAGGTTAACACGGACATTGCTGTTCCTTGGAGTGGTTGCACCACTCAAAAAAGTGTTATGACATTGAAGGATATGTGAGTGGACAAGAGAGGCAGGGCAAAAACCCATGATATGCATGATTAATAATGGTCCAGGTTTTTCATGTCTCAGAGCATGGGCGCAAACTGCCCCCTGAGGATATTATACTGTAGATGGCAAGCAAAGACCAGAAAGTTGTAAACAACAGTACACCGCCTGCTGATCTCCCTTTTATCATGGAGACACAGTCTTCACTCTCCTCCTAGCCTTTCTCCAACTCCTCTCTCTCCTTTAAAATGACATTAGGTCCCGAGTACCAAGGGAAGCAGAGCTTTTAAAATAGCATTACATGTCAACAGGACACTCTGGTTCTTGTTGCAGGGGCCTGGAGTCTCTCAGACAGATTGAGTTTGTTATAGAGACACATTCAAGCACTGCAGGAAGAGAAGCATGGTTTGTTTGGCTTACTGGGATGATATATGGGCCCCGGAGTGACAGCCAGGTATTGTTTGTACCTCTTCCACTGACAGAACATATCTCATGGTACGTAGATCAAGGGTCACAGAATGGAACAGCAGAGCTCATCAGCATCGACCGTGCTGGAATTACTACACTGCCAGCCAAAACATGATCCAATATGGCACAGAGCTGATCGTCTCACAGCTGTCCCACCTCGAGAGAATCGGATACCATGCGACTCTTCTCTCAGGTCTAGATACCACTTAAAGGTCTGCGTCATATAAGGAGGAAAAGAAACACACAAAACGCACCAGTTCAGTGGTATGTCCAAAAGACCTCTTCGACCCAAAGTTAACCACCTCTTCAGTGCTGCCCGCCGACATGAAAGTCTGCTCATCCGCCCATCCGATTTTGAACTTGACTTTCGATCATTTCAATCTAAAATGAATCGTCACTTTGAGCTAGCCTGTTGATCATTCCCACCAAGTTTAATCAAACTCCAACCATCCATTCTCATGTTATTTTGTTCAGACACAGAGACAGGAATGATAGCACAATGACAAGCTTTATGTAAAGAGCTTTGCAAACTCTCTTTTTTGCATGACAGTATTTATATTCTCAGATCCACCTTAAAGCTGATAGTTTACTATCAGATTATGGTCGATCTGAGAATACAAATACTGTAGTAGGTAGTTTCTATGTCTTAGTTGCACACCCAATATGGCCCACTGTGGTCAGTCTTCAGCATAGTTCCTGATTGCAGCACAATACATGGGATTTCAAGGCTTCACATCAAAGAAACGATTTTGTTCCCCCTGGACAGTTATCCTGCCTCACCTGAGTTACATTTTAATCAATTAATTCCCTGTGCCTCGGGAGAGAGACACCCAGAGCAAATGAACGTCCTGAGTTGAATGTTATTAAGGGTTCTGTCCCAGGCACTGATCAACAGGGGGGTTTCTGCTGAGGTAGACAGTAATATTCAATGGCATTTCCTCAGGGGCAGCGGAGAGGTTAAATACATATGGTCTCCCTCAGGAATAGAAAGAGTGATTTAGGGTGGTCTTTTCAATAGCAACAAGAAAGAAGAAGCACAGAGACTTCTGCAGAAGACGATTCAAGCAGTACAGCAAGATTTAAAGATATTAAAATGTCTGGATAGTTAACAAATGGGATGTCTGAACTTTTTATTTATACTTGGTTCTTAGTACTAACAGTAATTTAAGTCTACATCAACAAATAGAGGGATGTCATGAGTGAGAGGGGGAAGTCAGCAGATATAAAAAGAGAAGGAAGTAAATAGAATGATGGAGACAAGTTGAGTGAGAAGGAGCAGAGACAGAGAAGAGCAGAGCAGGACAAGGAGAATCAGCTTTCACCGTCCAGAACTGGAACTTGTAGTTAACAGCCATCTTCTAATGCCTAACCAATTCCAGGAGTCCCGCATGCCCACCCGAGGCTGATTTTGTAGTTGTTTTCCAGTTCAGGCTAAAAAACATGAGGTTGAGCAAGGCTTATACCGGTAGTACACTGTGATGTAAGCAATGCACAGTGCACACATACAGCTAATGCACATTTTATTTAATTCGATTTAGTTGCTCATGTGTAAGAATTGACAATACTGATTAAAACTACAGCCATGGCTCTGGGAACACACCAATTATTAATTGTATTAGCTACAGCTGCATTGCTTACTAGCTTGCCATGTTTTTTGTATTTGACATGTACAGGAAAACAAGCCACAAAATCGACGTCCGGTTCCATGCTCCTTTCGACAACCCAGTGACACCTCCACCCTTGTCAAGTATTAGGTGTGTCACAGTGCAGTCGTGCAGAAGGCTCCTCCGCCAGCAATGCTTTCCCTTTAAGCATGCCCACTCCCCCCCATCACACTGCCCTCAGGGCCTCATAAGTGAAACTAATGCCCCTGGTACTCCAGAAAGCTCTGGTGAACATGTCCAGCTAATTGTGTTGATATGTCACTATTGATCACAGCAGAGAGGAACCAGCACTGGGGCTTTAGGGCTTTAAGAGATGATTGGATCACATAACGTAAACTCACACATCACAGATGATGCTCATGCAAGCTCATAATGAACACATACTGTACTGCACCTACACTCTTGGGGCTACAGTAGAAATACTGTACATGTATATCCCCTAAAGCGACATCATTCTAGACTGTTGCTCAACTATGGGGTTACTTTGAAGTCCATAGACATAGACTCACTGTGATTGAGGTGCACAGTACCACCATTATTTACCACAGCTACTGTACAAGCTAGACAATAAACATTATCATTCCCTGTCAGAGAGAGAGTGTGTGTGTGTGTGTGTGTGTGTGTGTGTGTGTGTGTGTTGCGTGTTCATTTTATTTTACAAAGCCCATCTGTAATGGCATGTTACAATCTTCCGTTGTAGTCATAATGTTTTTGTGGGTGGGCAATACGTGTCTACTGTACCAAACTGTGAAAGCAATTTATTGGTTATCAGGATGTGTGTGTGGGAATACGGTATGTACGGTGTGCAAGTGTGTGGGTGTGTACTATTTTACCCTGCTCTGTGCTCCAGTCATGACCTCCCCAGTGGTGCTGTGGAACAGTAGCATTTATCCCCGTCAAAGCAATGACTGTAATAATGCTGACACTGAATTATAGACTGCTATAGGGATTGCTGGGATCTTGCGCGCACGCACACTGACACACACACTGACACACACACTGACACACACACACAGTTGCAACTCTTTTGGGGCAATTTGTTTCATCACGCCTCAATATACTTAAACAAACCAATGCGACCTTTACCACAGTTACTATCATTGAGCTGAATATTTCATGTGACCGCAGCTGTATCTATCCGTATGCCTGAAGGGGTTTTCCCCGACGACAACTGGCCTGGCTCCCAGTCGTTCCGCCACTACAGACAGTCCCACTGCCTAATTATCTGGCGGTGAACTGTGGCCTGGTCCCATCGAGCGGCAGTTCAACGTGTGTGATTGATCTGGTCAGATGCAGACAGGCCACGGGCCAGCAACAGCGGCCAGCAACGTCAGCTGACCGCCTGATCAAAAGCCTGGGATCTGAGATCTCCTTACAAGTTGCTCTTTAAGTGATGGTATCCCACATGCTGGATGTCTGTCTATGTTTGCATCAGAGATGCACTGATGGGATTATCCACCACTTGAACCCCAGCCTCCATATTCTGGGGGAAACATTAACCAAAAATAGCAGCTCTAGAAGCACACAACGCAAAGAGATCTGGTGTGTAGATGGAGAAAAAGACAGTTGTAACTCAAGTCAGTTGCTCTAAGATAGAGGGTTTAAGTGTTAACTAGTAAGTGAATGCAATGACTGCAGTGTGCTTGATATACAATGACCTACCGTACGGGACAAAATTCCAATGAAATCAATCAATGACTTCAAAATCATGTTCATCTGTGTTACATTTGATTTCTAATCAAATCACATCTAGTTGCTCAATTTAAGGTTCTTGATTATTTCTGGTTTATTTTTAGCAGCAAACTGGAGAGTAATTCATACGTTACTGGTTTCTTGTATGTACTGCATGGTATATACAGTGTCAGTACACTGGTTTCTTTGTAGCAGCATGCTGCAGAGCTGGATATTGGGTACTGGTTTCTAGCAGCATACTGCAGAGCCCAGCTGGTCATAGGTTACTGGTTTCCTTATCTGTATGCATGAGGCATTATAGTAAGGAATGCATCATCAATCAGCAAACTGCTGCATGACATGATGGGGAAATGCATCATATGTGGAGCGTTGCTTAACAGCCCAGACTGTACATGTACTGTATCTGTACAGTACATGTACATGCATCTGTGCAATCAATCTCATCCCCTATAGTTTTGCAGTCCTGAACTGTCTCTGCCCATTTGGCTGCCAATATATCTACTTAATGCCTTTTGTGGTTGTCTTACTGATTGCACATACAGTACAGTACATACTGTACAGTATGTCTATATGTACTTTAATACTCATACTCATATGCTGTATACTTCAGTCACTGAATCTCAACACTGAATAGCCTGCTGGACCAGAGAACCTCAACCTTTTGTAATGCCAAAGATCCACCGTTTGAGGTATTAGGCCACAGACACCCCACTTAATACAATATTCATCTCTGGGACCCCAATCCTCCACACTGTGAAATCATCAGCGTTACTTATACTCTGTGAGTGTACAAAGCCTGGAACCAAATGGACCTTACTGTACACCATAAGAGCTCCAAACTATTATTGCATAGTTTGGAAATAAATTAAATGGCGTATACATGTCACTTAGTCCAACTAGGGAACATTTGACATTATGGAGAAACAGCAAATATCAATATAAATTTGGGAATTCTGTAATCTATCAATGTCAAGCATTATTACTGGATATTTGGACTTGCATAATGTATTGATTTTGGTTATGTTGGTGAGCTTTGGGTGACATTACACTTACAGAATTAGGATTAGGTCAAAGAGTTCCACACAGTTTAGAGGAATTAGTCCGCATTTACAGCACAAGCGCTGCTTTTACATTAGATTAGATTATTACAATCTGCAAATTCTGCATTAATAGTCAATTTGATCAATTTGACTGAGCCACTCGGATGTGAAACATACACAGTCATGGGAAGAACTACAGCAAACTGTAATGAACATTTTAGTATTGTAAATCTACAATCCAATGTTATCCAAACATTTTGCACATACAGTAATGTCAGCTGAGAGTTCAGCTCTAGCCACTTACCGTCCATAGAGGTGTCTCTGCACACAACCAAGAGATCACAGAACAAAACAGGTCAACTCTCATTCTATTGATAAACATATACACCAAGATTACATCATGACTACACCAAATTCAAGATAGATTACACTGTAAAATAATCAGTGTTAATTAACCCACACATTTTAACGCCGAGTGTACAAACGGAACCCTGTGGTTACCATTTGTGTACCGTACACACCTGCACACCTGCACAGTGGTTAAGCATTGCACATATCCTTCTAAGTGTGCATTAGTATTCTATCATCTTCCAAACAAGTAACAACCCAGGTCAGAGGCATAGCATAGGAGCAGAAGCAGCAGCCAGTGATGAGTGAGTGCAGTGTTTAAAAATATGAATAATAAAATAATGATAATTGGAAATGGCTAGATCCGTATGCCCTATCAGGACCATCTGTTTATAGAGAGGAAAGCTGCACAGTTGACATGAAGACGTGATAACTAAGATCCAAACGGCGAACGCAGAAGCACTCTGCCCTGTTATTAACAATCAAACAAATGGTCGTAGAGCACATGAGAGCTAATGCTTTACAGTAGAGCCATATCAATACTATTACCATACGACACACCATTCTTCTTCAGCAAAGTGCTCTGGGACATACATCACATTAAGGGTCTGCTCTGAATTCAGAATGAAAAGCTATTAAGCAGATACGTTGCTGTGGATACGTGCATCAACTCTCTACTTTTTCCCATACACAGACAGAGGTTTCTATGAAAAGATCCCAGTGTGTGTGTGTGAGATGCACATTTGACAGTAACACATCTCTGACAAAACAGTGGACACCCCCATTAACCAAATGCAACTCGAGAGCAGAGTTCTCCGTTTTCTCGTTAGCTAAACAGCACTCCTGAGGTGGCTGTGGAGAAGCATGCTGTTGGGTCATTAAGCAATCAGGACTGGATAACAATATTGATGAGACAGGCAGATACACATGTACAAAGACACGCACACGCACACACACACACACACACACACACACACACACACACACACACACACACAGCAATAATACTGATGAGCCTTCCGCAGTGCAGCTCACGTCCATTCTACTGAGCCATGAGTGATGCCGCCGCCTGGCTAATGGTGTTAGTCATGTCCTACTGTTGTCCATTATCGCACACTATCGCTCCACCACGCTGACATGCATATATCTTCTTAATGTGCTTTATTTAAGTGAGGGACCGTCACACAGCTTCTTAAGCTATCACTCCTTCTCATTATTCTCATTCTATTGTTTTAAATTACTTAATATGACTTTGTATGTCCACATTTCAAAACGTATGTATATGGCTATAATATGATATACCATACTGTAGGTCTGTAATGTGTTGGCATGCATGTTTGGAAAGCATGCCTATGTTAATGTCAAATAACAGGCAATTAATTCCTCTCAAAGGGCTGTATTTTGCGTGTCTTAAGTACCCGGTCTTATTCCCTAACTTGAGTAAACTAAAGATCTGGAGGCGTGATCAATGCCATTTGGCTAATCTGAGTGGCCAAAGAGCATTGATCACGCCTCCAGGTCTTTAGTTTACTCAAGTTAGGGAATAAGACCGGGTACTTAAGACACGCAAAATACAGCCCAAAGTCTCTAACTCTCTATCTCTCTCTACATGTACTGTATATTATATCCAATGATATTCATAACTAAGTCTCTAAAAAATGAAAAAGAAAATAACATGAGATGCACGCCTTTACCTTTTTCTTCAGCGCCTCCAGTGATTCGAACTCCAGGCGGGCCAAGTTGGTCTGGATATGTTTGGGAACGTCAGGGATCACGAAGCACAGAATAAACTTGAAGGCCAGCAGCCCATGCTGAAATCACAGAGGCAAATGATTGACCCGGGACCCTGTACTGTACCTTTTATGCAAATAGTACACCTCAGATCTTATGTTATTGTAGAAAACCCCACCACTCTAGCTGAGAGTGTGGTGGAGTAGTGGCAGGTTGCCTTGTTGGTGGTGTGGGCGGGGCCAACAATCAGCACACCTGGGGACTATATATAGGCCTAACTAAGCAGCAGACAAACATTTTGTCCCTCACTGAGAAGTGCTTGCAGCACCACAACTCCTTCGTGCCTGTATACCGATCCATTACTGTAAGTCTGCCCTTTCCTAATTACCAGAATGCCCCTCAGAATATTCTATTTGTTAGACTGCTTATGCCTATGTTTCTTGTGTCTGATTACGCCTGACTTATCCCCATTACTGATTGTTACTCATTTCCTTCTCTTGTCAGTCAAAATCATCTTAAACCATCATTCATCCTCATTCCACCAATGTCGCTGAATAAACCTCTTGACTATCAAACTGCCTGATCTGTGGACCTCACATGCTCTTATAGGCATGAAGGTGTAGGAGTGCACATACTGTACAACAGTCAGCCTCCTTTTACCAGTCAGAATATCTATCAGTTATATCTGATTCTGCATTAATAATTACTCATTTAAATTTTATTAAAGGACCAAGCAGTCCTGAAAGCTTTTTTTTCCTTTTTTTTTGTTGCCAAAAATAGCAGTTCTGGCTGAACCTTTTTGGAGATATGGTAGAGGGCCATGCCAAACGGTGAGGATTGTGAAGCCAACAACCATTGGCCAAAGGGTGGCGCTATAGCACTCAATTGAAAATGCTAACTTTGACCACGCATAGCTCATGAACCGCTTGACCGTCGGCAATGAAACTTCGATACACATATGCGTCTCCTCATGCCGAACAAGTACAGTGCTCTTACTTTTGACCATTGAATCAATTAAAATGCATCTCCCAGGATCGATCTATATGTATATATATATATATATATATATATCTATATCAATTTGAAATAAAATGGCATTTTTACTCGAGTCGTGACCCATAAACATTTGTCCGTTACCCACAAATGGGGATCCGACCCACTGTTTGGGAATCAGTGGTCTAATGCATTCCCATATGACAAGAGACCTGCTGTAGGATATTGTAATGCTTTGGAGGCGAGAACTACTGGTAATGGGTCTTCAAATGGATATTAATCACTCAAACTCTATACTTCGTCCGACTTTGTCACACAGTGAAAATGGACAACGTGAACATTGAAAATGTTCCCATAGCTTAGAATGACTTGCCCAAAATGGGAACGCAGGAAAGTGGTTAATGTGTTTTAATGATACTGGCCAAGGGCAAGAACCCCTGTTCCAAAATGGACGCTTAGAAACTGAAAACAACATAACTGAATTATGTTGTATTTTACTTTATTTTATCCTTTGTAGGACACCATTCTGTAAACATACAGAGGGACCAAAACCAGAGTTGAATATCAGTGGGAGGAGGGCTTCTCTATTCATACTATTGAAAATGAAGACAAGTATAGCAATGGGAGTTTGCAATAACCAGATGAACAGAAAAAGTTAAAACCCAGCTTGAGATCCAGTCAGGCAATTTACATGCACAACAATATTCCATGACCATTAAACCATAAGCAATCATATGCAATGAATGACCCGAACAAGATCCTATCCAAAAGCTTTTCATCTTAAACATTTCCTCCCCTCGAGGATACTTGGAATATACTGATATTTGCCATTATAAGGATTAATATCACATTTACAGTGGTAAACAGGATTTGCAAAGCAATGTATAGCTGTTCCCATGGCAATATTGAGAATATACTGTGTTCATGTACAGAGGGATACGAGTAGAACATGAAGACACACACCGATGAATACAGCTGAATACATTATTAACTATTATCAACTGGATTTCTAATGTGCTCACTGAGGAAATATGCTGTTGGTCCTCTCTTCTAAAGGAAATGTCCTTTAGAACACCTGATTCACATAGAACTGAACCAGCTAGCTTTCCATTTTCTCCAACCTGAAGATGAGATGCAGGAACACACATAATACCCACCAACATGCATTCAACTGCATTAATCAACACAAACAAGTACTGAACACAGTAACACACACACACTTTCACACACTTAAGGTGTATGCAGCGTGCATTCTCACGCACGCACACACGCACGGGGCCATCTGCTGGAACGTCAGTTTGCCATCAGCTCCTTTGATTTAACAGAATTTTCTCATCAGAGTAATGCATTCATGTATACTGAGTGTCACAAATGGTGAGGAGTGAGAGTTGATCAGAGGACATAGATTATTCCAGAGAAATATGCTCCATGTTTAGCTAAGTGGCTCAGGCTAGAAGGATGATTACAAGCTTCTAGGCAGCTGGTGAGAGATGGTGACAATTCACATTCCGTTGATTTAGAGAAAACTTTAAAAACTTAATTAATCCATTCTATTCAACAGAATGTTTGACTGAGGAAGGTACCGTTAGGTAGGTGCTATTATAGCTATTTTGGGGTAGAACAAATTTCCATTCTATTGACAGAATTGGACAAGATTTCTGGCCAAAGAACTACAGACTAAGAGAAATTTTGTCATTCTAGTCAGCACAGCAGTTCTACTGCAGAACAAGCCAAACAAGCAAATAAATCCCTGGCCTCGGTAGCCTGGCACATTGATTGAAATGGAACAATAAAATATCTAGCTCTTAGCTGATTACTAATGCTACAGTACATGAAACTGTATATAATGTATATTTTTCTGTATTCTGCAGCATAGATTTGGCACGAAGCTGAGGAGAATGTGATGTTTATTACTGAAAAGGAATGTGAGCTAAATCCTTTGCTTCTCGAGGACAACCACTAAGCGGTCCATAAACTCCAGGTTACTTCATCAAATAAACTAAATAGGTTTCACACTATGATGGCATGAAACCCCCCGTTCTGCACTTTAATTGTGTCATGATTCTGCCCATAGTGAAATGAGCTGGCACTTGGAATATCTTTTCCATTTATACAAAATCTATCAAAAATGGTCCTCCTTAGACACTAAATTGTTAATGGGACTCTGCCAGTTCCTAGCTCCAGGCTTGACTACTGCTTACTGATCTGCCTGCATACTCTCTTCAACCTCTGCAAGTGATCCACAACGCTGCTGCATGTCTGCTCTGATCCAGAACACTGCTGCATGTCTGCTCTGATCTAGAACGCTGCTGCATGTCTGGCCTGATCCAGAACTCTGCTGCATGTCTGGCCTGATCCAGAACTCTGCTGCATGTCTGCTCTGATCCAGAACACTGCTGCATGTCTGCTCTGATCCAGAACACTGCTGCATGTCTGCTCTGATCCAGAACGCTGCTGCATGTCTGGTCTGATCCAGAACTCTGCTGCATGTCTGCTCTGATCCAGAACGATGCTGCATGTCTGCTCTGATCCAGAACTCTGCTGCATGTCTGCTCTGATCCAGAACGATGCTGCATGTCTGCTCTGATCCAGAACGATGCTGCATGTCTGCTCTGATCCAGAACTCTGCTGCATGTCTGCTCTGATCCAGAACGATGCTGCATGTCTGCTCTGATCCAGAACGCTGCTGCATGTCTGCTCTGATCCAGAACACTGCTGCATGTCTGCTCTGAACCTCCTAAAACACTTCCCAGCTCGTACTTTTTAGGACCCTTTAATACTTCAAAGGAAAGAAAGAAAGAAACCATTACTGCATCAGAAGTATAATTGCCATGTTGTTTTTTGGTTGACTAATGTTCATGCCACTCGCACTGACTTTGCACTCTGTATGCTCTGGATATGGGCATCTGTGCCTAAATTGTACATTTTAGTGGTAGCATGGATCTGATACCAGTGCGGATCCATTTATTGCCCTAGTCACATCTAGAACATGACCTGGAGCGATGGGATCAGATGGGTCTTTCATCTAGAACATGACCTGCTGGAGCGATGGGATCAGATGGGTCTTTCAGAGCAACTCTAGAACATGACCTGGAGCGATGGGATCAGATGGGTCTTTCAGAGCAACTCTAGAACATGACCTGGAGCGATGGGATCAGTTGGGTCTTTCATCTAGAACATGACCTGCTGGAGCGATGGGATCAGATGGGTCTTTCAGAGCAACTCTAGAACATGACCTGGAGCGATGGGATCAGATGGGTCTTTCAGAGCAACTCTAGAACATGACCTGGAGCGATGGGATCAGTTGGGTCTTTCATCTAGAACATGACCTGCTGGAGCGATGGGATCAGATGGGTCTTTCAGATCAACTTATGGAATGCATGGAAACAAGATCGGTACAATTCAGAGCATGCTGGTACCACATCTGTCCCAGCTGCTCAGTATTCAGTGCTCAATGCTGTTGCCATGGCACAGCTTCACCGCTAATTGGAAAATTTGCATTTCAATCCAACTCAAGAGGAACTACTACTACTTCTTCCATTTCTTTTGCAAATCTGCATCAACTGAATTTCTCATTTTAAACCCACGCACTAGCCCGTATTGTATTTCTTGGTCTCTGCTCCTGGTTGAACTCACCAGAGGTGCATAACTATGGACCTATTGCTTGAAGTATTTAAAGAAGGACCTTCAGGACCGAGGTGCACAAGATCGAAATAGGTCTTGTGATGTTGTGAGCCAGCTTAACTGACAAACACTCATTTTGAATTTTACATTTTACACCCAATTAAAAATACTTTCGACACTGAACCACAGACCTAGAGTCAAAATCACAAAATCAGTCACAAATACAGGCACGTTGTTTAATTTAGTGAATCATGGCTCCCCAATCCCCATCCTCAGCTATAATTTAAAAGATACATGTATTTTAATTGGTTATGCATCAAGGATGAGTGCTTCCATTATGAGGAGAATTATATACCTCAAAATAACAAGGGCCCATGATCAGGGCATATATATCATACTAACAAAGACCCATACAACCCCATTATAGGTTGGTGAAGAGACAAAGATTTATTGGGCTAATCCTGTCAGCACCTCAGGTTAAGAAAGGTAATGCAATGCAGTCATTGCAGTGCAATGCTGGAGCAGGTTAGGCTAGACTAGGCTATTGGTGAGGCCAGGTCTGCTGCTTTGCCGTTGCCACTGGCCAAAGGCTAATCTGATTATCTGCAAACCGGCATAATGAGATTGCTCTGTCTGTTGTACTGCTGAAAATAACCTCAGAGAAAATGACAAAGTGAGGGACATCTGCTTATTTGTCTGTGATGAAGTTGTAAATATAGTTCTGTATCAGCTCAAAGCCCAGACTTAATTAAGTGCATTGAGCATTCAATCATTCACACAAATTAAAATGTAATTAGAAACTTTTGAAATGGTAATACACAGAACACGGTTGCTGTTAGTGTATTTGTGCGAAGCCAAAAAGATCTTCACATGAAAAACAATTAATGCTGCATCTTAGTTGATAAATTCACAATCAGAGATATTTTGTTTTATTTGAATTGGTGTTTCATGTGTCCTATTTCTAGCAATTTCAGATTCAGAGTGGTTCCAATGAAACCAATTATCAAGGGTTTCAGATTAGCCAGCAGTCTACTGTCTATGCATTTGAAGAACTTCAGACTCTGCCAATGATTCTGGGACAAGATTTGTAACCCAGTATGACAAGTACAGTGGAAAAAAGATAGTTTCGTTTTACAGGTATTCAAATGTAGCATTATCTTCAGGGCTAAAGGGCCCTGTTTGAAGCCATCATTTTGTGGGCTGTGCTGCTTTTTAGACATGGTAGATGATAGAATACAGACCTGTGACTCTGAGAGAAAGTCTGGGTCTGTTTCTGCAGCAGCCTAGCCGGTTGCCAGGCTACTGCTCAATGATGCATGTGAGCCCTACAGTAATTACCCAGGTATCATCGCACCATGGCTGGATACGACAAAGCGCTATAGCCCCCCCTACATACCCTCACGGCCATGAGAGATAAGGAGGGGATGAATGATCTCTTTAATCCTCCATTTCTTGATTCTTCTTTCTTCCTTACAGCCACCCCACCCACCAAACACATTGACTGAGGGAGGACTAGGGTTCATTCCATATTCTGTTTTACACAACTGTTTGATTCAAGTGAGAGAGCTTCAGTGCTGCCCTTTGTGGAATGAGGTTTTATCCCATTAAACATGTGAAAGCATTTTATACTTTAGCATTATAAATAACGGCTATACAAGCTCATAATGTGTCACTTAAAGATAAGCTATTTTTGAAAAAGTGATATTTTAGCAAATCTTAAAGCAAACATTTTAGCTCAAATATTTGCTTCTGGGGTCCCTGGAACAAAATATTTTGAGATGGGGGTCAGCGGCCTAATAATTTACATAGTTTTTGGTAGGGATGTCCCGACTTTTTTCGCTTCCGATCCGATCCCGATACCTCAATTTCTGTGTTAGCCGATACCGAATACTGATACCAGTGTCGTGATCTCATGTTGTGTTTATAGCTATCTAGCTATATATCTCGTGTTGTGTTTATAGCAGACTCCTCACTCAAATGTGCACTTGCAGTTTGGGAAACTCCACATGTCCCAACATTGTATTTACCTGCCATAGTATCAACCCCTTACCCCTGTGTCGGATCTGTGGTTATTCGCCGATACCGATATGACAAATAAGGGGCCAATCCGATACTTTTCCTGATACCGATACAGACATCTCTAGTTTTTGGGGTTCCTTGACATGAACTTATCAGTGGTTCACATAATTTATTTTTTTAACTTCTCTGCCTCAGGTCTTAAAGGGTTAAGTGGCAGAGAAATAGGTAACACCCCATAAAGAAATAATGGTGGCTATAATGAAAACCATTATTATCTCAAGGTCCTGTCTGTAGAGAGCATTCAATTAATAACAAATGCTTCCAAATGGCACTACATGCAAACAATACACTTGGATTGTGTGTGTGTGTGTGTGTACAGTGTACACATGGCCGATCGCATGTGTTCAATAGAGCCTGGCCGATATATTGACTTTTGACTTTTTCTGGCATCCACATGCTTATGTTGCAGATCCCGATTTGTGGCCCTATCTTGGGCATGTCGTTCCAAAATGTTTTCTAAAGTATTCAAAAATAGCTGATTAGAATTGATTTGGTACTTTTCCACAAAAGTTGGAATATAAACATCAGTAATCTCCATGTTAGATTGTATGTGACTCTCCAAAATCGGGATTGGAACAAAAGAAAGAAAATGGCACTGGTCAGCCTCTAATGTTCAACCCCTTTAGTATACTGAACCTGGCCCTCATGGTTAATGTTCACCCCTTTAGTATACTGAACCTGGCCCTCATGGTTAATGTTCAACCCCTTTAGTATACTGAACCTGGCCCTCATGGTTAATGTTCACCCTTTAGTATACTGAACCTGGCCCTCATGGTTAATGTTCCCCCTTTAGTATACTGAACCTGGCCCTCATGGTTAATGTTCAACCCCTTTAGTATACTGAACCTGGCCCTCATGGTTAATGTTCAACCCCTTTAGTATACTGAACCTGGCCCTCATGGTTAATGTTCAACCCCTTTAGTATACTGAACCTGGCCCTCATGGTTAATGTTCAACCCCTTTAGTATACTGAACCTGGCCCTCATGGTTAATGTTCAACCCCTTTAGTATACTGAACCTGGCCCTCATGGTTAATGTTCAACCCCTTTAGTATACTGAACCTGGCCCTCATGGTTAATGTTCAACCTTTAGTATACTGAACCTGGCCCTCATGGTTAATGTTCCCCCTTTAGTATACTGAACCTGGCCCTCATGGTTAATGTTCAACCCCTTTAGTATACTGAACCTGGCCCTCATGGTTAATGTTCAACCCCTTTAGTATACTGAACCTGGCCCTCATGGTTAATGTTCAACCCCTTTAGTATACTGAACCTGGCCCTCATGGTTAATGTTCAACCCCTTTAGTATACTGAACCTGGCCCTCATGGTTAATGTTCCCCCTTTAGTATACTGAACCTGGCCCTCATGGTTAATGTTCAACCCCTTTAGTATACTGAACCTGGCCCTCATGGTTAATGTTCAACCCCTTTAGTATACTGAACCTGGCCCTCATGGTTAATGTTCAACCCCTTTAGTATACTGAACCTGGCCCTCATGGTTAATGTTCACCCCCTTTAGTATACTGAACCTGGCCCTCATGGTTAATGTTCAACCCCTTTAGTATACTGAACCTGGCCCTCATGGTTAATGTTCCCCCTTTAGTATACTGAACCTGGCCCTCATGGTTAATGTTCAACCCCTTTAGTATACTGAACCTGGCCCTCATGGTTCTGGTTCAACCCCTTTAGTATACTGAACCTGGCCCTCATGGTTAATGTTCCCCCCTTTAGTATACTGAACCTGGCCCTCATGGTTAATGTTCCCCCCTTTAGTATACTGAACCTGGCCCTCATGGTTCTGGTTCAACCCCTTTAGTATACTGAACCTGGCCCTCATGGTTCTGGTTCAACCCCTTTAGTATACTGAACCTGGCCCTCATGGTTAATGTTCCCCCCTTTAGTATACTGAACCTGGCCCTCATGGTTAATGTTCAACCCCTTTAGTATACTGAACCTGGCCCTCATGGTTAATGTTCAACCCCTTTAGTATACTGAACCTGGCCCTCATGGTTAATGTTCCCCCTTTAGTATACTGAACCTGGCCCTCATGGTTCTGGTTCAACCCCTTTAGTATACTGAACCTGGCCCTCATGGTTAATGTTCCCCCCTTTAGTATACTGAACCTGGCCCTCATGGTTAATGTTCAACCCCTTTAGTATACTGAACCTGGCCCTCATGGTTAATGTTCAACCCCTTTAGTATACTGAACCTGGCCCTCATGGTTAATGTTCAACCCCTTTAGTATACTGAACCTGGCCCTCATGGTTCTTGTTCCCCAATCTTTTTAATAGGCTGGCTGTTCCATTCGAATGGACAGACGCCGCCAGAAAGATGGAGAAGGACACAGAGAGAAGAGAAAGACATGCATGGACAATATGAGAGAAGGGAGGAAAGGAAAGACAGAGAGAAATGGAGAAAGGAAGGAGGAGATACAGAGAGTTCTTTGCCGGTGAAAGGAATGTGCTGGATGGAAAGTACGTGCTTAGATGTACAATCAGCACGCACCCAATGCATGCACGCGCATACACGGAAACAAGGTTCCCTCTTCTCTCTCAATCCATCTCCTCTCCCCCGCTCTCCATCCTTTTCTTCCCCCATTTCATTACGTTCACATTTCACTCTCTTCGTATCTCCCACCTTTGATCACCTCTACCCTCTTCTATTATCATGGGTATCACACTATAAAATACTGAGAGAGACAGAGTGATGGAGAGAGCATAGGGATGTAAATTATCAATTCATTCATTAATTGCTGAGAATCTTAATTTCCCTAGACGTCTAACATACAAATAAACATTTTGCTGATATATATATCGGCCACGTGCATGCGCAGAGTCGCAGACGGCATTACATTCACAGAAAACCGCCCAATCATACAACCACAGTATTTTCATTTAATTGGACATTACACCGTTGGAAGAAACGGTGTAACGAGTGGCTGGTTTTTGGGTTTAGTTTCACTTTGTTCCACAATGTGTATGTGGTGTTTTCACAGGGGGGAACTTATAAGCAAACAAAAGCCAAGGAAAAGATGCAATTTGGAATGTTCTGCAACAGCATGTGGATGTCTGGTGCAGGCAACATGTCATGTGAAGCAGGTAGGTGCGAAATTATACTACGTAGAGATGACAGACAGCGTGTGTATGTGTGTGGGGATCGGCATGTGAGTGGGCTAGCCAATCACGGCTCTGTGTTTCGTGTTGAATTCTGTAGGTTAGTGTTTGTGGTGTAGGCGAAATAGCTTGTGAGAACATGCCTTAAATGGCAATTGGATGATTTGAGGCATTTTGTTCCAAAAATCTGTTTGGCAAAAATCCACCTGTTGGTGGCGCTATAGCCAATGTGAAAAGGGTGGGATATATTCCTCAGCCTAGTAGGAAAGTGCGTGAAAGATTTCACGTAAATTGCACGCTGCATTCATGATTTGAGGCTTTTTGTTCAAAACGGGCCAGTCCAAAATTTGGCATGGATCGGGGAGAACAGACAGGTCTACCACTCTGCCAAGAAGGCATGCCATTTGGCCAGGGGTGATACTGCACTATAAGCTTCAGGAAGTACGACTTGTTAACAGGTAAAGTAGGTGTCCTACCTGACAACAGGGTCTACATTCTCCATGGACGTATAGGGAGACCAACTACTGCAGATGTGTTAGTTAGTTATATGGTATAAATTAACAGAATCTATCAAGTCATATTTGTATTCATTAAAATAAGTTCCTGATTGCATTGCAGCAACAAAGTATAAACTAGAACAGGTGCCCTTCCGGGCACAGGTCTCCACCAGGAGGATAGGAGTGTGTGTGATGTTTGGCAAAATGTTTAGGAGTAATATAATATATGTTTTTGTTTGTTTTTTGCAACAATTGTCTTCATTTTGTTGAGGAAATGCAGAGCCAGATCACTCATAGCATCTCTGAGGACAGAATTCTGGATGAGCAGGACATGTGCAGCAACAGACTCGTCTTCATCACATGACTACAGAGATCATGTGTACCGATTTGCGTGAGATTTGCATGAAATCTGTGCGACTAACAAACAATTAACAATGCAGAATTCGGCCTCATGGTGGCGCTGTAACCAGCAGATGTGGAGGGATGCAGGGAAAATGTTTTTCCATGGCCTCTAGGGAGTGCGCATACATAATTTGTATACAGAGGATGCAGTTATAGGTAAAAACAGGAATTGCCCTGTTATAGCGTCACTGTGAGGCTGATTTGGAAAGAAATCAGTGGCATGTCATCCTCGGCCTAGTGGAAATGTGCGTGTATAATTTCACGGAAATTGCACACTGCGTTTGTGATTTGTGGCATTTTGTTCGAAACGGACCAATCATGTGAGCTTTGGAAGCCAATCTTAGCCAATCAGCATGGAAGATGGGAAATGGTACAGATCTGTGTTGATCACATGACTATGGACATAGTGTATACCAAATTGTGTGATGTATGGATAAAATGTGTACGAGTAATCTACAGAAATGTGTTTAGCCTAAATCGTCCGCATGGTGGTGCTATAACAGGTCGTTGATGAATATTTGGGGCAGAGGTTCGTCGTTGGCATCCAGGGAGTGTGTGTGCAAAGTTTGGCATGGATCGGGCCAACGGTGCCAGAGATTAGCTGATAACGGACAGACGGAGGCAGGATGGACGGACACACCCACGCACGGAGTGCAAAACATACTCTTTCCCCATGCCTTCGGCCTGGTGGAGACAACCAGGCTCAACTGTAGTGTTACAGATTGAGACATGAACTAGCTGCTAACTTCTCCCCCTTAGGAGCTCGTTAAGGGAGCAGAAAAAAGAAAATGTATTATTCTCTATGATGTGAACACACTCTGCATCATTCTGACCTCACTTGTCTACCCCAATGTTTTCATTGCTTTAATTGCATTGTTATTTTGAGGCAAACATAGGCATCCATGTGTGTGGGATGCATGGGGTGGCATCTGTTTTAAAGATGGAGTGCCACCTTTTTTTCCCACCCTAAAACATGATCATCAGGTATTATTACAATATAAGGGGGAAGAACTTTTTCTAAAAAGTGTACAGTATTTGTTAAAATCATGCTTTTATGTGGACACGCCCACCAGTTCATTAAGTATGCCTGGTTTGCCTGGTGGGTGGTGATCCACCTGAACTGAAGCCGCACCCACAGCTGTAGTTGTATGATAAAGGGGGAGGGGTTAGGGGAGGGGCTGATAGTGTGGTGTCACTATATTACTGTTTACTACTTTACTTCATTGGCCCGTTTGACTGTCAAGGGTTCAGCCTCCAGGAAGAAACCCTAAATACAAAGTTAATACACCATTGCACATAAAAACAACTCCAGGGTGTCTAATGAAGTACTGTCACCTCATAGACATATGAAAAACTGGAAAAATACAAAAATTGTGGCACTCCATCTTTAATATTTTTGAGTGGTGCAACCACTCCAAGGAACAGCAATGTCCGTGTTGTTCACCTATGTGTCCGCCTATGTATGTGACGTTAATGAGCACGAGTATGACAATTAGTACCAGTAGGGGCGCTGTTGTGCCAGAAACAAAGAGAGATAGTGCTGTACTGTTGCCTGCTAATGAGAGAGAGAGAGAGAAGATGGGGGGAGAGGGGAGTTGCACCACTCAGTTCACACGGGCGTGATTTTTTGTTTTCTGAAAGGAACTCAGAGGAATGAGAAGCCATTGTTGATGAGCCTAATTAGAAACCACACACACACACACACACACACACACACACACAACTGCATTATGACTCTTTGGCTCCATCTGGTGGTGTCTAGAAGCTTTTTACTAGCACTGACAGGTGACAGATACTTGAGACCTGAGCAGGACTGGGTTCAGATATCGCTGTGTGTGTGTGTGTGTGTGTGTGTGTGTGTGTGTGTGTGTGTGTGTGTGTGTGTGTGTGTGTGTGTGTGTGTGTGTGTGTGTGTGTGTGTGTGCGCATTTGCAGTACCTCAATGGCCACCACCCAGAGTATGAGCTGCGTCTCCGACTCAGGGAAGTAGGCTTTGACTTGTGGAGACATGCCAATTAGAGCACAGTTGGTCACCACCGCTATCACACTCATGGCCTCAAAAGCAATCTGGAAGAGAGGAGGAGAGCAGCACTTATTTCTGGGTAACAGGCTTAGGACAGAGACTACCACTGTTTATATTCCAATAATAGAAAAGCGATAGAGAAAGTCCAAAAAAGGCAAAGAAAGCACATAGGCAGTCAATTGCACCCAACATGGCCTTAATATTTTGACCTCAGTAGTAATCTATCATGAAAAGTCATACCTGCCACAGTATATTTCTTCTAGGGAAGTGAAAAGCATATTGTTGCTGTCAGGTGGTAACCTCATCCCAAACCCTTAGTTTTCGTGAGACACCTAATGTTTGTTCAACATTCTATGTTTAAAAGATTCGTCCTTTTTAACAATTCAAACAAGGACTGTTCAGCAAGGAGCATGTCTCTGCTCACCTGCCAGACGCCTATGTTAGCAGCAGGGTCGGAGTAGGGCCGCTTGTACACGCAGCATATCTTGAAGGCATCAGAGTAGAGTTCTGTGACGTTGTTCAGCACCACCAGAACCGCAGCCAGAGGATAGACACAGGAGAACAAGCTGACGTAACCAAACAGCAGGAACAGTTCCAGGTAGTCATCAAATGTCCCCTACAATAGGGAAGCATACATGCGCACACACAGGGTTAGTCAATACCCAGTGCTTAGCATGAACAGTCTATTTCACCCACACAATAACGGGGACAATTCTGGGTACCAGAACTTAACATGCTGATCGATGTGTCGTTAATAATCCTGTATACTGTACATATTCTGCAATATGTTTAATGTAGCCCAAGCACAGTCCTACATGAGACATCTGTGCTACTGTAGATAGAAGCGTATTAGCCAGGTAAAAGTCATGACAGAGAAGAACCTTACTAATCATGTCATCATCCACTCATATCAGGAGACTCCAATTACCGTACATTTTAGGTCTACATTGGCGCCTTATTGTCTCTGGCCCACATCATCCTCCTGACTATAACTCAATGATACAGTGCAGCCATGCCCTCACAGAGCCTTCAGTAACAAGACACCTTTTCTTCTACATAGACTTTTAAAGTGAGATTATGTCCAGAGGTAATGGCTAATGTGCCAAGATAGATGATGGGGAGGTACAGACTAATGTTTCTATAAGACAACATCTTATGTTTGTTTCTAATTTAAAGAGAAACAAACTAAAGCAAATACAAATGCATGCCATAAGAATGTAAACGTTATCAGTTGATTAAACTGTAAATGAAAATGACGTTGACCCACCAGGTAGCTGCTCATGTCAGCCTCCAGTCTGACTTGCTCAGCCAGAGGGAGCTCCTTGTCCCCCATGACTCTCCTCTTCTGGGCTTTACGCATCATCTTCTTGTTGCGTCTCCTCTGGAGCCAGTAGGGAAGGAAGGCCTCCATGATCTGGTTCAGGATCTGACTGGTAATCAACAGGGTGGCCAAACTCTGTACGGACACAAAAAACTATGTAACCAAGAACCAAACGAAGAGAAGAATGGAAAAGGAAGGATAGAAATATGGAAATATGGATGGAGGGCTAGCCTAAAGTACCTGTCGGAGAAGAGGCATATCTTGCATCACAAAAGCTATCCAGAACAATGACGCGAAGCAGTTGAAGAAATTGAACTGCGGAGAGAGGACAATTGAAA
This sequence comes from Protomyctophum parallelum, assembly GCF_964188405.1. NCBI lineage: Eukaryota > Metazoa > Chordata > Actinopteri > Myctophiformes > Myctophidae > Protomyctophum > Protomyctophum parallelum. The sequence goes on from NC_139698.1 coordinate 33,570,561, forward strand.
TGTATAATACTACTGTAATGTAGTGTAATGTAATGTAAATAATACTAAAACACGCAGTTGGGTGCAGACTGAAAATGGAAATGCTATGAAAACCTCTCACTCAAATCCTATACACTCACCACCAAGACTTTGAGCACCAAGTGGTTTTGATAGGAAGACTCCAGCCTGTGATTTTCTAAATGAAAGAAAAAGCATTTTGCAGTCAGTCAGTAAGGCAAATGACAGCTTCACACCAGCCCTGTCAAACATCACATCTCTCTCATTCAACTACAATCCAGCCTTGATCCTATCCCGGTCAAGCCCTCTTTTCTCAGCCTAAGCCTATCAAATCTATGTTTTATCAGGGCATCTAAAGCTAAATGTAAAATATGCAGAGCCCAGGAATAACATGTAAAATGTTTCCTTAACCCATTCTGAACGGGCACCCGTTTTGGTGTCAGCATCATGTTATGCTTTACCTATTGAAAAATAGCAGATCTACAAGCTCATATCGCGCCACCGAGTGGCGCGATACGAGCTTGTAGGTCTGCTATTTTTGAAAAAAATCGAAGAACGACTGACATTTTTAGAATCTGATCTCAGGTCAGAATGGGTTCGTCAGACCAGCGTGTGTCCAGTGGAAACCTTGTATGAATCTGATCTCAGGTCAGAATGGGTTAAATGCCGTTTTGTGGTTCCAGTTCATTTCACCATAGTTTCGCTTGATTGGTTTGGCAGCAGATACTTCCAGTTTAAATAAATCTGCTGTCACGCCAGAACCGGTATGCCACATTCCGGAAGCCGGGACTACAGTTATGCACAGAGCCTAGTGTCTCAAGTGGATTTCAAAATCCTCTTCTGAAATCTTTTATTAATCACACGGTCAAGTGGGATCAATATAATGTGCAGAAAATCCAACCTAAACCCAGCTGCCCATTTATCATCTTCCATCCTTTAACCACTCACCCCATTCCGTGAGGAATTCAGCAGCGTATCTATAGATCAGGTTCATTACTTCTATCACCACGCCATAGATTATACTGGGGATGAACGACAAGACTGTCGTCCAGAAGGTGGGGTCTGCATCATAGATAGTGAGCGCCCAACCCTCCATGTCGAAGTAGATCTTCATGATGTAGAGCGACAGGTTGAGGCAGAGGAGGACGAAGGGGACAGACACCAGATAGATGCGGAGCTGCCGCTTGGTATTGGGGTAGATGGGCTCCTCACGTCCCGTCACAGGGTTGAACCCCAGGACTCCGTGGAAGCCGGGTCGAGGTTCTTCAAAGGCCTTCTTCCTGCTCAGCGTTCCCCAGCCATAGGAGAGTGTGGCACTAAACCGCTTCCATAACTATCAGGTTAAAAAAAAACACCAATCGATCAATCATATTGCATGCATCTATAATACCGGTAATCTTAATAAAATAAGAAACAATGTTTAGATAGTTGATTGAATCAACTATCTAAACATTGTTTCTTATTAATTTACAGTCTAGTTCTTAAACCATGGGCTGCAGGGTTAGTTCAGTTCAATGAAATGACATTTTCACTTGTTTTCCTACCTCCAGGATAACAGTGCACCAGACCAGGTTGAAGACCGCAAAAAGTACATATTTATCGTAGTCCTCCATGTCAAACAAATAGTAAGGCACCCCGACCAAAGCCATGGGCACGAGGGCCAGGGTAAAATACTCCAGGAAACCAAAGTACAGCGCCAGGCCCTCGCCATAATAATGTCGAATGTCATCTGCAGATATGGGAACAATTAGAGGACAATGAAATGAGAGAATGAAGAACAAATAACTCAAATTCCACTAAAATTGATCAAAAGATGCAACATTTGTTTTTCAACTAATTAGAAAAGAGCGTGTATGTAATGACAATGTAGCAGTAATAACACACCTTTTCTCTGTACTGTATATTATACTGTGTTTATCCAGGCAGTATAGTATGGAGTAAATATTTATGTACACTGTGCTTCACTGTAAAGTCAAATAAAAAGCGGTGAAGAAGTGAGTGATGTGAACCTACCAAGTGGCTGGAAGGACAGCTTAACCTTTTGGTACCAGGTGGTAGAAAGTCTCTTCAGTTCCTCTCTGTCATGGAGAGGAAAGGTCTGGACTAGGATTCCCCTGGACTGGAGTCTGCGAACTAAAGAGGCAATAAGACACAATAACATATTATTTCATTTCCATGTGTATGTGTGTGTGTGAGAGAGAGAGGGAAGTTTTTTGTGATTTTGGGGTGATTGGTGGACGATTTCTCTATTATTTTAGTACCGGTAATTTTTTTTTGTAATTTTAACAAAGTGTATAGATTCATAGAATGACTGATCCGTTGACAATACTCTGTGTGTCATCGACAACAGTAATTAATTACTATTGTCTAGTTAAATATGAGCTCTTGAAAACACTATCATTTCATCTGTCATTTTGTGAGTGCATCATTTATTTTAAACAATTATATTATGCTTTCACAAGATTTGACAAACACAGTAACACGTTGAATTCAAGCATTCAATCTGCACTGCAACTTCATTGCTTTCTTATCTTGCTTTCTGACTAAGTCATTACATTTGCATATTTATTGTCTCCATATTGCAGCCAGTGATGCTATGATTGTGTCCATGCACACACACACACACACACACACACACACACACACACACACACACGGCCTACGTGTATGAAAGACACAGGGAGCGAGTGAGTGTGTGTGTGAGAGAGAGAGAGAAAGAACAACTTTAATACATGATGTCACATAGATGAGAGAAAGACAGTGAAAAGTAAAGACAAAATGATAGGGGGGTGTTGATATAGCAACACTAATTTATAACTTACACAAATTACAGAAATACCAGGACATACTATTCTCCTGAAATGGCATATTACAGTAGGAGAAAAATGATATAATTCCCCACTAGCTACTAAAACCATCAATATCGAGACCGGGGGTACAGAAAAGGCAAAGTATGAATAATTCATAATGTTTTTTAATGCGTTTAATATCGACTGATTAGTCCACCGATTGATTTGCTGTTGCTCGACTGTGACTGATAATTTGTGAGCTGTCCCTTATTTTACCAATATTAATCTGTAATATCAAGATTGCTTGTCATTAATACATTCAGCACAAAGGAGAGGGAAATATTGCAAAAATTATCTACTGTATTTAGCAAGAGCTATATAGAATTAGAATGAATTAGTAGTAACACAATGATGACAAACGGAGAACATGGCATTCAGTTAGTCTCTCAGGCCAGTTTCTATTTGTATTTTTTATTTCTTATAGAAGCTCTTCAGACCGGAAACTATTTAGACCAATCACAATAATGTGAATGTTGCATAATCGTCAAGTTGGGATCTGGGATTATTTTTTATAAATAGTGGGAGCTGTCTCTAGAGACTACTGTACCATTCATTCAGTCAGTGACTCACTGATGGATTTTCCTGGGTAGAGCTGGACCTTTGTGTGTCCTGGTACATGGGTCTCGTCCTTGGCTCTCAGTGAGTCCAGCTCATGTTTTACGATGTACTGACACTCAGCCATGCTGAGGAAGTCATCCCCATCCCCTGGACAGAGACAGCAGGTATATATAGTAAAAATGTACATGCTCAGAACAAGGGTGCAGTGGGACAGTGTAGTAGAATGATATAGTTAAGAAGAAGAAAGAAAATGAATTAAGCGTTCTCTCTGAGTTTTGCTGATGAAAGTGTATACTGTGGTGATGCAACCAATTTCAAATTCTAGTAACAACAAAGGTGCCCGGATGGTTAGCTCAACCGTCTGGGCACCTACAGGTAGGCTGCTCAGCCAGCCTGACGGCTGCGTGTCTACTCTTCTCTCTCCCCATTTCCTGTCAGTCTACTTTCAACCTATCAATAAAAGGCAGAAAAAGCAAGAAATAAAATAAAATAAATCTAGTAACAATACAGTTTTCGATGTGAGGCATTTCCTTGAATGTACCTTGAAAGTGTTTGAAATTGTGTTTGTTGGAGCAGGTGAAACTCCTCATGGATCCATCATGGAACTCTTTGAAGAGTCCCGCATCCTCAGCCCCAGACAGCAGTCTTTGCCAGGTTCCCCCCACCAGAAATATATTGGGGTTCTCCTTCTCTGAACCCAAGTCTCCAGGGCTCAACTGCTCCACCAGCAGCTCAGAACCTGAGAGGAGAGGAGAGGAGTGGAGTAAGTTTTATTCTTAACCCAAGCAGACTACCCTCACTCTGCTGCTGAGTATGTTATCCAGTTCACTATACACTATAGCCAGTTATACTCACAAGTATATAGGCCGTGACACAACAAGCTGACTTCCAACGATCATGTCGTGTGCGCGAACGCGAACACACACACACACACACACACACACACACACACACACACACACACACACACACACACACACACACACACACACACACACACACACACACACACACACACACACACACACACTTGAGGTAGAGTGCCCAACTTCTTCTCTTGAAAGCTGATGCTTTAGTGGAAATAACTCTCAATACCAGTAGATGGCATAGTCTCTATCACAGCATATCTAACAGAGCCAAGCTCTAAAGCAGAGATGACAAAGCCATTTCTCATTACCAGAACACAAAGAACATAATTGCGTCCTTGGGAAGAATGTTCTCATCAAATTGATTTGGGGTGAATTGTGATGTTGCTCATAGCACATGACTACATGACGCACTATTCGCCATGAGCTTGTAGATTTGCTATTTTTGAAAAATCTAGAAAATGTGTGCAAATCTTTGACTATATATATTTATAAAGCGAACATTTTTAATTAAATCTTTACTTAGGTTCCTGGCTCTAAACATTTTCAAATGGGGGTCTGGATATCAATTTGGTGGCCCTTATTCACACGAAAACGTTTGAGAAAGCTTTGGAGACAGATTAATCACCATACCTCCATGCTGTTGTGTGTCTTTTATCCGGCTAAGTAGCCATGCAATGGCTTCCTCCTTGGCGTCCGAGGCCAGCTCCAACACTACCAGAGGAGTAAACTTAGGGCCATCACTGCCGTCTCCTGGTTCTTCCAGCATCTTCCTCCCTCCCAGGGAACCTGGTTGAGAAGTGACAGAGTGACTTAATGACTTGTATATGTGTCTTTTTCTTTTCCATCCTTTTCTTTTCATACATTGCAGTACTGACTGAACAGTTTCTTCTCCTCCGAGATGACAGAAGAAGGAATTAACCAATACAGCTAGGCAGTTTTGGTGGACTGCATATACAATGGTGCAACTTCTAAAACATCTTACAATGAAATGGTTGGCCTTATGTGGTCATACAGTACATTATTGAACTGTGCCCAATGCCCATGGAATTATCTACAGTAATGTCTTATTTAATTCTACCCCCTCTCATCACTATTTATGCTGAGCTCATGCATACAAAAATATCAAGGTAAGAATGTATTGCTACCAAGGTGCATAGTGTGAACAACATGTAGAGGACAATGACATGTGCCGACATTAGTCCAAGACAAAGAATAATGAACCCCTAACAACCCTATTCTGGGGAGAACGTTGGCAAAAACTGCCGATCTAGTAGGCTGTTTTCGCAGAGGAGATTGTAAAGGGAAATCCTATGAAACTAGAATAGAACCCTGGGGGAAGTGGTTAAAGACAAACATTCTGGGAGAATATTACATAAGGGGGTTGATTTAGGACTTCTATTTTACTTACTTCTATATTACTAATCTAATTACAGTATTATGATCTGGGGGCGTGTGGTATGTCATATTGCAATTTTGGGCATGTTAAGAAGCGCTTTTGACACCCCGCGGAGTGCGCAAAACGGCCTTGAATTAGTCATGGGTGTGTTTAAGGCGTGTTTGAGACGTACCCAATCAACATGTCTGTACTATTCTATTTACCAGTCAGCTGATGTCACATACGGAATGCGCACTTTGGGGATCGTGGTAATACATTTCTTCAGGCTGGCACCATAGAAGACATGACATGACTTTGTCACATTTGGGTTAATTATTCCTATTGCACTGCATGCTATCACCTTTATGCCTCAAAAGAACAGACCCACCTATACCTTTCAGATCGGAATGGAACTGCGAGTAGATTAATAAAACGGTTGAGAAATGAGAGAACCATGAGTGTTTATAGGCTAATATCAACGTTTTTTTATGAAAGACAAACGGGCTGTGAACTTGAAGAGCTCAATCACCATCCCGACACGGAAGAAATATAGCCTAGTGCATGCATGTATATGCACTGTTGCACTTGCACACAGTAGCCTACACACGCTCTTTATTTGTTTCTATTGAAAAACACCAATAAAATAACGTTTATTATATTTTATTTCATTCAAGTCACGACGAAGGAATGAGTTGAATGCGTGCTGCGTAATGCTGTGGCCCCGATGGTATGGTCTTCGCTGAGTTCGCTCGTAGCATTTTATTGAAGAAGACTTGAATCGGGTGTGATACAGCATATGAAAGCAAACTTCCCACGGATTATGGAGATGTTTTTATTTATTTTTAAGGTTGAGAAATGAAAGAATTATGGCCGTTTCTAATCTCAACATTATTTTTTTAAAGACGCAAAACTGCCATGTCTCATAGAAACAAGTAAATAGGTATATAAAAATAAGCGCATATAACAGGGGTCTGTAACCTATTTTAAATGAAGTGCCATGTTTTTATTTTCTAAATAGTGAGTCTGCCATATCCAGATTAATTTGAATGACACCACATTAAAATAAAAAAACATATTTTGATTGTCCACAAATATAAAGTTCTTCCTTCTTTTTAAATATGTTCTTGCACATTGTTATAATGATCATTATATATCCCCCTGCAGTCAGAGTTCATAGTTTTAATGAATGAATGTGATGCATTGTGAGCTGGTATAGATCTGCTATTTTCAAAAGTAATCTTTTAATTACATTTTTGGATTAGCCGTCCTTAGTTGGGCAAATGCATTCATCTGGGGATCCTTGACATGGGAATGTGCTGTGTGAGGATCACTGGTTTAAACAACATTAGGAGAAAAGCCCAAATAACCACTTTAGAAACAAGAAAAGCAACCACACAGAAGGCAACTTTACAGAAAAATAAGCCGCTTATAATAAACAGACATGGCAACACTCTAGCAGCCTCACAGAGCCGCTCAAGTGTCAAATCAAACAGTGCTTTTTGCGTTTATGAGGTGGTCAGACCCACGTCTAATCGTTATGCGCTGAGTGTCTTTAGGTCAAGGGGCTTAATAGCAAATTGCGCAAAGCGAAAATAATTAACATATGGACACTCCCACAATGCTAAAATATTCAGCAACGCGGTAAGCCATAATGTGTGTGCGTTCAACACGGGCCAGTGCGTTCAACACGGGCCGATATGCCTTTCAGAATACGAATGTGCGCAGAGCGAGGCCAATTTATGTATTTCCATTGGTAAAACGCACCTTCAAAATCTACCCAAAGGTGTCAATGGTGCATTTACAGTATATAGGGCCTTTATAGATATTCCTTTACAATGTGCATTACATTCACTCACACACCGATGGCAGAGGAAACCATGCAAGGCATGAAAGGCACCTGGTTCAGTGTCTTGCTCAAAGACACAGGGGGCTGTATTTTGCGTGTCTTAAGTACCAGGTCTTATTCCCTAAGGGGCGATTCACACTCTTGGTCCCGGGTGCGCACTCGGGACCACTTGGCAGATGTTGTGGTAGTGTGAATGATGCGTACCGTTCCCGGGAGCGGATCGCCCGGCCCCAACCGTCCCCGCGACCGCATGGGGGGTGGATCTCTGGACTGTTGAAGTGTATTCAGATACGGATCGTTACAATGTGAATGCATGCGTACCTAAAGAAGGAAGTGGACTGTTTTTTTTAAAAGAACGTGACATAATCTGTAGTCGATGAGCCAAGCGTCAACAAAAAAAAAACACAGCCGCTGCACGACGCGTAACACCAGCGCATTTCTCAACGCCGCCCGTCTCCTGTTGAATCTGCGTATACGTGCAGCACCGCAGTACGCGCTGATCTTATTCTGCGGACTACACGTGGCTCTTGGGCTTTGCTTGGCATAGTTTCCAAAGTAAAACAAAATAATAATAATGCTAAAGTAGAATCCATAGCAAACTAATATCAAACACGACACTGGAGCACAGAACTGACTGACTGTTGAATCTCGGGAAATATTAATCATGGCCATCGGGGACCAGGCAACCGTATTCGGAAACGGTTCCAATGAAACGGATTCAGTCCGTCTCAGTGTGAATTGCCTATAACTTGAGTAAACTAAAGACCTGGAGGCATGATCAATGCTCTTTGGCCACTCAGAATAGCCAAATGGCATTGATCACGCCTCCAGGTCTTTAGTTTACTCAAGTTTAACTTGAGTAAACTAAAGACCTGGAGGCGTGAATAGGGAATAAGACCTGGTACTTAAGACACGCAAAATACAGCCCAGGGGGTGGTAAGTGCTCGACCAAAGTCTGACTCTATAGTCAACAACACCTATCAGTCAGACACAACTTAAGAGAATGTATTGTATGGTGTACTGACTGCATTTCGAAACTGGCCCCTGAAAATTAAGTCTGAGAGTTCCCCCCCGCCCCACCCCTTTCTCCCCATACTGTGTATGTTTTTCTCTTTTTTACTTTCTTTATATGATGATTTCCCTTTTATTTTATTTTTGTATTTTTATAGAAGTATATATTTGTACGTCTTTAAATGTGCTGATGAAATTAAAAAGGTGGACCCTGTTGTAAACAAGTCTTGAGTGCTTAATCAAGGTTCATCCACAAAGTAACAGTTTTTGTATTGACTGTGAAAATAAAAAATTAAATCAATCAATCAATCAAATAAATCAATCGATGGTCTAGTACTTATTGTATGGATGGATAGTCTACTTATTAGCTTTGCCTGCAGTCATGTTGCCCCTGTAGAGTTGGTAGAATAATTAGAATAGGCCATACGCCTGCTTTGACATTAACAGGCAGCAGCTGATACAGATTAAAGAGATGGGGGCGGAGCCCGTGTTAAACTACAAAAAGTGGAGGAAGTAAGGAGTTCAAGTTGTTGTTAAGTTCTCGATCACGCTAAAATAATATCAAATCAAAATAGAAATACAATATCAGACCTACACAAATCGCTGTAATTGAATTGTTGTGTATTGTCAAAAAGAGCACTCACCCAAGATCCTCTTTTTGTGGAAGGGGATTCCGTTTTAGCCTGGGAATAGAGACTGCAGCCCCCGGTGATCTGCTGATGAAAAGAAGGTATAAGTGGCCCGTGGGTAGTAGTTTATGGACTTGTCTTCAGCTCTCTTCACGTCACTAACCAGCGCAGCAAAGAGCAGCAAACTAAAGTTGTCACACGGTACGTGTGTGTGACTCACCCACTAACGCACCCTGTACCCTACACTCGATCCTACTGTAATGCTTCTGTAAATAACAGGCTAATTGAATCACCACAGCATAGCTTTGGCTTTTCGATCACTATTGTATTCAGTATCAGTAGCCATATACGTATAATACTAACGTTATTTATTTAATTCTGATACACCTCGGTCAGGTCATATTAACTGTATCTAGTTAATTTGTTGTTTATAAAAACGCTATAATATTTGGAAATTTTAACTTGCAAATGGGGGGACAAAAAGGGGACACAAATCGCACACTGAAAGAGACCACTGTTTCACCTAAAACATGCTTTACATTGAAAGAACAACGTAATTAATGTATTTACCACAGAATCTGTTCCTTCAGACGGGCCGGGGGGGGTAATGTTTAGATTTCTTGACAGCAAAGGCAAAAAGCTTCTTCCGGAGTGTTGTTTCAAGTCTCGGCCACGTGTGTGGAGCGTGCTCGTTTTGATTGCCAGGGGGGCGCAGAAGCACAGCGTCTCCACGTTGTTCACAGTGGAAAAGACGCCGCCTGGCGGAATTATCTTAAACGGGAGTTAAAACCAAACGCACCCCAAGCCAAGTCTCGTTTCAAGTTGTGCAGTCCCGAACAGTATACTTGCTTGCGCGCCGGTGTCGCGCACCGAAAGTAGCAGATCTACAATCTCACAACGCGTCGCGCTGCGACGCGCTGTGAGCTTGTAGATCTGCTACTTTCGATGGCGCAACAACTACAAGTAGTCACCAGCAGATGACGTGATTCTGGAGGGCAAGAAATTAAGAATGGCCGAGCAAACTGTAGCAGCACAGAGAGGGTGAGTGAGTTTTACTTATTTTTGAGCTAAATGTCTTTCTTTGTCATCATAAAGTAAGTACCGTATACGGATTAACCCGATAGAAAGTCCACATTATATTAATGAATGTCGATTCTTAAAGACCTATGTTCTTTTTCCACATCCATAAAGTCACAAACATCTGTGTTGTTGTAGTGTACGTGCTATTGCCAGTCATAAATTGATAACATAGTCATACACATACACATACATACACGATACACATGTGTAGACAGGGAAAACACCCTATATGTTTATATTATTTAATTGTTTTTAGATGATTATTTGTACTCATTTTCCATGAGAACTGCTATATATGGAAACTTTTGTATTGTATTTTTAGAATTAATGTACAGTATGATCACCAACCCTCTTTTAAATAGTAGAATTGAACATCACTATAACACTCGCTATGCATGATGTCTATGCTTTATAAACATACGTATAATGCATTATAATGTTCTTGTAACTTTATTATTATAGTTATAAGTAGTAAGTACTCATAAATAATGCATAGTACTCTCCCTATTCACATTTCTAGTCATTAATTTTTTTGAGGGGAGCTTGCTCCTCCTATGCCCAGCTTTGTCTGTTTGTACACACATTGGCTGATGATTGGCTGCAGATCACCCCATAGCAATGATTGCGACTGTAGGTCGCAGTTTACTATGAACACCTGCATTTCATGTCAGTCAATCCGTCAGTCACGCATGCTTTCATGTCAGTCAGTCCGTTACGCCTCGTGACATGCTCCCTATATGGCCGTCTCCATATATGAAGATCCTGACACTGACCTGGTCAAACCCTGGATAGACAATTAGCCATACATGGAGAAGACTCCATTAGCGAACGCGCGCCTGGCAGCCGGTGAAAACTAGAGTTCTCAACAAGCCTGAAAATGAAGGGCGAGCCCTACCTGGGGCCTAACTGGGCTGGGCCGAGGCCCTGCCTGGCCTTACTAATTAGCACACATTTTACACCCTACCCGGCCCGAAAATGTAAAGAAAAAAGGTCCATATATGGGCATTCCCAGACCTGTTGTTTCAGCGTGATGCTTGATTGACTGAGCAAAGTAGCCTACATATTGACGATAAATTATGAAAGTAAGGGCAGAAAAGTGAAGACGCCAAAAGTGATTGGCCGGAATGACATTTGTGATGATTTGATTGGCTGAGCATGGAATGCGATGTATGATAAGTACAGCTAAATATGACGTAAAGTAAACATCAAAACATTAAACGCCATTGACATTGAATGGAAAATTTACGTCATATGCATATTAGCAAATCTGCAGCTAACCAATCACGGGGCAACAGGCATTCTGATTGGCCAGTATGAGATGATGCATGATGATGTACGATGATAAGAGCGCCCATCACTTTTTTTCCTTCTACAGAGCAATCCAGCAAATAATGATGTTTCTTGGTGTTCATAGTCTATTCAGCAGTGTGTTGGGGTTACTGGACACAACATTAAGGTAATCATCATGATGACCCCTATACATTTGCCCATTGTGGTTTGCCCTCTGCATGCATGCATGTACTACAATGCATGTTTGACTGCTTTAATGTGCATTCTTGCTTAAACACTCAAAAGTTTGCAGCATGGAAATGTGGACAAAATCGTATCCAACAGAATCCCTTTAGTTTTGGGTCTGCGAGGCTACATCTCATCATCAAATGGTGGTGCGTGGCTCAAATACCGAAAATATAATGGGCCTTGATATGAAAAGGGTTGAAAACCACTGCTGTAAAACAAAAACAGCTAGTCAGGTTCGGCACAAAGAAGATATACACATTATAGTCCATGTTTATTTTATTACAGTAACTCTGAAGGAAACATGCAGTATGTTGCAGTCACAGATCAGAGACCGGAAAACAAAATGTCCAAATACATGATCAGTAGATTCTAGTTACATCGACTGAGCAAACACGCTGGGCTTAAACAGCCACAGAACATAATCATGCTACATATAGAGCTAGTGTGCAAACAGCACAAGGAAAAGGGAACATGTATCATAGATGTGCAAACAGCATGGACTTAACTGTCCATAAAAGGGAGACTAGCTGATTTGTGGTATCTTCATTAGCTGATGGCATGTCGGTCTCTGCTGGTCTTTTTGGGATCCACACAAAATAGGCACTACACATAGCAAATGACAATGCTACAAAATCATTATGAAATAATCTATTATAGGAAAGTCGGGGGCAGAGTCATTTAAATACAGTAGTTGGTAGTTACTGAATGTGCTCTGGCATCTCTTACAGCGGCATGTTGCTCAATACAAATAGACATATGGACCTCCAGCTGGAATATCTATTAAAAATGTAATCTAATGTTCTTTGCTGGCTGTCAAATGGGCTCTACCCAAAGCCCTGTACATTAACTGATGTGTGGTAATTACAAACAATATTGGATAGGCTTATAGAATGCCCAAACCTACATAATAACATTGTATTGAAGTGCATGCACAGCACACACATGATCCTTTTTTCCACTCATTTGACCCATGTTCCCTGCCTGGGCCAGCCTCCGCCAGCACAAAATGGCAATTCATCATAACAAGGCTGCGTTTCAGGCTGTATTTTATAAACAACGTTGCAGCAAATGAGTTTTTGGATCCGTTGGCCCAATAAATAATGCTAAATTAAATTGGTCGCCTGGAATTCAGCCACTGAGTCAAAGCTTTGCCCACGCTCTGGCATCCGTTTCCATTTGGCTTCATGCTACAGTAACCGTTCATCTGCTAATTGCCGGTAGTGATTCTGCAGTGAAATTCCAATTGACCAGGTTGGGCAGTATGCTGTAGTGTACAGTAAGCACAATGCAGATGTTTCAGAGGCCTGTACTGTACTGTACTGTACTTACTGTAACCACACATCTTGTCTCTCAAGGGTGCAAAAACTCTTAGCTTTAGGCCACTCATATGACCATTTTATGTCATAGTTCTACTTTACTTGTATTCCCTCTTTAGTTATCTTTTCCCATTCCCCACAAAGTAAGTACATTTTATTTACAAAGGGACCCTTCACTCAATACACACACTTTAGTATCATTAGCATTGTCACACACTGTTTACCTCTCGCCAGAAACGTTTACATGTCGGGAGCGACGCGGTACAAAGTCACAAATTAGAGCCGAACTTTGGATGGCTGAAGATCCACCATGGACAGCTCTCCTGGATTCTGACTTATGCTGGGGGGGTACGTGTGTATATATACGGACATGGGAGAGAAAGAATGAATGCCTTACTTCATCACACAATAGTATCGTAAAAAAGTAGAGAAAATGGCAGATCTACAATGCGTCACACTTTAACCCATTCTGAACGGGCACCCATTTTGGTGTTGGCATCATGTTATGCTTTAGCTATTGAAAAATAGCAGATCTTCAAGCTCATATCGCGCCACCGAGTGGCGCGATACGAGCTTGTAGGTCTGCTATTTTTGAAAAATCGAAGAACGACTGACATTTTTTTAATTTGATCTCAGGTCAGAATGGGTTCATCAGACCAGTGTGTGTCCAGTGGAAACCTCGTATGAATCTGATCTCAGGTCAGAATGGGTTAATGACAATTAAAAAGGAATGGTTTTGGACATGCAAGGTTTCCAGACGACAGAAACAATATTCCAATTATCTAATCGACACCAAATGGTCCCGGACATACATAGGTCTATTTGGGTTCGTACACTCTCACAGTTAAATTAACACTGTGGATTTGTACAGAGTAGGACACTGTAAAATCGATGATGGTTTTCCTTTATTTGCAGGTGGTGGTGGATCCCTAACTGGCTGCCGTCTTGGTCCCCCACCTCTCAGAAACACCTTATGTGTGCAGAGGAGAGAATGCTACGAGGTATTCATGTTTGTCGTTGATTTCTTTATTTGATATTCTTAATTTAGACGGTAGGTTGCATCAGCACCATGAATTTGAACTTAATGAACCTAATTTGAATTCATCTATGGCCCACATTTGACATTTTCTCTCTTCTCTTTCACTGCAGGTATTGAGACCCACTTTTCCAAACAGTACATCCCCATATCCCATGGCAACCGCCTGTGGACGCTTTCCTTCACGAACAACAGTACTGAAGACAAAACCCCTGTGGTCTTCCTCCACGGTTTCGGTGGGGGTGTAGGACTTTGGGCCCAAAACCTTGAGGCTCTCTCCCAGCATCATCCCGTGTACGCCTTGGATCTGCTGGGCTTTGGCCAGAGCAGCAGGCCAAAGTTCTCCACAGACGCTCGAGCTGCAGAGGATGAGTTTGTGGATTCGGTTGAGCAGTGGAGGACCGAAGTCGGCCTGGAGGCTATGATCCTGCTTGGTCACAACCTGGGAGGATACCTGGCAGCATCATACGCTATTAAATACCCAGACAGGTAGGAGGTCTTTATGCCTCAGGAAGACTATCTTTTCCTTTTTGTTTCAGCAATTGTAATGTAATGGTTACAGTTGTCTTTAGTACGGTAATGGTTTGTGAGTTTTAGACCAAATCAAGGTACAAAAATCCCCACATCTATGTAAATAAGTATTGCCTTGCCAGCATTTGTTAACTTGTCTCAGATAGTAAGTGCTAAGTGGAATGTAGTACCAGGCAATTTTGTATTCAAAGACAATATTTGGACACTATTTCAGACACCCTTGTTGCTTGGCTGATATACTGACCGTAAACCACACCAACTTACTTACAGTATATTAGACAAGTGCATGTTTACAACAAAAGCAGTGCTCGCAATGTTTACTCCAAAAGCTATTGCAACAGTCCAACTCCAAAATGTATAATACGGTTGATGTTATCCAACTGAACAGTTATCCCTCCACCTGTAGGAAGACATTATTTTTAATGTTGAAGCCCATATCATTTTCGGGTTACACATTTAGATTTAGATATAATAATAATAATGAATTGCATTTTTATAGCGCTTTTCCAAGTGCTCAAAGCGCTTTACAATGGTTCATTCATTCATACATTGGGAGGTGAAGCGGCGAACAGTCGATGCCAGCGTCCTCACTTCCCACATTCACACACCAATGGTGGAAAGCTCACACCGACCAACTCATTGGAGTCAATGTAGGGTTCAGTGTCTTGCCCAAGGACACTTCGACATGTGGACAGGAGGAGCCTGGATTCGAACCACCAACCCAGGGATCATTGGACGACCTGCTCTACCTCCTGAGCCACAGCCGCCACCAGATATAGAATGGTGGTTCTCAAAAATAGCAGATATACTGTACAAGCTCACAGCGCTTCACTTTGTGCGATGCTGCAAGTTGGTACATCTGCAATCTTTTAAATATCTTGAAAGATCTTTTTTTTCCCTTTTTCTTTTACACAAATCTTCTCTTCTGGGGGTCCCTGGCACAAAGCATTTTCAGATGGGTGGTCCGTGGCCAAATACATTTCATTTTGGGGGCATGGGAAAAGGTAGAGAACTACTGATAGATGGCATTTGTAGACTCTTAATGGGTTAATAGAGAAAGGGACAAACGTGGAAAATCCTTGGAAATGTTTAAAATAGATTCTGGGTTTGAATAATGCTGTTGTCCTTTCAGTGCAAAGATGAGTGTAGCAAAAAAAGGAAACGCACATTTTCCACACGTAATGTAGTCACCTCGGTGTGCCAAGAGAACGCGCCAGCGTCTGATAACAGCAGTGTCCTCCATGCTCTCTCCTCCCACTGGGCTGTATCTCTCCTGAACCATCTCCGCTCGCTGTGTCCCTAAACTCAAAGCTTCCAGCAGGCACCCAGTTCTCCTCAAGGGATGTCTGATAAAATGTCCTCAATACCTTATCTCTTTCCTTCATCAGTAACGCTTAAAACATCCTCTCTTCCTGTCCTCTTATTGTTATCTCAGTGTTCCAAATGGCCTTGAAGTTATTACACAAGATGCTCTTGATCAGGGACATGTGCCCTTTTTTAAGCTGACTTGCCCATATCCTGTATGTTCAAGTTCATGTTGTAGCCTAAGGTGCTGGTATGGTCTTTACATACAGCTTGCTGTGTGCTACAGGAGTGCACAATAGCTTTATAGAGGCTCTAGAAGTAATGTCTGCTGGACCGCTTGGTATAGTTATTAATAATTGTGCCACAGGCTAATGTCCTCCTCCTATAATGATCATCGGACATTATTGTTATATATCTTAATTTTATTTCTGGAAAAAATGTACAAGCTGTAGTTCTGTGGAGTGGGGACACATCCAATAGCGCTTTAAAAAATACTGGCTTTGACTTTGTCACCACCTATTTGTGTCACCCACTCCAGTCCCAACCCCCTCCCTCTGACCGTCTCAACAAAGCACGTCTCTCCTACCTGTCTTGTTTCCTTTGCCAAATAGAAATAGTAATATTAACTCTTCTCCTGTAAAAACAGCTTCACAACAACAATGCTTGTGTAACTAAGTAATTCACAGCAATTACATGTGGATTGCATAGATGTTACTGGTATTTTATTTGTGGATGTCTTGATGTAGGCTATACAGTATATATGTGAATTATGCAAGTATCCCATGTGGGCTGGGCATTTTGTGATGCAGGACAATATCTATCAATCATTTTAAGTTCAATCAAGCATACACAATTCCGATCATTTGAAACAGTAATTATATTTTAGGGCAACATACTGTAGTAAATATATGTGACTAACAAAGATAAGATATTAGCTACCGAACCAGTGTTAAAATACAAGATAATTATATTAGAAGAATCATTCATAAGTGTGAAAGTGCTGGTCATAAGCCAGCAGAATAGCACAGAGGAGAAAGAAGCTACCTAAACCTTAGTCATTCTGTTGATTTTTTCCCATTCTCTCTGATGTAGAGTGAAGCACATAGTTCTGGTTGAGCCCTGGGGCTTCGCTGAGCGCCCAGATGCACCAGAACAGGACCGGCCCATCTCCGTGTGGATCACAGCCCTGGGAGCCATATTCAGCCCCTTGAACCCTCTAGCTGGACTTAGACTGGTTGGACCACTGGGTAAGGCCACTAAACTACAGCAAAAGTTAATACAGTCCAGTGGCGTTTTCAGCAGTATGTGAAACTTTGACAGAAAAAGACTCTCTCATCGTATAGAAACTAAAAGTAAAAACTCCTTAGACTAAATATTTCTTCCTTTATTCTATCATGCTCATAAAGTGCTCTGTGCTCAAAGTGCAATTATAAAGCAAACGTTTCGGTCCTAAGACCTTCGTCAGTGCTATATAGCATGTAATGTAAATTGGCATTGTTATATGTTTGTGTATCTTATATTCAAAACATTTTTCATTGCTATGTAGAATATAATTGTATTAATGATCGGGTCATAATCAGAATAGTCTCAGTATAGCCATTTCCGTTCACGAAAATATATTTTAAAATATCTTTACATTTGATTTTTGTATTTTCTTTTCTGCTAAGCAACAAACTATATATGCTTAGATGATTTATATTTATATTAAAATAAATTTGCGCGACTGTAAAGACGAAACGGAAGTGGGGAGAAGGCTCCACTTCCGCTTTATCGCTTACGCATGATAGCTCTTCCGTTGGTCCAGACTGTATGATGAAGTATTTGGAAATTACGAGAGTCAACACTGCCATAACTGCCTCTAATGATGTGATCCTACAGGCCTCACTATGGTGCGGATAATGAGACCAGACTTCAAGAGAAAGTTCTCCTCCATGTTCAGTGATGACACTGTCTCAGAGTACATCTATCACCTGAACGTACAAACACCCAGGTCTGTGCCACACTCCACTTCCACCTCTCTGTTCTCTTTCTCTGGTCTCATTTTTCTTAGGATCTATTGGCTGCTCTGCATTGGGCTTTGGATTGTTTCTGTGAATTCCAGCAACAAAGGTTTCTTCTTCATGTCTTGAGTGGAAAACAAGCCTTGGACACTACTAATAACTAGGGAGACCATTTCAGAAAATCTTTGCCTATAATTACAGTACAGGGCCAACATAGGGACACCAGTCTGAAAGTGGTCAAGTCTGTCTGTGGCTTTATAAATATTTAACAAATAAAGTATTAACAAGAGCTTGTGACTAAATAATAACCACTGATCTGCCAGATCACAGATTCCTTTTCCCATTTCCTGAAAAATGTTAGTTTTGCATACATACTGTACAAGATTTCACCCGAAAGTGACGATATTTAGTTTTTTTCCCCTTTCTCTCCTAGCGGTGAAACGGCTTTTAAGAACATGTCCATCCCATATGGGGGGGCCAAGAGACCCATGCTGCAGAGGATCCGGATGATTAATCCTGACATCCCCATTACAGTTGTGTACGGCTCACGCTCCAGCATAGATGGAAACTCAGGCTACACCATCAAGGAAATGAGGCCAAACTCTCATGTTGAAATCATAGTAAGTTCAGGGGTTCAGACAAACTCATTTGGGGCAGTTTGTAGGACATCTTGCTGACATTCACACCTCTCTGGTTGCTAGGAGGAAATGTACAGTATCTAGACGTGGTTCATCTCTGGTCTCTTAAAGACAAGAATTAGATTTTGTTGATTGATAGAATATAGCTGTTCATGGGGATCCCCAGCTAAATGAATAGTTTAATCTAGCTATAAATTATAATAATACAATACAAGAAACATATTTTATGACCCATAATGAAGATGTTTCAATATAACCACTGTGAATCTATGTTACACAACAACATAAAAACATACATTCATATCGGAGTCTAAAGGACTGAATAATTCAGTAATAATTCATTTATAATTATATTAAAAAGTCACTTTCAGAAGCACTGTGTTCTTGTTATCCTAGTAATGTAGACAAAATCAAAGGTTTTTCCCCCATTCTTACTGTGTTGCACCCTCTCTGCAGACAATCCGTGGAGCAGGCCATTATGTGTATGCAGACCACCCGGAAGACTTCAACCACAGAGTGGTACAGGTGTGTGATCAGATGGACTGAAACACAGAGGGCAGAAAGGGTAGCACCTGCACTAACTGACTCGACTGACGTGGGACCAGTATCCAACCTGTCAGATTAGGAGTACTGGGTCCGTATGAGTATGAGTACAGTACATACAAATCTAAGCACAGAGAACTTTATATATTTAATATATGAAGTTCTCACAGTCTCACAGAGATAGGGCTGCACAATTATGGTCAAAATTACAATCCTGATTAGTTTGTACTTGGTACCATGTACTATATAAAATGGTACAGTATGTGGTATAATCTAATGACCCTGCTGGATGGGGAGATGGGTTGTACAATGTTCTGGTTATATTAAACTGCATAGGTGAGGAGACAAGGGCAATGTACAGGTTTCACGGTTGCATAACAACCTTGTAACAAATCACAAGGTTTGATTATTTTCAACTAATTGTGCAGATCCTAGTGCAAGATCTAACCTGTAGGTTTCTCATTTGCTTTCTTAACTACTTCCTTGTAACCCATGGGGCCAGATTTGCCACCTGAAAGCAATATACAGGTATATGGGATCCACATCTAATTCTAGCTTCCCTAAGCAGTAATCGGCACCAGCAGTGTAACAGTTTTTTAAGCACAATTTTGTAGTTTTTAGGGAACTCTGTTATACATAAAATTGGTATTTCGTGGACACATATTTATGGTATCATTCAGATACAGAAACCATGCGGCAGTATCCTATTGTGTCAGCACTCAAACGCAGCAATAGATTTGTGTGTTGAGCAACAATGACACATACACTGTACATATCTTTTCTTCTGTTAGGTGAATGTGTCTAAGCTTCCCCTTCAATTTATGTATTGAAACTTGCTTTTGTCATTTCAATAGCCCTCAGTAAGCAAAATATCAAATTGAATATATTTCATACATGCAGAATAAACTTGCGTTTGGAAGCATGTCTTGATACCATTTGCCAATGTTTGCAAATTGCCAATCTTTCAAAATAGCCATTTTGCCTTGGAGTAGTTATTATTTCTACTCGTTATTTATGTGCGCTGAAGTTGATGATGTTTTTGTTTCATGGAATTTAATAATGTATTTTCACCGGTACAGAGATTTATGAAGTGCCCTGGGAAATTGTAAAAATGGGCCCTCTTTAGCTATGTATGGTTCACAAGTTCAACTTCACATCTATATTTAAATTAATTTCTGTTTAAATACTCTAAAATAGATTTATTTCCCTAAGTGGTATGAACTACCATTATGAATCCAACACTGCAATACACGGTTAAATGAATCAATGAACTGAATGATACCTCTTCAGTTCCACTCTGAACAATATATTTTGCAGTACTACTGTTCTACAGTATATTAATGATACCTCTTCAGTTCCACTCTGAGTAATATATTTTGCAGTACTACTGTGCTACAGTATATTAATGATACCTCTTCAGTTCCACTCTGAGCAATATATTTTGCAGTACTACTGTGCTACAGTATATTATAGCTGTAGCTTCTACCATGCAGTCTCAAGAGACCTTAATGGTATAATTTATTGTTGATATTTGAGTGAAGGTTGTCTTTCACAAATGTTCCACTGTGCAAGTGTGCATGCTGTGCACAGTATTCCAAGCAGTGTTTGAGATCATTGAGTTTACTTAGTTGATTGGCTGAGTTGACACATTTGTGTGTTTTAGAGAGATTATTTTACCAATTATGTTACTGTGACGTTTTTATCAATTCATTTCAGATTGTGCCAGTGCCAAAGGTTTTTATATTTCTGTAGCACTGCAGTTTTTTAAGAGACATGTAAATAAAATATTTGGTGCATTTATTATGAGTGTGGTCCATGTGGCCTTTCTTTTGTCTAGTTATAATATGAATAATAATGGTCTCTTCTGTTTGCAATCTATGTTTAGACAGCGATGTAACACTAGATCATTCTGCTTCTCCTTTACTTTTCAAAGGTGACAGATTAGTCAATACCCCCCCAGCCCCCTTTATCAATTCAGCCCTGTCAACTGTATGGCAGTGAGAGAAATGGTTGCCATTTATCAGGGTTTAGCTCAAATACCTTGCAGTATGCCCTCATAGCCACTAGGGAGCACTCATATGTAGATTAGAGCATTAGACCACTCAGAAGAATCTCTCATAGGCTTGAGATGCACTGTAAGCAGGCTGTATGAGGATAAATGACTGATGTAAATACATCTATTATATTGGTCAAATGGTTCTTTACACAAATACCACAAATACCACAAAGATTGCACTTTGCCTATTGCAGAGGGGGTTTATCACGATATGTAGGGATTAGAGAAGGAGACTGTGAACAAGGCTGTGGCTCCGGTAGAGGAAGCTGCAAATGGAAAGGATGTGTCAGTAGGATGTGGTTTTCCTCCATTTCTGAAATCGGAAGCTCCCACTACATTAACACAGATATTGATCGCAAAGACATCCTATCTTTTTATTATTATTATTATTATTCTGTTACACGTTGATCAATACAGGGAAAAATGCAAGCTCATGTGAAAGTATTTCTGAGTCACATGGAGCTGGCTGTCGTTTCATACAAACCAGCTGTTTGGGGAATGATGGAGGTGGGTTTTGAACTTCCCTCTCCAAGGGACAGTTGGCTGTGTTGAGTAATCTCAGAAACACAGGGCAGATTTAATTTATGATGATGGTAAATGGTGCATTTATATATTTTCTTTTGTCAATACACAGGTTAGCCAAATGTTGTGAATGTCCTTCCACCAAGTTGAAAACTTTTCAGGAAGGTTTTGTATTTACACATGAATAATTCAATGCACACCGTCGAGCATTGAATCAACCACCAAGGTTTAGCTAGTTGATGCTGAATGTTGAATCTCAATATAGGTGTAATATCAGTGTAATCTCGGTATGCACAGTATAGGTGTAATCTCAGTACTGTAACCCACCTGCTTGAGTACAGACTGCAACATTCTGCAAGTCTACGGCCCCTTATAGTTGCTGGTAAATTGTCAATTGAATTTGATGTAAAATGTGTCCAGTATGGATAGTTGGATACCGTATGAGGAGGAGGAGGCAGCGAAAAGAGCGTGATGAAGGAGTATCGATCAGTGGTTCTCAACCTGTGGGTCAGGACCCCAAGGGCGGTTCCCAGACTCCCCACATGATTTTGCAGGAGTTCCCAGATGTGTGTGAACATCTGGGAAGTGACATTTTAAGGACGTTTAAGACCTTTTAAATGTAGATTGGCTATTTTCACAATATTTATCTGTGGAACAGAGTCAAACAAAATATAATGCCTCAACTGCTACAATATCAAGTGCTTGTGAGGGTGGGGGGCCCCCAGTTCATGTATGATTATTGTGGGGGGTCACAGCCTGAAAAGGTTGAGAACCAGTAGTAGAAGACAGAGGCGGAAGACGTAGAGAGACCTTTACTCTGGAGCACACACTGGGCCAGACCAGGCTCGTCTTCCCTGGGTTGCTAGGAAACCAGCAAGGCGCCTGATCTAATTTATTAAATTCTGCTTCTCGTCTCGCCTCCCCTATATCTCCCTGTTTCTCTTCCCGTCTCACTCTCGCTTGCTCTCTTTCGACCCCCCCCCCCCTCACCTCCCTGCATCCCTCCCTCCCTCCTGCTTTCCCTATCTGTCGTTATCTTTCCCACCCTCCAAGGCTCTTATCTCGCCTCTCTTTCTCTTATATTCTCTCTTTCATTCTGCCTTTCTGTCTGTGTGTGAGTTCTCTCTCTCTCTCTCTCTCCCTCACTCTCTCTCTCGCTCTCCCTACCCCTCTCCATCTCTCTCCCTCCCTCCCTCCCTCTCTCTCTCTCTGACAGTGCATCCTCTAAGGGTGTGCGGCAGTGCCACCCCCATATCTCTCACACCAAGCTTTGAGTACCACCCTCAGGCAGGCCAGACTTTCTGTGACAAGTACAGAAAAGACAAACAGACACATGCATCACATTACCATTCAGACAGTCTAGATATACTATAATCTGTCCTGCTACTTTCATTGCCTGGATTATTGAAAATCCCAATCTTTAATCCAATCACAAATCTAAATTCAAGGCAAGTTATGTGGTGTACGTTTGAACATAAACTTTGAACCTATTGAACATATGAAGTATGCAATGAAGATTCTCCAGGATTCAAGGTCTGATTCAAGGTCTGTTTTGGCTTAAAGCATTAAGAATGGAGGTTGGATGGATACTTTTACAATAATAACAATTATCCTATTGTATTTTTTATACTTAAGATTGTGTAAGTGATATGGTTTGGTTTAAAAGGTGCTTTTTCTCTAGCTTCACATAGAAATGATTTTCTCTGCTCACTTTGTCTGCTCACTTGTTTATCTTGTATCCTGTATGAGACTATTGAGTTCTCTATACCGATTGGCATTGGTTTCCCGAACTGTAAATGCATGTTCTGTTTAAAAAGAACATGCAACATTGAACTTGCGGAAATACAATTTATGAATGAACCCAAAAGTAACAACAATACTTATATATATATATATATATATATATATATATATATATATATATATATATATATATATATATTGTTTTTGGTTTTTTGCCTTCATTGATAGTTATTTGTGAAGAGAGACAGTAAAGTGGGAGGGAGAGAAGGGGAGAGACGTGCAACAAAGGTCGTCATGAATGGGACTTGAACACGCAACACGTTGTTAGGCCAGAGCCTATATGTGGCCAATGTACTGTATTTGTAAAGGTGTATTGTGTGTTTGTTTACATGACTGCCATGTTGGATACAGCACAAAATCAAAGGTGCTCTGAGCCTTTGATTAGTCTAAGGTCTGTTATTGAGCTTCAGAGATTTCTGAAGAAAACCTGCCCCACTTATACCTGTTGAAGATCCTTCCTGCTCCCCTGTAGTTAAAGAGACAGTTTCTTATAGTTATGTTGATATTTGAGAACAGAAGAAACCTTGTTTGATTATTCCTTTAATACAGAAGAAACCTAAGTTAACCACTTACCTGCTGGCTCCGTCGAGACCCCCGCCTCCTCACTGCCCCCTCCTCATTTGATCAGTCTGTGCACCCTGTCCAGTCAATGTGGCTCTGCAAATAAAGGGCAAAAGGGATGTCTTTTTCTTTTTACAGGTGGCTTGAAAAGCCGGCCTGTCAACAATCGCCCCGAGCAGTACGTAGTCCGATGTACAGTAGTGGTGACCTTTTCATGATTGGCTGGCCAGCCTGTCACTCAAGGTGCAGCTGTGCCTTTACACTGCTGAGACAAAAACGGCCACCTGTAAATGACATTTTAAATTTCTCGTTTCTTTCTGCTTGTTACATATGGCTGACATTAATCAAACTGTGTCTGCAGAATATTGCTGACGCACTCGAATCAGTAATGCAACATCCACAGTGTTGATGGCAACTCACAATTCTTGGGAATATTCAAGTGGAGTTTGCTCATTTACCTCCCTTAAACTAGATGACAAGAGTTTGAAAAGCTCCCCTTGAGGCTCCTTTCACACAACATGACTGAAGTGCAGCGACCACCACTAGCCAACTATAGAAACCTGCTATCTGGCAAGGAGGGCTGAAAACATTTGTTGAAAAGGTTGTGGTTTCAAGTATTTCAAACAAGTGGGGCATTTATTTATTTTTGCCAGGCACATCACTTGGCAGGTGTCGAGCAATTAACATTCTGTGGTGCTTGTACGAATGGTCTATGAGCGGCAGAGATGAATAGCTAAATCAGCAGTCTTTAGTATTATCTTTTGTTTATTGTGCAGTTCAAAATGGCCATCACACAGCAGCTCGCATTGTGGGTCAGGATAGGTCTAGAGCAATGAAAGGCTGACGCACGCTCTCACTCACGCACGCACGCACGCTCTCACTCACACTCACACTCACACACAGGCACACACATGTACAGACACACACACAGTCATATAGTGTGTAGTACTGTGTACTACACACACACACCTACAAATTACATTTGTCAAGTCTATACAATCAGTTGAGAAAGGATAATGAAGACAGGCAGCGTCATCATGGCAGACATTCATTCCGTTGCCAGTAAGAAGGGAGCTGCATCATGGGAGATGAGGCTCTTCATCAACGGTTTAGTCAATCAGGATGAGGTCCAATGAGATCAGAGATCGTGTGTAAATGTTAGTCATCATTGTGTCAGCCCACTCAGCCACCATGACACTGCAACTGTCCAAGTGTTGGACTCAATGGGTGCAACAAACATCTCAATTACCATTGATTTTTCCCATAGATTTCCAAAAGAAATTATTTAGACTACAATTGGTAGACAGTTGTTTATGCACTTAAGACTTGGTAAATTATCTTACCAGTATGAACCATTAACAACTCCTAAATAACTGGTTTGTCAATTGATAAAATACTTATTTATAAATGGTGAATTTATCATTTACAAATGATCAGAATACAATCATAAAGCACATCAAGGATTACGTCATCAATCGGCAGTACATTAGATTAGACTATGTTTATATCGCCAGAATAGTGGTGCCTTTAAACAGAAGATGGCTATAGCCAGTCACTCTTATTTCGTTGTTTTGCACTGTACGTGTTCTAAGTAGTAATTGCAGACAGACAGTCATACATTATAGTCTTTAGGCCGGGTGAGATATTGTTGCCCTAAAAAGGGACAAGACATACAGTACGTGGTATGTGGTATAATTTTGTTCGTCTGACATCCAGGAGTGCTACATATTGTGTGATAGCAGTTTCAGAAAGGCAGCTGAATATGATTTTAGGGTTATAATCTGATTATGCAAAACCATATAATTAATTGTTATCTAAACTCCAAAATTATTCACTTTTATGCACATTTCTGATGTTTGTACCATGGATGGGCATGACCAACATCATAATAGAACAACAGACATGCTGAATTATACTTCTTGTAGTCACATTGGGCAAATCCACAATACCTGCCTCTCTGAAACAGGGTACATCTTAAATTTCTGAATTAAGCATCATAGAATCATGAGTGATACGTCTTTTTATGAGGAGGTAGAAACCATTTAGACATTACTTTGAAGAGTCAGGAACTCTCAAACTCAAGGTTGGACCCCAGCACACAACGCAACTCAGGAAAACATGTAATAAACGAGTAAATGAGGACCACACAACTAGACTTAACTTAGAGATAGCGCGCGCAGACCTTAGAGTATACTCTAAGGCGCAGACACACACACACACACACACACACACACACAACCACACACACACACACACACACACACACACACACACACACACACACACACACACACAAGCTGTGTTATGTTACTGTCACATTATCTGTCTGTTGTGTACTCTTATTGTGTAGTTGTTTTCCTAGTGTTTCCTGTCTGCTCCATTTGTTGATACCTGCCTTGTCTCACCAGTCTGCATTGTAATTCACCTGTGTCCTGTAACCTGTTTAGTGTCAGCCAATCATGTGTTGATTGTAGTTATGTTGCACCTGTGTCTAGTTAGTCTTGTGTCTATTTATACCTCCCAGTGTTCAGTGTTCCCTTGTCAGATTATAGTTTGTTGTCACAGTGTCCTGCCGTTGTATGTCCTGTCTAGTTGTGAATAAATCATCATTCTACTATCTGCCTGCCTGCTCTTGGTTCTGCATTTGGTCCATCACATGTCTCATCGTGACAGTTACTTCTGGAGATACTGATGAAATGGTTATCTGTTTAGCATTCCAAAAACACATCCCTTGTCCTATCTATTGGAAATGTGGTACACAAAACCGCACACAGTTTGTGGCCTTGGTTTGGGAGAGAACCTCTGTGAGAGTCTGTCACATATTTACAGGATGTGACACTCTGAGTGGGAGGCATACTATCATCCGACAGAGCATTGCTCCGAAGCAATGCTCCGAGGTGCGCTGCGGGTCGGAAGAGGGTTGCGGTTAGGTTTAGGTGTCTGCCCCGGGGGATGTTAGGGTTAGGGTGAGGGAGGAGGTAGGTTGTCGTTCGGACCAATGCTCCGTCGGATGAAAGTACTGAGTGCCTTAATTTGCTGGTCATGGAAATCTGATTGCATTGAGGTTATTGAAGAAAAACCCTGATATTCAAGAGACATTCAAACAACTTGGTCAGACTTGGGATGTTTCAACAGAGCTCTTTGACTGACTGCAGCAGTTCACTTGAAGCTGGACCTGTCTGGGACCACCTCCAGTGACGTGATCCGCTACCATCTTTTCGGTGCCAGGAGAGAATGTCTATTTCTCCATGCCCTCCGTGCCCATTACCAGACTAGAATATGGAGATAGCTCTCTGCAGACTCACCCATCTGCACCAGATCCCATACAGAGTGGATGGACAACCAACTGTTGATGGTGGAGAGTTAGCAATTCAGTGGATTCGCCCACTGAAGCACTCCCTCCCCCCAGGCACAGCCCCCCCTCGAACAGGAGGGGGGAAATAAATAAATAAATAAAGGAAATTTAAAATAAAATATATGAATAATAGAAATGTCACGTTATTATTTATATAAATAAAAAGTGGACTGGTTGGAGGATAAAATAAATAGTATTCTTAAACTACACTTGTGTGACTTTTTTGGTTTGTTTTTATATTTATCATCGTCTCTGCTCTGCTGCTGACGCTATTTCCGGTTACCTTTACGCACGGGGCGCACGGATTTGAATTTCTCCTGTCAGCCTGACTGTGTGTGTGTTGTTGTTGTTGTCGTCAACATGGCTCAGAAGAGAATGAGTGATTTCTTTGGTGGGTCCAAGCCCAAATCAAGTATAGTTCATGAACCCTTCATGAGCACCAGCAGCAGTGTTCAGCAGAGGAGTGCTAACGTTGAGGAGGACATTGTCGTGAAGTTGTCGTCAAAACAACAGCAGCAGCACCACCAGCAGCAGCAGTGTTCAGCCGGGGCCGAGCTCGAGTCTACCTGCACGCCCGGGCGGCGGGCGGCCACGGCCCCTGCACCTGCAGCCATGAGCCAGGCGACTACCGTTATTACCCTCAAGTACATATGACACAATGACATTCTGGATAGTAACACACGTTGGATATACAGCAAATGCCATGATGAGGGAATTAACCACCCCGGAGCGCAAGAGCACATTTGGGTTTAAGGTAAAGCATTTATAGTTAAGTTAACTATTTTATTTCTCTAATAGTCACTATTGCAGTGAGAAATAATATAGTACTAATTACTATGGCCGCCGAGCCCAAGTGCGCTGCGCTGTCGGCTCGTCTGTTATATATATAATATTAAATAGGGCTATAATTTATGTTTTGTTTTGATATCGGCGCCTTGCCAATGTCATGTGTAGCCTAAATAGGCCTATTGATTGATTTAAATATTTATTAACAGTTTGTAGAATTTACAGTACATTTTAAGCACAAACTCAATACAAAGACTGTCAACTGTGAGTGGACGACCCAATTAAGCATTACACTTGTTTACAACAGGGTCCACATTGTTCAATTCAACAAAACATTTAAAGACATACAAACATTTAGAGACATACAAATAGACATTTCTATGTAGCTAAAGAACAGAACAGGAATTCATCATATGGGAAGCAAAAAAGGGAAAAGATACAATATAAATATACAGTGAGGGAAAATGGGGTGGGGGGGCCTATGCCTTTTTATGATGCATTTCAGCTTGTCATGCATGTCAGTTTGTACTTTGTTCGTGCATGTGCACGAGGCACATGCACGCGCATTTTTGCATTTTTGTCTGCATTTACCCATCAGTATTAGGAGTAGACATTTTTGTATAATAGAAAGAGAACGTGACTTTACATAATTGAAAGCAATAGCTGAAAGCACCTCACAAGGTGGTGCCACCTGTCCATTGGACTCATTTGGACGGGAGAGGGGTCACTCCTTCTTGATACATTTTACTGGTGGTAATTATTGTAATTTTTAGTTTGCCAATTTGCCAACATTTTAATGGTCAGACCTAATATCAATATTTTTAGAAAAAAACTCTTTGTTGCTTTTTGCTTTCATTTCTCACCATCTTTTTCTTCTTTCAAAACACAATCCTGAGCCCATGCAGGCTGTTCTAACAAGAGAGCATCACACCACAGCTGAACAACGCCTAGTTTCTCTCATTGTAATTCTCCTCCGCCGCCATCGGTACTGCCAAGTTCACAGAGAGCTATCTGTCAACCAGATTAATGAATTAGTTTACTGCTGGTACATGCATACATACACACAAACAACCCTTTTTCTTGTCTGAAGCTCCGACTTTGTGGCAGGCCACATGCAGCTCTGCTGAAAAAACAAAACAAACATTTAAATTCATAGGAATGAGTTTGTTGCCTCTTCATTGGCCCACTGAGAACAGGACAGTTGGATTATGTTCAATGTCACTTCGTATCATGTTGCATCCATGTCATGCAGATGGATTGACATTATATTTATCTTGGGTGCTGTGAGTGAGAAAATGGTCACATTTCAGTTGCAAAGCAAAGCTTAAAGGACACATGGATGGCGATCATGGCATCATTGCTGCTTTATATCTGTCAGGGCCTTTTGTTATGGAGGAATTGAGTACTGTGGCCAAGAATAATTTAGTCCCATAGTCTGCCCAAGCACAATACGCTTGCACTAATTACATTCTACAGCCACACTTTAAGAATACCTCTCTGACTAACTAGGCTGAGAAAGTACAACTCTATGTAAAAATATGATGCACTCAGAGCTTCAAATATGAGCAGATTAGTTTAATTGGACCAAAATCTGAAGAAAGATCTTTCTAACTGAATACAGAACAACATGACCTTTAGACTGCATTATAAAACAGATGAAAACAGCCTAATTAGTTGATCCAGTCTAGCATAATAGAATACAATGAATTTCTCTCAAAACAGCAAACTGTCACCGGCACATTCCATACTGTTGTAGCAGACATTAGGCTTGGATTGTTTGAAATTATTTCAATCACTGTGATGCTATTTTTGGCTTGTGACACTGGTGCACAACGCAGTAGAAATCATTGTCTCTTGGGAGGTGTGTGTGTGGGGGGGGTGGTCTTGTTAATCCCTCAGAGGAAATTCAGTTTTCAGCTTCACCTAGCTGATGGCTGCTCAGATGGTTCTGATGAGCGCTCTAGGGGTGGGGGCGCGACTAGGATTTTCCTCCCCCAAATCACACACATTGGCGAAACCCCCTTCTGTGACCCACACAACTGCTTTGCCCCATGTCATGCGTCACATTCCAGGAGGACGGCACTGCCCGGCTTTCCTCCGTGGTGGAAAATATTGCTCTGGCTGGCATTGCCTAGGGGTTGAGGGGGGGGAGCAATAATTTATGATTCTGTGTGTAGGCCTATCGGTATCGATACATAACTCGTACGGCAACTCACTCCCCTTACCGGCTCGCTCTGTGGTGCCTCTCGTTGCTCATGCCCGCCAGAGACTGCGTGGCTCTGGCATTGAAACAGTTTTCTGTGGTCTTTTCTCACAAAGTGGGCAGAGTGGCATAAAAAAAGTCATAAAACTATGCCTAAACCTAACCTTAATCCATTTTGGGCGGGAAAAGCTTGTAGGTCTGCTATTTTTGAAAAATCGAAGAACCACTGACATAGAAACATAGCGTTTTTCAGAAAACTGTCAGGATGTAGAAGACATTTTTAGAATCTGATCTCAGGTCAAAATGGGTTAAAATAAACACTGCAATGAGAAGGATTCGATCCCGAGGCACTGGCGACGCTACCGTGCCAGTTGGTCTAGCAGGGGGAGTTCCACTCATGTGTGCATGTGTCACAGAAGAGGGTGTCGCCAATTTTGTGATTTTGGGGAGGGAAAGCCCCTTCGCGGTGTGGCTATAGTTAGGGGTTAAGTGTCTTGCAGATGCTGATCTTAGCCCAGGTTTATCAGGGTTATATACAGTGCGAGGTTGACAATGCAGCTTGAGTATTAAGCCCCCCTGTGCTAACCAGCGTGCAAGTGTGAAAAGAGGCTAAATGAGCTCTCTTCTCCTGGGTGAGATGTACCAATGTGAAAAGCACTGCAGATGCTGTTAAACCCACAATCACATAGAACAGAAGATATAACAGAGGCATAAAAAGCATCTGGACTGGAGGGAGGAGCAGAGATGTCGTTATCTTTTAGATCACCCTCAGAGGCTCTTATCTCTCCCTCTTAATTTCTCTCGACCCCTTTTTCCCCCCAGCACACACATTTACACCCCATTCTGTCCTTCTTTTCCTTGGCTTTTTTCCCAACCACTTTTCCAGTTCTACTATATGGCCCTCTGGCCTTACAGGTCAAGAGTTAAATGAACATGAGTATTTTACTACGCAGGGAGGAGTTGAGGACTGCATAAGGGTGGGAGAAAGTAGCAGAAGTGGAGGAGAGGAAGAGTGTTGGAGAGAGTACAAAACGCTAGCGGCCGGGAGGATGAATTCAATGGTGGATGGGGAATCTATGGGAG
>NC_139698.1:33607030-33634530 GCF_964188405.1 Protomyctophum parallelum
CGGAATGAGATGTGTGCAAAGTAGAGGATCTGTGTGAGCGCAAAGAGAAAACAAGCGCATGCAGCAGTACATATTTAAGAGCGGACATACTGTAGTGGAGAGGCGTGGAGGCAATGAGGCGTTTCATACACGGCACAGAAATGGCGTTTTGATTGCATTGTTAGCGCTTCGTTTTGGGGTCCGTCACAGCTCTGTGGTGAGAATAAAGGACTCGCAGCCTGTCCTGTGCACTAGCCAAATCTATTGTTCCGCCATTCATAATTGGTTAATGTGGTTTTCATTAGCACACCATGTACATTAAATTACAACACAATGCCATCAGTTATGCATCGCTTGAGTCAGACCCTGCTTGTCACAAAATGAACGGAATAAAGGCAGTGATTTATTTGACTTTAGATTGAGTTAAATTGATTGAACAACTGTCCCAGACTCTGTACTTTAATGAACATTACTTTTGCCGAACATTCCCACCAGAATAGGGATGCTGGGTTTCAAGAGGTTATAAGGCCTATTAGTTATTAGTTTTGTAGAAAATCTATATTCTGATAGCAATGATTGTATATGAGTTCTCTCTTCTGATTGGATGAAATTTGTATCACTTCACAACCTGAAAATGTGTGTTCTGTTTAAAATTGATTGATTGATTGATTGATTGAAATTTTTTATTTCACAGTATGTAGAATGGGTACATTTCAAACAAAAGCACAGGTCAATACCAAAACTGTTACTCTGGACACAGTTCATTCTTAATCATCCACAAGCCTACAGAATAGCCATCACTAGAGAAGTGTATTGGATATTCTCCAAGAGGAGTCTTGTAATTTGCAGCACTGTGCATCCGACGGACTGCACTCCCTGTGGTGGTGTGGAACGAGTGTGTCGAATTTGAAGTCGGTTGGGTCCGAACGGTTCTCAAGTTACGTGAATTTCCGACGTACACACAGAGACTTGGGGCTCCATTTTCGTTCAAGCTTTCTAAATACAGTATTTGGGGATTTAGCAGTGGGGAAGGGGTGTTCCCCCACTAAAGTTGGCATTTTGGTTACCTTTCTAAATCCCTAAAACACCTCTGTTACCCGTTACATTATGCATACAGTAGGTGTGGTTTGGGTGTTACAATAATTGAACCAATCACTGTGCCACATTCCATTGCCTTAAGAGATCCCTTATCCATATGCCCAGTGTGCTATTGCTTCATAACCTTACAGTCTCCCATGGAAGAGTGATGCGTTACTTGCCTTGAAGTCTCACTTGTGCTGCACTCAACGCTTGTTTTAGCTGTTTTATTGCTTTTAATAATTCATTTGTTTACTAAAAAAGTTTCCCCGCCCCCAAATACACATATAAAGCGACTTTGAGTAGCCTATGGAAAAGCACCCAACCAGGCTCAGCTGGTCCTCACTCACAGCTGACAGCACTCAGGGTGATTAGACTCAAACTAGCCACAGATACGGAGAGGAGGGGAGGGGCAGCGGCAAATCATGGACAAACTTTTTGTTTTTAATATTTCTAAAATTCATTTTAAATGTTAATTGTAGGAGAGAAAAAAAATCACACCCGTGTGAAGTGAGGGGCGCTCTTATCATTATACATCATCTCATGAACAACTGAATTGAGGTGATTGGTTAGCCAATTTGCTCATTATGACGTAAATTTTCCCTTCATTGTCAATGGCATTTAATGTTTTTGTTGGCACAAATTTACGTCATATCTGGTCGGACATATGACCTAATTTCTCCTTTCAAAAATATATATTTACTCGCAGAAACCCATAAAAATGGGTCCACTACCCAAAATGGGTCCCGACCCATTGTTTGGGAATCCTTCTATTCATCTCTCCCTCCTCCTTCCAAG
The DNA here is from genome assembly GCF_964188405.1 of Protomyctophum parallelum. Lineage (NCBI taxonomy): Eukaryota > Metazoa > Chordata > Actinopteri > Myctophiformes > Myctophidae > Protomyctophum > Protomyctophum parallelum. Next base: position 33,608,885 of record NC_139698.1, read on the forward strand.
AATCTCTCCATAATTCCATCCCTCCATCCCACCATTCCCACCATCCATCCGTCTTCCGAGACTTTTCTGCGTTCCAACCTGTAGGCTAATGTACACGCAGCTAATTTAACTGGTGAAATATTCATGTATGCGGCCAGGCCTGTGCCACTGCGTTCCACACACCTATACACAGAGCCTGTCGAACGGGCAGACGGTCCGTTACACAATAAGAGCCCTCTCCCCAGAGAGGTCTGTGAAAGCAAACAGTGCAATGCTATGGAGGGAGGGGAGTTTTTTACTCTTAAGAGAGAGGAAGGGAAAAGTGATTGAAGGCCCTGTTGAAGAGAGTAGGCTATGGGTGCTAATGCACGGGAGGGTTGGGAGTTGAATGCTACAAAAGCAAGACTCAGCCTATGATGAGGTGTCATAAGCACACAATGACATGATTGATTGATTGAATACTTTATTAAAAGTTTGCAGAAAAAAGCATGAGGAAAGTACAGTACAATTACAAGGTCTGCTTTAAACCCAATAATAGGCTTGTTTCGCCTGGGTCCAGGCGAAACAAGCGAAACTAGCGGTCCAGGCGACAGTGTGTCGCGAGTTTGAGTCCCAAACCCCGCTTCCTGTCTACCGACTGTGATCTATCAATAAAGGCAAAAAAGTCCCAAAAATATGTAATACTTCATACTCAATTCATTGAAACATTTAATGGCATACAAATATACAATACTATGCAAAAACATCATATAAACTGTTAGAAATGAAGAAAAAATAATATACACTGTACAGTAAGGCCAGTTTCGAATTGCAGCCACCTGTAAGTGCTCTTTGAGAGTGGTTTTGAATGAGAGTAGGGATTCACATTCCTTTACGACTGTTGGTAGGTCGTTCCACATTTTTGTGGCATAGGAGGAGAACAAATTTTACTCTATAGTTTGAGCCAAAATGGGTTTAACGTGATTACACTGCACTGTACACTGCACTGTCAGCTGATGAAATGTAAAGACCATGAATGATTCTGATTAGTTGGAAAATTTACCACTGGCATTTTTTGGGGGTCTGAGCTAAGGTAAAATTGTCCTTGCTACTAAAGCCAGGGGTTTAATGGAGATGGACGGTATAGTGTTGGTAGCCATAATGCTTCTGGGCAAATGCCCAATGTTCCATTCTTGATTATAATCACGTGACATTCTTAAAAAAAAGGGGAAAAAAAGAAAATGATTTCAGATAAACATTCTCTTCATTATGCTACTATAACTGTATAGTTTTTAAATATAGTACCCGTCTTGAACCATTTGTAAGTGTCTTGGTTCACAGTATATTCAAGACACTTTAAGAGATCACAAAAGGACTGCTCATAACTCTCTAGAGAAACCTGTCAAGAAAGGTTTTAATGGGGGCGATCTGGTGGTCCACTAGTAAAATACTGTGCAACATCATAGAGTCTAGGGCAGTGGTTCCCAAACCTTTTAGCACGAGACCCAAAAGGGAAATTTGATGTCTCCCCGGGACCCAAGCTTACGAAAATATCAGATCTACAAGTTCACAACACTCACAAAAATGTAATTCATGGAATTTCTTAGACACGCCAGTGTTTGGGAAACAGTGGTCTAAGACAGGTCTTAACAACGTGTGGGTCACGACACCTCGGGCCCGTGCGTCGCCAAAATATTTTGGAGGGTCGCCAGATTATTTTCTGAATGTGGGCATTTTCTTTTTAGTCAGTTACCGATAAATAGGACTAATTCAGTAGAAGTACCATATGGGTTCGAATCCACTGGCACCGGAAGGGGGTCAGAAGGGCATGCATGTTCCCCCACTATTTTGCAATCGACTTGTTGATCTCGCCAACCGCTGATCTTTTTTTTTTTTTTTTAGATTTTTTTCCCGACCGGCGCTGGTGTAGCACCCCATGTTGCGCAATCGTCGTATTGGCTGCATTCTTGCCGCAATAGCCGATCTGTTCGGCTACGTGCAGTTGCTCAACTAGGTATCAGAAGGGCTAATACACAACAAATAAATCGTTTTGCTTTTATGCTGGCTTGGCGCCATGTCATTATTCAGATGGTGAATTATTCCGACGCCGCGTTGGTCGGACTGGGCCCATTACTAAACCTAACCTACTAAATCACTAGTCTAACTCTAAACCTAACTGCACGCGAAGCCATGTAGTCGTAAGTAATTGGATGTCGGAATTATGGGCAGTTCCCTGCTCGGCGTGGTTGTAATGCAGTGAAATATATGAGTTATCAAACTTCCGTGGAATCAACGTGCAGGTGACCATGGATTACTTATTCATTGAGGTGAAAACATGTAATTTAATGTCATTATATTCTTGTAGGCTGCTGCTACTTCTCGCCTATACTGTGGTAGAACAGCATTTTGTCGGGTCCATAAAAGAATGGGTGCATCTGTTTGGGGATGCACACGCAGATTAGACACACCAACGGACCGACATGCGGAAACACCGGTTGGACATGCGGTCGAACATGCGCTGCTCCCGTACTTACGGTTATAAGGGCATGTGAGCTCAAACCCACAATTCAACATTTTGGTTTTAAGATGTTGATATTTATTTTGTATTCATCCTTAGGACCCCAAAAACACACCTTGGAAAGCATGAGTGTACTACAAATACTTGCCTGTCATAATTCGACCACCCAGTATTAGGATGTATTAGGATGTTGATATTAACTCATCAGCCAACACCCCCCACTCACAGGTATAGTGAAAGCTACAGTCTGATAATCAGGATAGACCAGAGGTAGAAAACTGTCGTTCCCTGATGTCATCGCTGGGGACACATGCGTCAGTATTCAGTAAGCAGGAACTGGAGATGGCAATGAAGGACCGGAAAGTCTGGCGTGGCATTGTAAAATCTATGATCTCGACCGCAGTCAAAAAATTATGATGATGTATACTGTACTACTACTAGGCTATATATGTCGTAACCGGAAGGAGGCAGTATACGTACAGTATACAGGCTGTGTATGTTTTTCTGCTGTTGCTAGTGAGTTGTGACAGTGTACTGTATGTGGCTCTTGGTCAGCTCACTTTCATTCTTTCTACCTTACATACTTACTTATACTCAAAGCTTCTCTCAACCTGCTCCACAGGTACACAAGCCAGGATGATGACCCCAGGCCCAGACCACCAAGCTCAGCTTATTCCCAGCCCTGAGTCCATTCTCCTGTGGCATGCTGTGAATGCTGAACCCTAGAGCCTGCCCTAAATCCCTGACCACTGTACTACACCAGAATTCTATGTGAAGTACTAAACATCCAAGTCTGAGTGAGAAGATGGCAGCCAGGATAATGAGCCTGGTCGTGCCATTGATACTGGGAGCCGGAAAGTACTGGCATGTATGGAGGATGGAGAAGACTGGAGACGCTGCTGGAGGGGCTCATCATGATTCCAAAGTTTGACCCTGGCATCACTTACACAACTGATGAAGTCAAGTAGAAGACAGCTCAAAGGTAGTTTTTCTTTTTTTTGCTTGCTGCTGCTTGTGTTGTGTGCTGTATACTAGTGTGATTCAAGCTGGTGTGCTATTACTGTCATTTTGGGAGCCAATGACTGGGTGGCAATGAAACATGTTCAGTAACTGTTTGTGGCTCTGGAATTGAATTCTGATATGAATCTACAGTACAGTTTGTATGTTGTGTTGTATCTGCCGTTGAAGTTGTAACAGGGAACAGTATGCGTACTGTTGTACTGTATGTGGCTCTTGATCGCTTCAATAATCCTATGAGTGAATTTGCTATTTCCTTTTCGTTCAAGCTAAAGGTTTTGGGCTTTGGCATAACAGACAACAAATGTTAATTTGCAATTGAATACAATAAGATAAACAGTTGTTGGTGTTGTGTTGTGTTGTGGTTGCTGAGGTGGGTGGTTTACGGGGTAGCTTTATTGGTGTTGTGTTGTGTTGTGTTGTGTTGTGTTGTGTTGTGTTGTGTTGTGTTGTGTTGTGTTGTGTTGTGTTGTGTTGTGGTTGCTGAGGTGGGTGGTTTACAGGGTAGCTTTATTGGTTCATGACTGGCATGGTGGCAAAGAATATCTCTATGTACTGTAGGCCTTTCTTTCTTTCTTTCTTTCTTTGGGTGTCCTGTTCGGTCCAGGGAAAAATACTTAAATAGTTGATGCATTCAAATGTGGCTGTATCCAACAAAAATGTTTTTTGTTTTACACTGTAGATCGGGATCCGAGAGATAAATAAAAATAATAATCCGAAGAACCGTGGCTCTATAAGGCTGTTCAGCTTTCATCATTAATAATAATAATCAGAAGAACCGTGGCTCTATAAGGCTGTTCAGCTTTCATCATTTAAAGAACCGTGTCTCTATAAGGCTGTTCAGCTTTCATCATCTTTGAAAGACAACTTCCATGAGCAGCAGTGAAGCTTCACAACACACACACACACAGCTGATAGTGCTGCAACTGGTGTTGCCAGATTTCGCGAGAGAAATGAGCAACCAGGTTTGTGGAAACAAGCCCTAAGGAAGTGACTAAACAGGCCACAGAGGCGGAAAGTAACTAAGTACATTTAATTAAGTAAAATGTTGGGGTATTTGTAATTAAAGGACCACTTCACCACTTTGTAGCTTATCTTCATATAATTGGTCCTCACTAATGTTCATGATAAAATACCACAATTGTTTCTCTCTGTGTCTCATAGGAGGGCTGTGGGCAGTTCAGAAACCCGTCCACCAGTGACATCATCGTTAGGCAGATTTTTTTTTAATTTGATTTTTATTATCGTGACAACGATGGCTTCCATTATCGCATTGCAACATTTCACGAATAGTAAGCCTGCAGTTTCTATTAGCTTGGATTGATGGTGGACGAAATGTAAGGGGGTCCTTATTTGTTGCTTAAACAATAATTAAAAATGGAAGCAAGCCCAAATAAGCAACTACACACAAAACAATCCCAAATAAAGTCAACCCGCAACAAACCCAAAGTCGCTTATAATAAGCAGACATGGCAACACTTGCTGCAACTTTAGTCAGACAGATGAGCAGGGAGCAGCGAGTGCAACGCCTCTAGAAAAGCATCCCCACGGCAGAGGGCTGGATGTGCATTGTGCTGCTTTGATTAAAGCCTCCAGGACTCACAGGCTCAGTTAACATGCAGGGGAGCGGGTGGAGGAGGATGAGGCAACCTGAGGAGAGGACAGAGGGAGTGAGTGTGTGTGTGTGTGTGTGTGTGTGTGTGTGTGTGTGTGTGTGTGTGTGTGTGTGAGAGAGAGAGTTTGCAACTTTGCATGTGAATATGCGTGCGCGTGCGTGAGAAATGCCACAACATTTGAGTCGAGACAAAAGAGAGAGTACTCTCATATGCAGGCGTGTGTGCCTGTGTGTACAGTACACATGCATGAGTTTGTACAAACAGAAGAGGGGGCTGGGGTTCCAGGGGAGACTGAAGCTCTGTTGGAGTGCCTGGTAAAGCAGTCTTTGTTGCATAACAACATAACATCCAGGCGGCAGCCTCCTCACTACAGACCTTCAACATGTCAGAGATGTTCAGCCTCCAGCTGCTTGCAGTCGACTTGGGAGGGTAGTTGCAGAGGAGGCTGTGTGTTCAGTGCCATTTATACTTGCTCGCTGGTACAAACTCACAACGAGTTGCTGCGACTCGTTGTGAGCTTGTTTAGATCAAAACATAATTTTGTGTATGGTGCTTTAAGCATGCTTCTGCTTGAGAGCATTCGAGAGCAAGGGCCGACAGAGTGAACAGCTGTGCACTAAGTGTGTTTGCGCACATTTGCGTTAAATGTGCTTCTGTATAAGTGCACACATGTACACAAGCATGTATGTTTGTCTGCATGTGCATATGAGTGAGGGTGTGTAAGTGGGTTGCGTGTATCAAGGGAGTGTGGATGAAGGGGGTAGAAGAGGCTAACAGCATATTAACAACGTCTAAGTGTACTGTAGGTCGAAAGGAAAGCTTACAGCCTTCTGTACCACAATTAAACGCTGCAGTGAGTCTCTTAACATGGGCCCCCTCCCCTCTCTCTCCTTCTGTCTCCGTTTTCCTCCCTCTTGATCTCGTCTTCCCAGACATTGTGGCGAGGCATGATGGTGGGCCTTGAGACAACCACGCATGGATAAAACTATACAAATATATATTTTTAATTTTTAATTTACTTTACTTTGTGTGCACTCATTTGTGTGCACTCATTTCCCAAAACAGAGACAAATGATATGGCCTAATAAAGCCTGGTGTCCCTATTTTGGTAAAATTAAGTGGCATGTCTTTATTTAAAAATAATTCTGAAATCTATAAGCTGACGCCTCACAGTGCATCCCATTGTGTGTTGTGTGCTTGTTTATAATCTATTTTCGCTATGAACACTGGTGTGCCCTGAGATTTTGACTTGGGCACAAAAGTTTGAAAACCACTACTCAACAGAATCTCGATGACCTTGCTCTAATCTTTTCTCGGTAGCTACTTTAAGCCTAATTTAGTGTCACTTTAGTGTCACACTTTTTATGTGCAACCAACCATGCAGCTAATATGAAGCACACCCAGAGTGCCGATTGCAGCTTATCATAATTACGCGCATGTTCACTTTTGGGCGTTGTATAAAGTATGCCTTTATCATCAGTGTGTGCTCTTATTGTCCATGCATCCACTTGTGTCACTCTCTCTCTCTCTCTCTCTCTCTTGATATATTCTCTCTCTCCCCTTCTGTTGCTGGATTTTAATAATGATGATAATGGATTGCTATGCTAGATTTACATTTTCTGCTTCATGATTATGATTAGAAATTCATTTTCAGCATGTAGTTACTGTATAGCAAAGAGAACTGATGTACATCTCACAAATATCCTACGCATCACATCCTCCTGGGAATAGACTCAATTTGTCTATTTCTTGTACTACGTACAAACTACCTGCAGCATGCATGTTTTGTCGTGTGTCTTTGCGAACACAATATGGCCCGTGTTTGGGGGATGGAAGCTGGGAGGGTAGTATTTGTCACTGCACATACATACTCCCAATGACCAGCTTAGTGGCCTTCCTGAGACAATTGCCCTAGATCTTGCACCACCCCTTACCCCTTATCCCTAAACTTATTTGCCATTTTTTACTATTTTAAAACATTTTAAAATAGTACATAGTACTAGTAAATAGTACAAGCTAACCATGTGTCAATTTACAATTTACAATTTAGGCATTTAGCAGACGCTCTTAATCCAGAGCGATTTACATTTAAGCAAGAACAAAAGCATGGGAATACATCACATAAAAGCATTTATCATGAAACATGCGTAAGCTAAGAAGGTAACAGTGGAATATCTATATGATGAAACTATACATACACTATACATAATAAACTATACATATTCACTACTATGCTATACATATGTACTATGGCGTGCTATGACTATATACAATACAATTATAGTGCTGTCTACATAACATGCTATAAGTCTGTGTCAAATGCTATCTAAGCCAACAGAAATGCTATCTAAGGGGTTAGGGTAAGTGCTATGGGCCATGATGGAGTCTGAAAAGGTGGGTTTTCAGGCTACGGCGGAAGATTGGGAGTGATGCTGCAGTTCTGACTGCAATGGGAAGTGCATTCCACAGTTTTGGAGCCAGAAGGGAGAAGAGTTTGGGACGTGTGGGACGTGTGTCGATGTAGATTGGCTAGTTGAACTATTTTTAAATGTTTTAAAATAGTAAAACATGGCAAATAAGTTTAGGGATAAGGGGTAAGGACCCCATTACAACATCATCCTGACGTTGGATTATGCTGCGCATTAAGTATGCTGTCTACAGTGCAAAGTTGGACAATCAGTCATTTTCAGCATGTAGTCCTAGAACACATCCAGTAATGATTAAGATGAAAGGAAAACTAGGCCTACGTGTGTCTTAAAATGTTAAAGTCTGTCGATACAACATGAATATGAATATGAAGTATACCCTATCTACAATACACAGGGGCATTCTGTTGGCTAAATTAATTTGCAGACTACAACTGCAATGTCTTTCTGGGATTTGCATCTGGCTAATTATCGTACACTGTGCGATGGAATATAAATTAAGCACAAAGGACCTGCGTTGCATTTACTTCTTCACTTTCCTGCCAAAAATATAGGCTTCGCAAAAAAGTATATCTGCAACAAATGCTAAAACAGACATTTACAGTTTTACAGTCTAGTTCCTGAACACATTGATGCAGACACAATGCACAGTGGGGTGACCATGCAAGCTTGATTGACTGACTTCTACAGTGTTTCTTGAGGCAAGAAGTACAATGTCACCTAGTACCTACTTTTTGTTAGCAAACTTTTCTGAAGAGCCTACTCTGAGTAAAATAAGCACACATATGTCTTCTCATTCTCATTGTGTTGTGGTGACAGTATTTTGTTTTCATACAGGTTAATTGGGTAATACAGTAGAATAAATAGTCAATTCTGCAATACTACTGAAATATAATATTATTTATCATCGAAATATATCTTGTGCCATTACTCTTTAGAAAGTGTGTGTGTGCATGCACATGCGTGTGTGTGTGTGTGTGTGTGTGTGTGTGTGTGTGTGTGTGTGTGTGTGTGTGTGTGTGTGTGTGCGTGTGCGTACGTGCGTGCGTGCGTGTGAAATGAACAAACAATGCAGGAGGGAGAGGATAATATGCAGCAACAATGTCACACAACAACTGACTCGCCGCAATCTCTCATTTCAACACTGATACTGTATGTATGTATGATGATGAGAGGGTGAGCTGCATGGTTTTTTCTGACTTTATCTAATTACTGAAACATGCTTTAGACTAATGATATGGTGATCTGAGTGCTGGTGGTGGTGACGACGACCGCAAGTATTTTATTTATGATGATGATCATCATGACAATCCTCTGAGATGCTGAATCACAGTGTATGACTGATAACTACAATATAGGGAGGTAAAAAAGAGACCTCTTGAGTCGACATAGAAACTAGAGAAAGAGAGAGAGAGGGAGGGGGTGGGGGGGGGGGAGAGATGAGAAAATCCTGGCAGAGTGGGGAATCTGACTCACCGGTAGCCGGTTAGGAGATAATGGACATGACAAGTGGACAGCTGGTGAATTGTGTCTGGTGGCTGTCATGTTAATGACATTCCACTTGAAAACACTGGAGGAGGTGCACAAAATATCAGCAGCTTCACAGGGACTGTAGTCCATGGGCCAACACCCCCAAATATAACAAATCTGTACCACCTGGGTGGGCTGGGCAGATTCTAGTTGTGATTTTTGAGGGGCGCATGACGACACGTGGCAGCCATGGGTCTATCTATCTATCTGACTTTTAATGTCTGTCTTATTTACTGGTAGCTTATTAGTGTTTTCACCTCTTAGCAATAATACTCAGCCACATCCCTAGCCTTAACTGCAATTTGCATTGGTAAGTTGCATGGAATTAATGTCTGATTTACTAAGGCAGCAGATAATTACTCAATCAGTGGAGGGGACCGTCTCCAAGTCACATTCTGTGTTTGAGCCGGCAGAGCTTAAAAAGGTGCAGTTATTGCTCATAAACTAAATGCATTGTGAATCACAAAACCAAAAACAGATGGCAGGACAAGGATTCGCTGTCTTGTATCAAATGAACATTCATTGTGTTGTTGTGTGTCTGTTTCTGGTAGTGCGTTAAAAACAAGGCAGGGTCTATTAATGGCATATGGTTTACTGTACATGTGGATCTCTGATGTCATAATGATATTGATCATGACAGTCTTACCCAAAAATGGCAGGACAGCGGGCGGCGGGACAGTGGATCAGTGGATCTGAGATTTTAAAAAATCACACTCATGTGAACTGACTGGGGCACTCTTATCATCATACATCATCATACATCATCACATTCCATGCTCAGCCAATCAAATCATCACATTCTGTGGTATACAGACACACAAAACTGGGCATAGGAGGGGCGAACACTCCTCAAATATTCACAATATTGTATGAAGAATGTTCAGGGATTTTATCATCGAGAGTGTGTGTGTGTGTGTGTGTGTGTGTGTGTGTGTGTGTGTGTGTGTGTGTGTGTGTGTGTGTGTGTGTGTGTGTGTGTGTGTGTGTGTGTGTGTGTGTGTGTGTGTGTGTGTGTGTGTGTGTGTGTGTGTGTGTGTGTGTGTGTGTGTGTGTGTGTGTGTGTGTGTGTGTGCCCGCCTGACTGACTGACTGACTGACTGGCTGGCTTTTGATTATTACATCATTCTCTCTCATTCTACCTATCAGCAATGTGTGTCTCCTCACTGTATTTACTGTCATCCCCACCACAAGCTTCCATTAATAGAGCCTGTGGCTGTGTGCACTTGTTTGAACCTGCTTTTTAGAGGCAGAGAATGAGAGAAATTCCACTCAAATCTGACTCTAGCTGCCTACGTGAGCGTTAGTAAATCCAGAAGAATGCATTATCAGTCAGACTTATGGTATCTCCTCCTGCATGTTACTGTATGTGCGCACAATCCTCCTTTACATGCATAATACATGATAACGGATGGTGCACTTTGAAATGAACAAACTTTCCATATTGTACTACATGTTTCAGGGAGCAGAATGCATCCAACTTGAGATGCCACAGTCTTATTTGGTCCCGATTTGTACTTTAACAATCATTCTTACTAAATAAACTAATTTCTGAATCACTGACACTCAGCTGTGTGTGTGTGTGTGTGTGTGTGTGTGTGTGTGTGTGTGTGTGTGTGTGTGTGTGTGTGTGTGTGTGAGGGTGTGTGTGTGTGTGTGTGACAGTGTGTGTGCATGCGCATGTCTTTATATTGATCTATTTCTCTATATGTCTATATTTCTGTCTACATACGTACTGTACACTAGTATACTGTATATTCACTAAGAAGGGTGATACATGGGCATACAAGTGACACAGACAGACAGGTACAATGGGTATTCTGACAAAGTGAGTCAGAGTCTGTCAACTCTATGGCATATTGTGTGAGGGCCGCATAGTAGTGGCCCAAACTCTAGATGTGAGGGCTGCAGATCGACCTAGTAGTTTTAAGTTTATAGCTCCTCCTCTTAATTTGGTACACCTGTGGCTTTATATTGTACCTCAGAAGAGCTTCTATTGTATCTTGTGTAGTCCTTGTGTAAGTGTCCTGTATATGACTCACCCACTTGATAAATACTGAGAGCGAGCCTCTTGTGATCAACCATGGAGACTTGGTGGGTGATGATGGAGAAGAGGTACTATTCCTGTCAACAGACAGAGTTACCCCCCCCCCCCATAGCACACATTTCATGTCTTTATTGTCTCCACCAGGCCGAAGGCATGTGGGGATAGTATGTTTTGCACTCCGTCCGTCCGTGTGTCCGTCCGTCCGTGTGTCCGTCCGTCCGTGTGTCCGTCCGTCCGTCCGTTAGAAGCTAATCTCGGCCACCGTTAACCCGGTCGATGCCAAATTTTGCACACACACTCCCTGGATGCCAACGATGAACCTCTGCCCCAAACTTTCCAGAACGGCCTGTTATAGCGCCACCAGGAGGCCGCTTTGTGCAAAACAACTTTTTGCACAGTACACCTACAGATTTTGTCCAAACATCACGCAAATTGGTACACAGTCTCTCTACAGCCATTCAACCAAACCGGTCTTTCAGATTTCTCAGACTCCATCCTGATTGGTTAAGATTGGCTTCCAAAGTTCACAGGAGTGCTCAGTTTCAAACAAAATGCTGCAAATCATGAACACATCGCGTGATTTCCTTGAAATTGTGCACCCACATTCCCACTAGGCCGAGGACGAAATGCCACTTGAACAATTTCAACTCAGCCTCAAGGTGGCGCTATAACTGGCCCAAAAGTGTTTTTACCTCTAACTGCACGAATCTGTGGATCACTTTGTATGCCAACTCCCTAGAGGCCAAGGAAAAACCTTTGTCTGGAATTTTTCACATCTGCTCTTTATAGCGCCACCAGGAGGCCCACATATGTAAAACACATTTTCTATTATTACTCCTTCAGATTTTATCCAAATTTCACGCAAATCGGTACACATGATCTCCATAGTCATGTGATCAACACAGGTTTGTTTGATTTCTCATATTCCATCCTGATTGGCCACGATTGGCTCCTACAGTTTTCAGGAGTAGCAAATGGCCACAACTCCTCAACGCAGCGTCCGATTGCGATGAAACTGTGCACGCATATTCCCACTAGGCTGAGGAAGAATCCTGGTGGAGACCTGTGCCGATTGGCACTTTATCTAGTTGTTTGTATTATCTGTGAAAATAAATAATTTTGTACCTGTTCCTAACTTCCTAGACCTTCTGTCAGCAACACCTAAATCATCTAAAGCCAAATTATTTAAAAGTATTGCACAGTACAAAGAATGTACTAGTCTAATCTAGTCTCCTTACACCCAAGACCCAACTGGAAATGAGTGGAAGGGTGGTGCTAGAGCACTAAGAGCAGTGGTTCTCAACCAGTGGTCCGGGGACCACCGGTGGTCCAGCCATCGACGCCTATAGGGGCTTTTTGTTTCATTACCGTTCACAGCCATCGACCCCTTTTTGGGCTATATTTGGGTTTTTTAAGAGTTGATCTATTAATAACCCCCATGAAGTCTGCATCCAGCTAGAATACAAGCTCAAATTCTACCTATTTATCTCTACTCCATAGAGATAAATAGGCTGGCTGTCAAAGAGAACCATGGGGTTCCAGGTTGTTAATGATGGAGAGTTGTTAACCAAATGGACCCTTATAGATCTTTAAATATTGAGAGTGTAAAGTCTACTCTCTAGTCTACTACACAATTAGAGAATGTAGATAGATGAATTGTTATTTTGATCAATGTTTGCCTGTTATCTCTCCTATCACCAACAACATCACAGCATGGAAATGTGGACATAGTTTTGGGTCTGCAAGGCTAAATCTCATCAAATGGTGGTCCATGGCTAAAATGCTGAATAAATAATGGCCTTGATATGAAAAGGGTTGCCACTGTGTTAGAGGAATGAATGGCCATGGGGTCCCCCAAATCCCTGGAGGTCATTATGGGATATGCCTAATATTTGTCTCCACCAGGCCGAAGGCATGGGGGGAGAGTATGTTTTGCACTCCGTCCGTCCGTCCGTGTGTCCGTCCGTGTGTGTGTCCGTGAGCAGCTAATCTCCGGCACCGTTAACCCGGTCGATGCCAAATTTTGCACACACACTCCCTGGATGCCAACGATGAACCTCTGCCCCAAACTTTCCAGAACGGCCTGTTATAGCGCCACCAGGAGGCCGCTTTGTGCAAAACAAGTTTTTGCACAGTACGCCTACAGATTTTGTCCAAACATCGCGCAAATTGGTACACAGTCTCTCTAGAGCCATTCAATGAAACGGGTCTTTCAGATTTCTCAGACTCCATCCTGATTGGTTAAGATTGGCTTCCAAAGTTCACAGGAGTGCTCAGTTTCAAACAAAATGCTGCAAATCATGAACACATTGCGTGATTTCCGTGAAATTGTGCACGCACATTCCCACTAGGCCGAGGAAGAAATGCCACATGAACAATTTCAACTCAGCCTCAAGGTGGCGCTATAACTGGCCGAAAAGTGTTTTTACCTCTAACTGCACGGATCTGTGGATAATTTACTTTTGTTGCCCTTTTATCCAACCACCAGATGAAGGCAAGCTGCAATGTCCTACATTCCTATCCTGGTGGAGACCTGTGCCCAGAAGGGCACTTTTTCTAGTTTATTATGAGACATTTTGTGTGAAATGTTTTGCTGTGGGGTTGCACTAATGGTGTCACTTTAATGACAATATAATATGTTCAGGCAGAAGGTTTGGCTAAGGTTGGTACTAGAGGAAAGGCCATGAGTCACTGAATCACTAAATGTAAAGTACTCAGTGCACCCATTATTACAACACCTGGAGGCCAATCTGTGACATCTCACATCAGTGCTATGACGTTATATCAATGACATCAGCGATCTCCATAAAGGGACAGACAGACAGACGTAGCTCATGTTGCTACGTGCATGGTATGAAACAGAACCACCGCTGCCCGCTGGTTCTTGCCAAGATTGATTGATTGATTGATTGATTGAAGCCTTTATTTATTCTCGAAAGAGCAATTGAGGTTCTCCCTCATTTTCAATGCTGACGAGATTACATTACATACATTATATAAAACAAGGCAAAGACATATAATATAGACAATGAGACAAACATAAATTAAAAACAGTTACATATTGAGGTAGGGAGGTTCAGAAGCAGGTTGTTAAATTGACCATAGGATATTGGGGTATTAATTTTCAATGTTTGCTGTAAAGTGTTCCATGTGGTTGGGGCATCGAAGCAAAAGGCTGACTTCTTAGTTCGGATTGTATGGATCGGACCTCTAGTTTAAGCCATTCACTTGAACGGGTCTGGCGAGTATTTATTTTCCATTTTAGTAGTAATGTGATCAATGGCTTTAAAGATGAATTGTTGCCAGTGCATGGTTCTCCTTTCAGAGAGGGAAGACCAACCTACTTTATTATAAAGGGTGCAATGGTGAGTGCTGTAATTTTCACCTGTGATGAACCTTAATGCTGAGTGATAAACTGTATCTAGGGGTCAAAGAGTGGTAAGGGTAGCATTTCTATATATAACATCACCGTAGTCCAGAACTGACATAAAAACAGCATCAACAACCCTTTTTCTACAGATCATTGGGAAGTTAGCTTTATTTCTGTAAAGATGAAAATCGTATAAGCTTTCAAAGTGGAAGTTGATCCTATGTGAAACATATTTATTTTAAATACACCAAAATTGTATTGCTATTTCAATTTGGCCAAAGGAGACACTGATGTCACCACAGAAGTCAACATTCCCAGAAGCAGCTATACAGCTATACAGGGCTAGCCTGGCTAATAAGCCAGACCGAATCAGCCCGTTGGCAAAAATAAATTTGCCTGCCGGCGGATTACAGTCTGGAGAGGCTCAATTGTACGCCCATTTCCTACACCAGAGAACTGGCCAATCGGGACACGGTATGCAATATGGGCAGGCTTTAGTACAGTGACGTTCAACGCTTGAGACCTTTGACTGACAGTAGCTCTGACCAATTGCGTCAAAGAGAAAATGTTTGAACCCGCCCCCCGGGAAACAAGATCCATACACACAGCATCTCCAGACTCAAATACAGGGCAGGCTGTCCTGTATAGCGTAACTTTGCCACTAGAACACCATATTGCAATTTGGCTTTGTTCACAAATGTACACCTAGTACAGTAACTTATAGTATAGCTAATCATTGGCATGGCATTCGATAGAGAGGCCATACGCCATACTGTCCGTAAAGTTATTAGACTCTTATCTTGTTTTGTTCAGTTTTTGCATAAATAGTACACATATACAGTAGTTGTTTACTGTCTTCCATGCAAAAGGTGCATCACTTCAAGAGCCACCTAATACCAAACACCAATCAATAAGCATAGTCAACCGAAGCAATGTTCTTTTCTTTTTATTATTTAAAAGCAGCATTGAGTACCAAAAGCAGAGAGAACCTGGCTGTATAATCATCATTCAGTTCAGTCCATTAAATGATGGTGTTAGAGGGACTCTCTTATGTCTCTGCTCCATTCTCTGAACCATTAGCATTGTTGGATATGCTAATACAGCCACTAGCTTATGTAATAATAACACAGACAGGAGAATGGGTGTAGACTGTAGAGCCTTCTAATGGCCTAGTATGTCTATATGTAAATCTGCCTGATAATTAATAAGCTGAAGCATGGGTATATAAATGGACTTTCTGGTCCATAATGCTACCCTGGATGATATTCCCGTTTAGAGTGACACAATGAAATGAGGTTTATTCCAAAAGTCAGTGTTTAACAGCTCAACATCTTTGACCTTAGTTTATTGGTGTAAGTTAGTGATACTTACAGTCAGACAGTGTTATGATATTTGCAACAAATGACAGTATTGGATGACTGACATGCTCCATATATGGCTGTCAGTCCGTCACGCCTCGTGACACGCTACCTGGGCCCTAACTGGGCTGGCCAGAGGCCCCGCCTGGGCTTACTAATTAGCACACATTTTACACTCTACCGAAAGGGCGTCTTACTGGTATGATACCAAAATAGATTAATGATACAATTCATGGCCCAGGCCGTAGCGTAACCGTCTGGGCACCGGACTGGTAATCCAGTCGCAGTGTGCCGCGGGTTCGACTCCCGGACCCGACACGGCCTTTACTGCATGTCATCCCCCCATCTCTCTCCCGTTTCCTGTCAGCCTACTGTCTGTCCCTTCAAAAATCAATAAAAAGGCGTAAGCCGCAAAAAAAATATCTTAAAAAAAAAATATATATACAATTCATTCCACAACCATAGCAGTAGAAATCTGTTTTCAACCTGCAGTGAAAAAGAACAGTAACTCCTCATGGCACCAGTTCTGTAGAAAATATAAAATATAGGATACAGAGAATATATTATATATTTATTGTATAGAACATAATGGAGTATATATCATGTCTGCTGTAGACTCAGCCTTGACTGCAGGGTGTCTTTCTGCATCTGTCAATCATGCAGCCTGTCGATATGAGTCTTGACGCCCATTAGCCTCTCCATATGGTGTTGGAAGCTGCAGGATGCTCCTACATGCATGCTGATATATTTGTTGTACAAACCACCGCCATATATAAAATCTACAAGTCATGGTTTAGGTCAAAATACGAAACATCTGTCTGTCCCTCAGTCTGTCAGTGAATCTGCTGCTTTCCCCTTGATTGCAGGAACTCGAGTCATTTTGGTAAATTGCCGAGATTGTTTAATCCAATTCTATTGTTTTTGTACAAGCTTGCAGAATGTATGAATTGCTGTCCTTGTCATGTTGATGAGAAATACAACCCCAACTTGTTCAGAATCTTGATGTATTTCATGGAACAACAGAATGGAGTGAATTCATTATTTGTCTCTTATTCTGAAGGCTGTCAATTGCACATGGTGTGGGCAATGCTAATTTCACAGTGAGTACGTCCTCTGTGACAGTTCAGGATGGATTGGTAATCAATATCTTATACAAAGGCATAGCTAATCCACAACTACACAGCACTTGGTTTTGAATTCACATCGATCTGCACACATTGTATGGATATATTGAAAGCTAAATATAATTTTAAAGTAGAGAGATTTATAGAGAAAGTCTGTTATTTTGTAGCATTGTATTAACAGAGTCGAAAAGTCAACTGACTCAAGAGAGCTTTACATTCAAGGATCCTTATTTGCTCAAATTGTCCTCAAAGCTGTGAGCCTAATAGCAGAGATATCTCATCTAGAAGCAATTCTAGATTGGCTATACTTCTAGTGGGCAACACCATCACAGTACAGAGGATGTACATCACAAAGGATGAATCCAGCTTGCTTCACATATAGGAGCTGAAGACAGAGCCTATCTTCACATCACAGTATACTAAATGCACTGCTTCCATCCACCCATTTCATTCCATAGAAGCTGACATGATTTGCTTTCGGCTTATAATTCTGCAACCATTACAAAGTAACATAATGTGTGGACAACAAGAGGACTATATCAACAATATAGTAGTATATATATTATATAATGCAGTATTATTCTATGCCCATGGTTGGTTTCATGCTGCAATCACTGACAATCAATTTTCCATTTGACAGTGCCGTCAAGCAATATCTATATCGAACTGTGATGCCTCAGGTTATTTTCAACAATGAGAAACATAAACAGACATTTTCTTGCGTTACTCGTGCATCGCCTCTACAGTAAGCCTTCAACAGTATCATGATTGTTTAGAACAGCGGTTCCCAAATGGTCTATGGAGGGCTTAAATGGTTATAAAGTGTAATATTTAGGCAAATGTTAACATTGGTGTCTTAACAGCCATGGTGTAAAAATGTGGACAAATCTGTGTGTTGTTTTATAATCATTTGAACCCTATGATATCCCATTCTGAGGAATGGTTGCAGAAAATAGCAGATCTTCATGCTCACATGTCACAACATGCATGACGCATTTTGAGCTTGTAGATCTGCTTTGGGCAAAGGTTTGGTGTAGAGGGATAAAAGAGCGTTTAATGCATTAGTATTCCGCTGCAACATTCCTTGGATTTTGTCTCTTACTCTTGAGAGGAGATGAGCTTAACGAGGCACTTCAGGCCAGCTGAAGCGCACGCACGCACGCACACACACACATACACACACACACACACACACACCTCTAGCTCACCTTCCTTCATGGATCAGTGGTTATTCATTCACTTCCTCACTAACTTCTGTACTTCATTTACAGTATGATGTGCATGTGAATATGCCCCCCCCCCCCCCCATCAACACATACACACACAAGCAAGCTTGCTCGCACACCAAATTTCTGTAAGCCAAATTTGCATATCCATCTGCAGCCTTTAGGAGCAGGCTACCACGGCATGTATTTAAAGCTCAGGCTATCGCAACATGCTGTATTTAAGTGTGTGCATTTATTAACATGGGCAGCATAGTGTAGCTCAGAGGACATACAGTATATCCACTGTCCATATTATACAATAATAACAAAAGACTGCACGTTCAGTACATAATATATTATATTTAATATATATATATATACTGTATATTATTATTATTTTTTTTTTTGGGGGGGGGCTTTTTGCCTTCATTCATAGTACAGGAGGTAGACAGGAAACAGGGAGAGAGAGATAGGGAGTGACTCGCAGCAATGGTCGTTGGGATCCGGACTCGAACCCACACCGTGGTCTGCATTAGAGCCTATATTATGAGGAATGCGCCTCGACAGCTAGGCCAGCGGACGTGCCGAAGCATATCGGCTTTTAAGCATTGGTCAACATTGCTATTTAACAACACCTGTCTCATCACCATCTCATCTCTCAGATCAAGCCATCTTAAGGCCCTGTTCTACTGCTGTCAGGCTACTAGAATATAACATTGCACTGATTGGAGCATTGGGGTTAAATCAGTTCATGTATAGAAACCACAGTTCATTTTCTTGAGTCCAAGAACCTTGCTGTACTTCTCGAATATTAATTAACAGCTTACACACAAAATATGTCTCTTGAATTCTCTTGAAGTTCAGTCCTGGGGGCGGGTGGAGGGGTTGACAGGATCTTTGAATGGCACAGGAGGTTTGCCAGCTCAACTGGCGTAGAGACAGCAAGGCAGACAGCTCGTCAGTCACCCAAGGACCTGACCTATGTCCCCCCACCACACCACCACCACTCACTCTTTGTGTCACGGCCGCACACACAGAGCACTCATTGCACATGATCGCCATGGCAACGGTTGAGAGTTTAAAGAGGCTTGGAGGACATGACACAGTGAACTGTAGTGTCTTCATTCATCACTAAACTGTAGAAGAATCATCCACAGCCTTTGTTCCTGAGCCAGGATATAAATGATGACATGTTCCTATGCTATAAGACTTTAGTCTGATTCAGTCTGCAAAGCTTCAAGACAACCCTCCACCCCCCACCCTCTCCCTACTCATATTTCTTTCTTTCCCACCCATCATCTTCTTTCTTTCTTTCTTTCTTTTGTTTGTTTGTTCTTTATTTTGCCCCCTCCTTATTCTCCTTGTTCTCCTCTTTGCCCTGCATGTCTGACTCTTCCTCTCTCTCGTTCCGTGTGATTCTCAGTCTTCGTAGTCTAGAGGATGTGGCGAGTCGAGACCTCCCGTCGTCGGTGGGAAAAAAGGAGCAGACCATCGGCTGGCAGACGGAGGGATGCTGCGGAGGCATCTATACTGCGAGGCAGAGCATAGGCTGGCCCTCAGCACCGTTCCCCTCCTCCCCCACCCCCTCTCCTCACACCCCCCCTCTCCTGAGCCAGGGTGGTATGACCTGCCAGATTACAAAACAGCCCTCCCATGTGTCCGCCTGTTCTCTGTGCCAGCCGAGAGACAGCGATATCAAGCTCCTGGAACTCTGGTGAGAGCAAGAGAAGGAGAGAGAGAGAGAGAGAGAGAGAGAGGGGGGGGGAGTGAGATACAGAAAGAACAAGAGAGAGAGACAGTGAGAAATGTTGGACGAGGGAGATGGGACACCGAGGGAGAGACAGACATGTCACGAAAGAGAGAGAAAGTGTGTGTGTGTGTGTGTGTGGGGGGGGGGGGGGGGGGGGGTGTCGTGGCGCTAGCAGAGGGAATGTAACGGGGGATTATACAGGGAAAGGGATGGAAGTGGGAGAGAGAAGACGAGGAGGCCGATTGAATGAGGAGAGGGACAGATCAGGGAGCAAGAGACAGTGGGACCAGGAAGACAGACTCTGGGCTCAGCTATACGGAGATGTGGGGATGGGTTGGGACTGTGGGGAGAAAGGAGGAGGGGGGGGGGGGTAGAAAATTGTGAATGAGAGAGATAAAGGGGGAAATGGGAGGGAGAAGGGTAGACAACGTACATACGCTGTAGGTGAAGGCTTTCGGAGGCGTGGGACCAGAGGAAACGGCCTGGGGTAAGTCAAACATGCACGCGTGCACACATGAACGCACGCACGCCCACACATACATGTACACATACATACACGCACGCAGGCACATGGTTACACTTACACATAAAGTATACATTTGTAACACACCTGGATTTGAATTTTGGATAAACGGTAGATGCTTGTTTTCCCACGCAGGAGACCTGGGTTTGATTCAGTTGGATACACACATGCACACACACTTACCGGTACATAGAGCCACACTAGCGCCTGCACACATACATACAGAACATAAGCACGCTGTGTTCACGCACAAGGATTCATGTACGTACAGTGCACACACATTTCACGCACTTCTTTAGTGCGTACGTATTCCATTTACTAGGCCTTTGTGTCTTCCATGCATGCAGAACGCTTGTTAATACACAATAAACCATACAGAACAAAGTGTTAATTTGTACCTGTAAATATATAATATATATATATATATATATATATATATAATATATATATATATAGATTTCAATATCTTTGCTCCACAATATGTTTTATGATGTTCCATTGGTAAGATGGGCGGGCTGTCCTCATCCAACTGCTGACCCAGACACCATAGTTCTTTAACAGCTATATCGACAGGTATTGGCACAAGAACGTTTTATTTTATTATTCTGTTATTCTGACACTGACCAATTGCACAACTGGAATTCCTTTTTTTTAAAAGGCTATTAATATTGTCCTTATCAGTACCTTTTATAGAAGCTCCATTGTCAGTTGCATTTTGCCTATAGTGTGATATCCGATAATATTATGTTTCCTTTATCGTTGTAATTTTTCTTAAAGCGAGAATAAATAAGGGAGTAATAATGGCCGGAATCGTCAGGGGAGTAGATAATGGCGTAGAAAGAACAGCTTCTCGCTGTGTGGAATCAATTTCATATGATGTCTGACAGGCTGTCGTTGAATCATTATGCATCCCCCTGAGACAAAGAAAAGCTTTAAGAATCTGTAGCAAAGGGCTGTGTGTGTGTGTGTGTGTGTGTGTGTGTGTGTATGTGTGTGTGTGTGTGTGTGTGTGTGTGTGTGTGTGTGTGTGTGTGTGTGTGTGTGTGTGTGTGTGTGTGCGCGTGTGCGCCTGTGCCTGTGCGAGCATGTGTGTGTGACACAGGGAGATTTGTAAGGGGATCGAGCACACTATTAGCGTACAATCATCCTCTCATATATGCAGACAAACATCTCAGTTTGAAAATACACGGATGATTCAGCCGCCCAGCCCTAAACGGGTTACTACAGTAATCTAAGGAATTTTCCAGCAGCGCTGTCCTTCGGCCAGAGGAGCCTCACAAATGTGCTGCACTGTGAGAGAGGCACAGGCCACAGTCCCAGGGAGGAGATAAGATAGGCTGTTGATTCGCGGCAATGTAGATCCAATTGATTCCTGCGCCGGGAGTCAAAAGGTTGATTAACCCAGTGAAACCAGAACATAGAATGGCTTTCATTGTGTCTGAATGGGAGGCACCTCCACCACATTTAACCGATATTACCCCCTGTGGTGAACTAATTATGGGGAGGGAAGAGGGGATGAAATGGCAAGGAGACAAGGCGGGTGAGCGAGGGAGAGATTGAGAGAGTTGTCACAGTCTTATATGGGCTTCGAGGGTTATAGCCATATTACCCAGAATATACGTAGGTCTAGGCAGACAAATTGGTTACAAATGTCATCAGAGTGAGAGGTTGTCATGGAGAATGACTGTCATAAAGAGGGGTTGTCGTGGTGATGGTGATGGAGTTAAGTGGGTGGAACCCCCTGTGGGCAGGGCTCACCTGATCTGAAGAGGCGATTATCCTCATCTCCACCTGTGGCCTTGACTGTCCTATTGTGCCGTGTTCCAAAGTTTTTTTTTAATGCAATTGATAGAATAACAATTGTGGAATGGAAATGTTATGCAACACAGCAAATTGTCGTGTTTTCTGACAGGCATTTTCCAACTGAATCGTACTTTCTAATTTTACAGATTACTAGCTTGTGGATCTGTCGTTTTTCCACAAACGCCGCCATCACACTACTGCTACTATACTACGGCTTAGAGGTGCTGTGAGAAAGGCATTGCGACAATGACAAGCATGAACATGTCAAAGTTCTGCCTGGGCAGGCGTTTGCCAATCTACCCATTGTCCCTGTAACTGACACAAGAGACAATTGTCTTCTGCAATCCTGAGTGGCACTGTGGCAGTGATTCCCACAGAATCAGAGGCCCATGTGCAGACAGAGGTACACATGGGCGTGAGACAAGTCCAGATGTGCTCCAGGGGATTTTGTGATATGCACACATTTATATGGAATATGTACAATATACAACTATATGCCAAATGTTATTACCAGTACTTTGTACACATTTCCATCACATTTTAACATGTACTGTATTATGTAAAACATTTATGTAAAATGTAAAACATTTAACAATAGCTCAAATACTATAGCCAATCTTGTAGATCTGCTATTTTCGACATAACTTACAGGTGTGGCCTTGAGATTTTTACTTGGACATTGGATCATTTGAAAACTATATTCCTTATTATTAATAATAATATTATTGTTTACTATTATGGTTCTTCTTGCATTATATATTTTTGCTAATTATGTGCAAGTTACAATTGCTGAAAACTTCTAGAAACTGTTCTAGAAACCAATAGAGGTGTGTGTGTGTGTGTGTGTGTGTGTGTGTGTGTGTGTGCGCGCGCGTGCGTGCGTGCGTGTGCGTGCGTGCGTCAGTGTGTGCGCAGCTCATTAGTAGGCCAGAAAGGAGAACAGGTACATATGCCCCAGCTTCACAGGCAGGGGGATCGAGCCCCATGTGACATTTCTGGGGCTGCAGACACACACACAAACACACACACACACACAGACCAATGTGATTGCATTTAGTCTACAGACCAAAGAGTCCAACTGCGGGGTCCAACTACAGGGTCCAACTAGATTAACGAAACTCTTCAAATCCCTTGAAGCAATGAGGAAATATACCATCACATACATTCACCCTGTGAATGTGAATAGTTTTACTATTACGTTTTCAACTGTTTTAAATCATTTTAAAGATCTCAGACATTTTAAAGAAAACACAGGCTGCTGCACCTTAAAATAAAACACATATACTGAAAATCCCAAATGATTGTGGCAAAGTATCAGTATCCTACTGCAAACAAAAGGCAGAAATACAATATGTATTTTAGCAAAAAATAGACACAGCTAATTCAATTTGATTGATTTGATTGGATCAGCAGTAATTCGATCTTATTTTGTCATCTGAAAGCTGTGTCGTCCTTGCCTTCTTCAAGGAGGTTTGTATAAGCCAAGCTTTGTTTTCTTTACTGGCCTAAAACAGAACTATAATTACGGGCAATGTTTCATTTTGACCTGTACTGGAAAGGCTGAGGTCTTATCCACTTAATACGCTGCAGAAGTGTAAATTTAACTATTGAGATAGCAATAAAATAAAGACCCATAATGGACCTTTTCAAGTCAATTTAAACATAAGTAAACATTCCAGATTTTACAGTGTACTTGCGTTACAGTGTACAAAGCCTCGCTTTGCAAACAGAACCAAATGGACCCTTTGCTCAAAGTAAAATGAACACTGCAGACTTTACAGTGTAGGAGTAAGGGCCCTTGGGTGTGGCCTTCTCCGAGCGAGCCTGATACCATGTCAGTGCTGATTTCCTTTCGATGCCTTGAACCAAACATATCTAATTAGACGTACATGCCCCCTTCGGTGTGCCTCGCCATCTTATTCCTCCATCTGCCACTGGTGTTGTGCTGATTGTGTTGTTGAAAAGATTGCATTCGGCTTTTTCTTTTTCTTTCTTTCTTTTTATAAATGACAATCTTTTAACAGGTTTTAATCATTAGCATGGTTCCATCCTGTGGATGTGAGCAGGTTCTTTTCTTCCTTTTCTGTCAGTTTTTCTGAGTCTCCTTGAAAGATTTGTATGGTGAGTTATTGAAATGAAATAACAGTGCAAATAACAGTAGAAAACCTACGGAATAGTAAACGTATAGGAAAGTATTGTATTAAATATTAAATGACAATTAGGTTTATCTGCATCACTTAAATGCATCATCACACACACACACACACACACACACACACACACACACACACACACACACACACACACACACTGTGTCAGGACTTTCACATCCTTTGTTCTCCTTCAGAGAGACGATAACAAAGACAGTTAACAACAAATTAATTAGATTTTTAATGAGCGTTTCAACATGCTGCCACTGTGACTTTGCAGTGGAAATTGCTTTACTGAGTGCTGAAACATGTTGTAAAAATGGTTAAATTCAGAAAGAAGACATTATGTTAATACATTTGCTTTATGTGACTTCATTTGCGGTGCATAATCTATTCATATTGTCTTATTTTAAGATAGATTCCTTTGTCTTTTCAATTACACATCATTTGCAAAACATGTTCAGAGAAGTTAATAGATTTTCCATATAAAATGGAAATGTCCTATAAGCTGAAATTAAATATTAATCACAGTATATATTTAGTTTATATATGCCAAAATAGTTGGCGTTTAATGCTTATTACCAATATAGACCCACATGCACACACACACACAATCGCAAATACATTGTTTGCAGTCCATTCATGCCACTTAAAGATTTACCCAGTCTGTGCACAGCCACAAGTGTTGACAGCCAAGTCGGTGACTCTGCCGTGCTGAAACATCCCTAGTCAGCAGAAAATGGCAGTCCAGCCCGACCCAGACCACCAATGCTTATGGTGCACTTTCATTTCCTACGTGAAATGCTTCCTCATAGCCTGATGTTAAAACATGCACGCTGTAAAATCCTCAGTATATTAATGTATCTATTTGTAACTCAGATAGCATATACTTTACGCGTAACCAAAGAGTCCATTTGGTTCCATTTGTAGACTCGAAATTAAATAATTATCCTCATGAACCACATGAATCCTATAGCGCAGTGGTTCCCAAAGTGGGGTCCGGGGACCCCTAGGGGTCCTTGAGAGAGTTCCAGGGGGTCCCCAGCTAAATGATAGTTTGAAATCAAATATAGACCCTTATGGGTCTGGAACTCAGAGAGTTTACAAATGGAACCAAATGGACCCTAACAGGTCCATTTGGTTCCATAGGTCCATTTGGTTCCATTTGTACACTCTCAGATTAAATTAACTTTGATTTTACAATATTAATTGAGGTCCCAGAGATAGAAATGCCATGTAATGGGGGTCCATAGC
>NC_139698.1:33639530-33799530 GCF_964188405.1 Protomyctophum parallelum
TGCTGGCGGGCGAATGAGCAATATCTGTCGCCGAAATGTCAGCAGTTTCCAATCCACCATTTGAACTGCAAAACACTGTGGCGCACACGATACAAGACAGTTCATGGCCCGGCAGGTATGAAACAGTCCAAGAAATATTTCATAGAACAATATAACCGCCAGTGTTTTCACTACTTTTACCCTGGAATCCATATTGTGCGCATGTAATTATAGTAAAACATTTACAACAATAAACAAATATAAATTGTAATAGTGGAAATAGCAGATCTACAAGCTCACGCATTGAACTGTAAGCAATTTTTCGTTATTTGTAGGCTACTGCATGACAAAGTATAATACTGTAGAGCTTAAGTGATTAACAAAATACAAAAATAATAATGATAAAACAAGTGTGTGTTAGACTGCAGGTAAACACTGAGTCTAATGGAGTTCTGTTTGGCAAACCCAAAGTCTTTGTGGAGACCTCAAATCTTGCATTTTTAATACGGAAATTATTACCGGCAAAATAATCCCATACTGCTTAGCTACTTAGAGAGAGAGTGGGGGAGGGCGATGTGCGGGGGTATGTGAAAGAGCGAGAGAGGGTAAGAGTGAGGTAGAGAGAGAACGAGAGAAAGAGAGAGAAAGAGGTTAGCCTTTAATTCCAGCAGAGTTAAAACCAGCAGAGTTAAAACCAGATAAACCGAGACATTAATTGAGTGACAGAGCCTGCTATGTAGGTTTACTGTATATACGGGGGTGTGTGTGTGTGTGTGTGTGTGTGTGTGTGAGTGTGTGTGTGTGTGTGTGCACGTGTGTGACAGACTGCGCACGTGTGTGCCTGTCATGCAAGTTGTTCACATTTATTTCTCTTCCTCACTATCGCTTTCTCTCATGCATGCCGATGTTCTTTTTTTTCACCTTGTTTGGTTGAATCCTGTTTCTCAGTTGGAGACTAGAGAGAGAGAGAGAGACAGAGAGAGAGGGCATGCCAATTGCCAGGTGCAAGATAATATCAAGAACATCAGCAATGACTTTCAGAAAAGCCTCTTAATACCAACAGAAACTTGAAATCAGAGGGCTTTGAAATGCCACACTCTGTTTTTGATTAAAAAAATGTCCTGAGGAGATGAATGCACAGCTGTCAATTGCAGTAATTGTATGGAGATGGTTCGCTTCTCGCGCATTGTTAACTCACCCCAGTCACAAAGGAAGACAGATAAAAATCTATATTTCTTCTCTCTCTGGCTGCATATTATTCAAACCCAAAGCATGTGTGTGAGATAATGTGTTTGTTAATCAATACTCAAATCCTCTTTTTCTGTTTCACTGCGATACAGTGCACTTCTACGGTTTCTAATGCTTCAGGAAAGGACCCTTCCTCACACGGCAGTGGTGGACAGTAACAAATACATTTACCTGCACAGTACTTAAGAACATTTTGAGTATCTTTACCTTACTTGAGCCTTTGTATTTTTGTATCTTTCCCTCCACTACTACATTTAGACAAATATTGTACTTTTGACTCCACTACATTTCTAGGAAGGGGAAAAGTCCAGGAACCACTTAAGCCCATAATAGTATGACCAGGATTAACTACATAATTTAAGTACTGGAGTTGAGTAGGCTAATTTGTCCAACCCTACACGACCTAGCTGTGAAGATACATTTCATTTAATTTGTGCCCCAGTCTGAGGTAATTTTGACTGGACCCTGGAGCCTCTCATCTCAGGTTTCTTCAATCTGTTTTTAGTCTGCCCTAATTCCATATCCTCATTTCTTTCTCTACAGTCGCTGCGTCGTTGTTGTGTCAGAGATGCATATGTTGATCATTAATATTTACCCACTTATACTTGTACTATACAAGCTTGTAGATCGGTTATTTTTTGCCAAATCTTAAATGCCTTAAAGGGATAGTTCAGATTTGTTTAACTTAAGCTTTATGAAATACTTGCCATTAATATAGTGGTTGCAACTGTATTAATTGTTTGCCCGAGTCCCGTGGTGGGAGTTCTGCTCTGGTTTTGGTGAAATATTAAGTGGTTCCAGTCATTTTGTGGGGGGCACAGGGAGCCACGCATTAAAAGTAAATTAATCGGCCCAGGCCGTAGCGTAACGGTCTGGGCACCGGACTGGTAATCCAGTCGCAGTGTGCCGCGGGTTCGACTCCCGGACCCGACACGGCCTTTACTGCATGTCATCCCCCCATCTCTCTCCCGTTTCCTGTCAGCCTACTGTCTGTCCCTTCAAAAATCAATAAAAGGCGTAAGCCGCAAAAAAAATATCTTAAAAAAAAAAGAAAAAAAGTAAATTAATCCACAAAACTGTCATTTGTATTGTTGACCTATTTCTAAAATATTAGTGCAACTTTCGTTCATTTTTTACCCCTCTATCATACGAAACTATGTTTTTGTGTCTATCACTACGCCACAAAAATAGTTCCATGTGATAGAGGGGTCAAAGTTGAACGAAAGTTGCGCTAATATTTTAGAAATAGGTCAACAATACAAATAGTTTTGTGAATTCATTTACTTTCACTGCGTGGCCCCAGCTGTGCCCCCCACAAAATGACCGGAACTACTTAATATTGACCAAATATATATATGACCAGAGCAGAACTCCAACCACAGGACTCAGGCAATGAATTAATACAGTTGCAACTACTATATTAATAGCAAGTATTTCATACAACTAAAATAAATCGGAACTATCCCTTTAACCACATGGACCCTAGCATACCTCTTCTTGGCGTAACATAATAGGCAAACATATGTGAAATATATAGCCAATTTGTATATGCGAACATTCACTGAAAATAGCCAGTTGACAAACGCATGACATGTTGCGTTGTGGGCTTCGGCTATTTTCACAGAAATTATTTGGTGTAGAGAAAAGAAACAGCGCACCTGTGCCAAATTAGAGGTGCAGTGTGTGTAAATGGTGCATTTATATAGCGCCTTTATCCAAGGCGATTTACATAGATGCATTTCATTCACCCATTCTCTCACATTCATGGTGACACTTAGACACTAACGCTGGTGGAACCCGGATTCGAACTGGCAATCTTGCAGTTACCATCCAGCCACTCTACCCATGAGCCACCGCCACCACTGTGTGTGTGTGTGTGTGTGTGTGTGTGTGTGTGTGTGTGTGTGTGTGTGTGTGTGTGTGTGTGTGTGTGTGTGTGTGTGTGTGTGTGTGTGTGTGTGTGTGTGTGTGTGTGTGTGTGTGTGTGTGTGTGTGTGTGTGTGTGTGTGTGTGTGTGTGTGTGTGTGTGTGTGTGTGTGTGTGTGTGTGCGCGCGTGCCTGTGTGTGCTTGTGTGTGTGTGTGGTGTGTCTGATGATATGTGCAGGACTTTATGATCGGCAATAAGTGTCAAAGTTGCTGTCACTGTCTTTATGCTGGTCATTACTCTCCAGTAAAACAGGCAGTGACTGCAACGACGCTGCACTCTTTACATTTTCCCAGGTCATTATGAATTGAATGCAACGCAATATAAGTCAACTACATGCTAAGAGGTGATTCTGCAGCATTTACAATCAATCAGTCAAACACATGCACGGCATCAATAATACTGTACATCTGAATATGGATGTTGTATATCCAACACTCTACACAAACATTGTATACTGACTGATGTATTATCAAATGATTTTACTTGCTAGAAATTAATCTATTCATGACGATTATTCTTTGTCATATTTAATATTCTACTGCATTATTGTGTGTGCTTTTTTATATTATATCATTGCTGATGAGCAGAAACCTTGTATCTCCAATCCATGTTTCACATTTTATGTTCTTTCGTAATTAATTAATACCCTATAAGAGCGTTGCACAAAAGTAGGGAAAATAGATCTTAAAATGTTAAAAAGGAATGGTTTTAGACACACAAGCTATAGGTTTCCACCAGACATTACTGGGATGCAGTGTTTCTTTTAAAGGCGTAACTTAAGATCTTATTTAAGAATATTAGATCAGTAACACCCACCTTAACATTTTAAATCTGACCAAATCTGCAATTGCACTTGCTTTTTCTTCCACTTATACCTCAAAATATACATCTAACCAGCTAATCTCAAAGTCTCGATAATCGATAATCCAGATGCTAAAAAAGAAAATCACACCCCAACAATCTCTGCCTTGATTGGTGCCAGCCAACCACGGTCTGTTCCAGGGCCAATCAATGTGGATAATCATAGCTGTGATATAGAGGGGGCTGTATAGGATGCATGATTAATGGGCTCATTATCAGCATGGGGTGGACCTGATCACACCACTTACTGCCTGGAGAGGAGAGGAGAGGAGGGGAGGGGAGGGGAGGGGAGGGGAGGGGAGGGGAGGGGAGGGGAGGGGAGGGGAGGGGAGGGGAGGGGAGGGGAGGGGAGGGGAGGGGATTGGAGGGGAGAGGTGAGGCGAGGCGAGGTGAGGCGAAGCGACACAGGGAGCCAACACATGCATGCTGTATAGGGCAGTGGTTCCCAAAGTGGGGTCTGGGGACCCCCAGGGGTCCTTGAGGGAGTTCCAGGGGGTCCCCAGCTAAATGATAGTTATAGGAACCAAATGGACCCTACCCTTATGGGTCTGTAACTCTGAGAGTGTACAAATGGAACCAAACGGACCCGTTAACATTGATTAAATTGGGGGTCCGTAGACTAATGCAGGTCAAACCGGGTGTCCTTGAAATTAAACGGGTTGAGAATCTCTGCTAGAGCCGTAAAAATCTTCTCTTATGGGGGTCCCTGGCATATCCTTTCAAATGGGGGTCCGTGGGCACTCGTCAATACGTGTCAATTCAATGATTTTTTTAATTATTTTTTTGTAATTTCATGAAGAAATCAACGAAGATTGATTAGAAAGTATAGTGAAAATAGCCGATCTACAAGCTCATAACGCGGACTGATATTTACATTAGTTTGGGTCCCGGGCAAAGCAAACGTCTCTTTTGGGTATTGAGCTAAAAAGTGTTGGAACCACTGCTATAGGGCATGCAGCCATTCTGTGGGCCGGGGGCCGACTGGTGGGCCGTCACTTCGTCAGGAACTCAACCTGCGGGCAGGGGGCCGACTGGTGGGCCGTCACTCCGTCAGGAACTCAACCTGCGGTCAGGGGGCCGACTGGTGGGCCGTCACTCCGTCAGGAACTCAACCTGCGGGCAGGGGGCCGACTGGTGGGCCGTCACTTCGTCAGGAACTCAACCTGCGGTCAGGGGGCCGACTGGTGGGCCGTCACTTCGTCAGGAACTCAACCTGCGGTCAGGGGGCCCACTGGTGGGCCGTCACTCCGTTTGTCACAGCTCAACTTTGAGACAACGCTGGGATGAATTCCTCAAAGAAAATAAATTCATTCCCTTTACCTTTTCTTTACATTTGCAGGTGGGCTGTCTTCCTGTATTTGAACTGAACATGGCTGGTCCTCCCCACCTCTCTACGCCTAGCATCAGTCAACTGAGAGGTAAGTAGGGCTAATGTTTTTTTTGTTGTTATAATAATAATTAAATAAGTAATAATTTGATTTCACTCTAAACTGTGTGGCGATTATAAACAGTGGAAAAACTATCAACTAACCTTAAATGTTTTATCCAAACAGTGCTGCCATTCATTTCAGTGGAATTTGCAGGGCCTAAAATGTAGTATAGATCGCTCCATTAAAGATTATTTAAAAGGACATACTGTAGAAGGAAGCAAATAAATAGTTTGTATTTTAGTGCTGAACAAAATACATTAAAAAATCTCTTGAAAAAACAGTGTAAATCATGTTTGAATTAAAAAGAAAAAAAATATTGTAAGGACTTAAGAGTATTTTTAATGTGTTCACATTTTATACTTTGAATTGTTTAGTTAAAATCTTACTCAAACAAGGTTTATTTTCTGTCCTGATTTGCCAAACAGGTTACGGTCTTTCTCGCTCACTGTGTATTTGGAAATGGCTGTTTACCTTTGCAGAACCCAGGTTCCCACCCCGGCATGGTCAATATGGAGAGGGGGTGTTGGAGCAATGTACCCATGACAATACAGGGCAATCTATCATCTCTCAAAACCTATGCTTATTATGATTCAACTGAAAATGATTGTCTTATCCTATTAAGTCCTAGAAGCCAATTCTATACAAGGCTCTTCTAAAACAGTTTTATGAAACAAATTCTCTTGTTTTTATGTCAGTGGTTCTCAAACTTTTCCATCTCAAAATATTTTGTTACAGGGACATCTAGAAGAATATATTTGAGTTCGAATGTTCGCTTTAAAAAATATATATACACGTTCAGACCTTCAGGCATCTGATCTGAACGACCGAAACGTTGCTCAATAAAATGCTGTAAGTTAAGACAGTGTGCGGGATCCAATTATTTTCTACTTCTCCAGTTCCAGTTATCCCACGCACCTGTCCTCTGTAGGTGTGCATAAGGACATAAGGTCTTCTTTTTATTCTTCTGACATGCCAACAATGTATTAATGCCATGGGTTTTCTTATTGACTTCTCTTTCTCTGGCTTTGGTTCCCCATGATAACTCTCAAACCATGTTTTTCTTTTTAACGGAAAAGCATTAATTATGCATTCTAAAAATTAAAGACAATACTGTCAATGTGATAGTATTATCACTGTATTTGATTACCGTATTTTTAGTCTGAAATGTGCTGGAGAAGTGGTGTTTGACAAAACCCCAAAGTTTAAATTGACCCAAAAATTGATTTTGGCTTCTACAGGAAATGGCAAACAAAAGCCCATACAGTTCACCCCTCCCCTTTTTCTTTTCTTTTATTTGATTTGATTTGATTTTCTTTTCTTTTCTTTTCTTTTCTTTTCTTTTCTTTTCTTTTCTTTTCTTTTCTTTTCTTTTCTTTTCTTTTCTTTTCTTTTCTTTGGACATAATGCCGTGGTCGCGTGTCCATTGTGACAGGCTGTTAGGCCTGAGTGGAAGGGCAGTTTCTCACTGCCAATCCATCCATTCAGCAAGTTCTGCCCCAATGGACCTCTTTCTTTCTCCACCAAACCCCCCCCCCCCCTCTCTCTCTTTCTATCTCTCTACCCATCTCACTCCCTCTTGACTTCTTCAGACACACAACTGCACACACTCCCCCAGGATCTTGGCAGACTTGCTATTCTCAACAAATCAGGGGATAAAGCAAACTGTTGGCCACACCATGCATGCAGCTCTGAAGGAATGCAGTAGAAAACGTTCCCCACTATACTACTACTAATACTAGTAGTATTAGTCTTGTGCTATCATACTGTATATCACTCAAAAACTAATTGTTGGATGCGAATGCTTCATCAGATATACAATACTCTTCATAAAGTATTACTCATGAAGTCAGTTTTTACTGATTGGTAAAATGTTTAAGCCGTACTGTACAGTACATTACAAAATTGCATTACATTGTATTTGACTGGCATTTTACAATTTGTTTTGTGCGACTGTGGTGCTATCCAAAGTATTCAAATGATTGCTTCTTCCTTTGGGATCCATATCAGAAACCCAGCACAAATGCATAATTACATAAACGAAAGACAGGAAAAATCCTTTCTGTTATGTAACAGTACTTCAACCACCTCATTCGTTCCCCCCCTTATTAATAATTTAATCATTACCAGACTTCATTTTTCTTCCATCATTTTCACATTAAGATGTATCAGACAAGGGCCCTCTCTTTCACCTGGCCTAATCAACGAAAGCGTTCAGTTTTATTACTGATCTTATCATTTAATGCGGCCTGTAAGTGACTCCGGCCACAGTGTGGCCTCGAGGTGCTTGCTTCAGATTTAAATTATTCTGGGGAATGGATTATAAAATTACCCACATTTTAGATGGCACATGCACGGCTCCCCATTGTAGTTCACAATGAAACTAATTAACAAAAGTAATATTTTAATGCCGGTAGTTTATCCAGCACCACCGGCTCTCATTTCCATCAGTTGACAACTCAGTTGGGGGCATGTGTACACAAAGAAGTGGGGTTATTTAGTAATACTCGTTTAAAGGAAGAAATAAAGTATGTTTTTTTTAGTCCTGCAAGTCCAGTTTTCAATGCTGCTATGCATACTCTTCATGGCTTCTTTGCATATGTGTGTAATATGTCAGCAAGATACAGCGAGATCATGTGTAGTTCAGTCTATCATTCTCTCTTCTTTTTATCTGTCCTTCATTACCACTTTTTCTCCAGAAACATTTCTGCCCGTCCCTGTCTTTGTCTTTCTGTTTGCTCTCTGGATGCCAGCTGGTTCATGGATGGTGCAGTGTGCCACGCCTGCCAAGCATTCAGACAACCATTAGCCTAGAGTCGCAGTGTTTCTGTCTGTCTGTCTCTGCAGCTGTAAAAGTTGTTGTTCTGTTGTGAAATGATCTGTAATTCCATGGGGTTTGCATAGTGTATATGTTGTTATGCAGTCACTCTGACTTGCAGAAACAGGGTGTTAGTAATAGTGTCACTATGCCACTATGCTAGGGATCTATCTCACTGTGGTTTGAAATAGTCTCCTTTATAATAAATTTATGTAAAATTATAAATGGCAATAATTAAAATGAACACACAATTCAATTGATAATTTGATAACATTCACAACACGTGTGTGTGTGTGTGTGTGTGTGTGTGTGTGTGTGTGTGTGTGTGTGTGTGTGTGTGTGTGTGTGTGTGTGTGTGTGTGTGTGTGTGTGTGTGTGTGTGTGTGTGTGTGTGTGTGTGCGCGTGTGTGTGCGTGCGTGTGCGTGCATGTGCACACGCAGCGTGCGTTCCTCATGCTCATCTGCAGTTTCCACTAACCCCACAGAGTCTTTGATAGCAGCCCATGCAGAGCAAGAGACACAGGCCAGTGCTTCCTTCTAATGAGCAGACTGTTGTCTGCCTGCCGAAGGGACTCTGCCTTAGGGCTAGAACACTTTTATGAACTAATTAAGCACTAAAGTTCCTGTCTTAGAATGAATGAATGAACGAATGAGTGACTGACTGACTGAATGAATGAATGAATAATTTCAAATTGTAATCATAAAAAGCCACTGTGGCTGTCTTTCATTCAGTATGTGGAAATTAAGTATTGTAGCCTACTTAAGTATACAATTTACTCAAATTAGTAGTTCTGTTTTCTTTTATACTTGAATACTTCTACATCTCAGAGACAGATATTGTACTTTTTACTCCACTACAATTATTAAATTATTATTATTAAATTACAACTTACTGTACAAGTCACTTATAACTAGATTATTAGTACAAAACATACTGTGTACATTAGCAAATTAAGCTCTATATTATGTTCGCTAATCTACAAGCTCACAATGTACATCTGCTACTTTTGAAAAGGTCTGACACTTTTACTTTGGTACACAAGTATATTTTAATGCCAACACATACCTTTGTATTGCACTTTTACTTGAGTGACATTTTGATTACAGGACTTTTTACTTGTAGAGTATTTCTACACTGTGGTATTGCTACATTTACTTAAGTAACAAATACTTCTTCCAGCGCTGCTTTCCTTTGCGTTGGACAGCCTAATTGCAGCCAAGTTGAGTTAAAATGTGTAGTGTCTGCTGACCCTGAAAGAAGCTATTTGCCGTTAATAGATGATAATTATACTTCCTGTTGCCCTGGCAAAGTCCAGATGGAAGTGGAGATACTGTCATGTTCAGTTTGGTACTTAGATGTAGATCGTTCCCATGTTGACGTTACACTTTACAGATATCAGGTCTGAGGAAACAAAGGCTTCCCACAGGACATTTATAGGGAGAAGAGAGTCAATATTTGACATTTGTTGTGGATCAATTCAAGCTATGAACACCATAGCATGAGCCTTACAATATTATGAGGCTGCTCCAGTGGATATTCACAGTCTTAGCACAGATTGATTTAACAGTCAAACAGCACTTCCATTCCAAACTGCAATCACAGATGTAATCTAAAATGGCACCTACTACTAGTCCAGCATATTTGAATCAAGATAATACAGAAATCCTTAAATCATAAACCACCAAAGTGGAATAAGCGGCACTCCAAAATAAGATGCAATTTCTCCTTTTATTGAGAACTTCTCAATGAGAAATTGAGAAATGAGAAATGGCATCTGAGCCAGTCTTGCACCGTTTATTTTGTAAGTATTGCTTTTTCCACTTTGGTGGTTTATGATTTAAGTTATTTTTATAGCTGAGCACCCACAGCCTAAACTAAGGGCAGCATCCAGAGGAAGCGCAACTGCCTTTCTTTCTTTACCAACACAGAAATCCTACTTTACATTTCACTGGGTTTACAAGAATAATGACATGTTTTCAGCTAACACTTCACCATGTCTCCAATTTGACTTGTGGATACTGCAAAACTAACTCAATTGCAACATTCAAATGTCCATCAGCAGTTTATTTTTCCTCCCTGCTTTGAGCATCCAGCTAGAAGCTGGATTGGCAGGCAGAGCTGCTGTCAGCAGGCTGAGGCAGCAGCATCTCTGTCACCTGTTCCGCTCCGCAGCCAGCTGCTTCTCCTGTGATAAGGGCCCGGTTTATTCTAGGGCTGAAAATACAGGCCTCAGTTTGGCCGTCTGCCGATCGGCCCGGTCTGTGTGTCTGTCTCATCCTGTGGCAGAATCTGCACTCGATATTCCCTGCTGTCAATCACAGGCAAGCCCAGACGAGGTTGTTTGTTAATGTCTTTCTCAGTGGCTGAGTGAAATTGCATCAAATGTAGTCACAGTTAATTTTAGGCCCAACTCTGTTTCAGTTGCTATAGAGTCATATAAAAATGTGTATGATTGAATTTTCTGTATTTGAATGCAGCCTGCATTTATTCATGATGAGAAGGTCTCAATATGGGAAATGCGTTACAAAACAAATGAAATACTGATGTGCAAAAGTATGTTTAAAATAATATTTTCATCATGTAAGGTAGACAAGGCAGGCAACCAATGCATGTACAGTATGAATCGATGACTGACTGAATGAATGCTGCATTAGCAGCTTTCACCTCATTCTTCAGAAGGCAGTGACAAATCAAGGAATGCCAGCTGTTGGCCTCGTCCTTCTCTATCTCAGGAGATGAATTATGTTAAATCAGCGATGCCAACGTCAGCCTCTGGCAGAATGATTGATCTAACTGAGATGGGCAAGGCTCCATTAGGAAACAAAAAGCTTGTTTTCATCCAGCAAGCAGTCTTTCTCTCTGTCTTGCTCTTTCTCTTTCTCCATAGTGCAGTGTAAGCACAGCTGTCTGAAAGCAGAATGAAGGATGGACGTGTCCATCAGCACGCTGCCAGCGCAGGGACTGGAGAGAGCTAGGGAGGGTGGAGAGAGAGAGAGAGAGAGAGGCGAACAGAGGAACCAAAGGGAGACATGGTCCGACACCTCAGGTGGTCTACAGTGAACCTGGGTGGGGTTTCGCTGCCCACATGGGCACAGGGAACCTCTGTAGCACTGGTTCCCAAACACTGGGTCGGGACCCGTTTCTGGGTTACGCCGCGGACACATTTTTATGGGTCCCCTTATTTTTAGTTTCCTTCCTATATTTAGTTTTTAATTGTTATTATTAAAATATATAGTATAAAAAATATATAGTATATATTCTCCAAAAAGCAATTATTTTCATGAATTAAAATTCAATATTTCTTTTCAGTGATTTCATGAAGAAATAGCCGAAGCGTAAAGTGACGCCTAAGTGAGCTTGTAGATCTGCTATTTTCACTAGTGTGGGTCCCGGGCAAACGTCAAATTTTTCTTTTGGTTCTCGAGCTAAAAAGTTTGGGAAACAATAGGCATTGTGCATCTGGCAGTGCCACTGGACATTGGCCTCTTTACTTTTTGAAGTTAACTTATGCAGTTGCTGGCTACGGTCCAATCTGCTTGGTATTTGTGTCTTCATTGAGACAGATGGAAGGAGGGCTGTGAGGGAAACGGTGCTGGGAAGGCACAGGAGGAAGTGTTCAAGCAGGATTCCTGCAGGCCAGCATGTGTTCAATTGTGATGAACCACTCTGCCATTGAAGGACAAAACTCAAACTCATTGCATTCCAGATTACATACATGAATCTGAGGTGGCAGAACTCAACACTTTATCATAAAATAGCTCATTTACAAGCTCACAATGCGTCGCATCATGACAATGTAATGAAAATTACAAATCGGGACGTCAGTTTGAAAGTGTTTAACATGGTTAAATTTGTTGATGTAGGCCCACTGACTTTTGTCAAGGTTATAGATCATCACAATAGAAAGTGAGTGGCAAATCGAGTGTCAAAGTGAGTTTAACATCGTTTAATGCAATCAGATAGGACTTTTCTGTTTGGATGTATGGGCTGTCATGGCCAGAAAGTAGTTTTTTGCCACTCAGTATAGGCATTCCCGGATTTCCCACATAACTTCTGGGTATGATGATGATGTCATGCGCTAATTGCGCATTCCTCTATAGACAGAATGACAGCAAAATCACACAAACAATAAATAATATTATAACTTTATTTTGTCATTGGATGGATGGGGGACCAGCACCATATAATTACAATTTGGACATGCTTAATTAAACCCATACTGTAGAAAACAACGGACAGTTAAGACATCGATATTTGGATGGCCCACCTGTTGAGTCTGACCAACTGAAATCATCCACTTTCATTAAAATGTTTGTATTATTTGCGACCGCAGGTCACATTTACTATGAAAACGTGAACTTCCCGTCCGTTTGTTCGTCACGCGACTCACGCCCCCATATATGGTCATGCCTCGTGACATCACGTGACATCATGTGATGTCATCATCAGGGATCTCCATATATGGGCATATATGTAGCCACAACCATAGACGCCTCTTCCGGCTCTGGGGCGCGTGTAAAAATTTAAGGCACAATTTTCCCAAGAAGCATAGCGGAAGCATGAGCGGAAGTAATGGAAGTCCCGGAAAAGACGTGCTGTGATTGGCCAGTAGTCAGTTGAGTGACAGCGAGAGATATGGAAGAGTCGCATGAGTGACTTGGGCAGCGACGTAGCGTGCCTTCAGCTTTTGTCCCCACACGTCTCAATATTTGCCCTTGACAATGAAAGGGGAAATTAGGTCAAATGTCCGCTAAATCTTGTCCCCACACGTCTCATATTTGCCATTGACAATGAAAGGAGAAATTAGGTAAAATGTCCGAAATATGACGTAATTTAACCAAGCAATCACATAAATTCACTTGTCCATGAGATGATGTATGATGATGTACAATCTTGGAACCCATCGGCAAATAAAGAAAAAACAGGCCCTCATCAAACCCTGTCAAATCACGCTCCATATATGACCAGTACATAATTCATTCCATATGTTGATCTGACCCCCCCATGCCTAAGCACCAGCGCTCGCCCAGCAGTCTGGTGTCACCCAGGTGGATGCATGCACGCCTTTCGCTTTCAGGGCGTCTTACTGGTTTATACAGTACCTTAGTATGTTTCATACATATATCATCCTCTGGTATGAATGTGTAAAATAACTAAGCATCATCCCCGCCTTGAGACTAGACTGCTCCGCCAGGCTATTCCTCTGTTAAATGAATCCACTTACTATATGGCTACATGCTGTCTTGTTTCAGAAGTGAGTCATCACTCCAAAGGTGTCTGGTAAGCAAAATATTGTGATGAATGGAATGGGATGATACAAGCAGAATAGCGCCCAGTCTGTCAGAGGACTGCTGAGAAAAGTGTGAGCCCTGTCAAAAGTGGAGCAGGTTCCCCCCTGAATTGGATTCAATCAAGGGCCATCACTTCCCAGAAGTAGGGGACAATGGGGTTTGATACAGTAGGGTCGTGGAGATTGGATAAAATGAGGATGAAATAGATTCAGGCAGACAATATAGAGGTGTTACAGAATACAGATAGAGAAAGAGCTTGCCATGGCAGATCCTGCCAGAGATGATATGCGAGAACCACTTCAGGCTTTTAAATATAGAGTGCATTTGAATAAATAAATAAAAAGTATTCTTTTTTGGGGGAAAATAATCAAATCATATCATCACTTATTTTTCAGATTAATTTGACCATATATTCTGTACATCCACAAGCGCTTGCAGACATGCAGATTGTAACCTAAGCAATACTTGCAGCCCAAGCCGTGCTGAAAATATTTACAGGATCATCCAGCTTGTGCATTTAAACAGTAGAGGGAAATAAAAAATGTGCAGAATCCACCAAGCACACCAAACACAGCTGTTAAATATGATGTCAACCAAACTTCTTCTCTGAGTCTACCCTGTGTTGTCCAATGTGGGTCCAGAAATAGCAATGCACATTACCAAGCAGCTCTCTTAAGTGTCTCTGTGTCTCCTTATATCGCCCCTCCCTTACCATGCCCAGCCTCTTTCTCCTGGCTATAATCCCAGAGGATACAGTAGTTAAGATTGCTACTCAGTTCTTTGTACCCCTATGACAAAAAAAACCCACTATGAACTGAGCTAAGATGTGTGGGCCGCTTCCCTTCTTCTCATGCATTCTGTGCCTCCTTTAGTCCTTTTCCTTCCTCTTCTGCAGTTTCCTCCCATTTAAGCCTCAATTATACCTCGGTGTACGACAGTGTCTCATGCTAAAAATCGATCTAAAAGCTCACAACGCATGAAGGAGGCGCCTCATTGTGAGCTTGCAAATCTGCTATTTATGGCGCGAGACACCGCCGTACGATGGAGCAAAAGTTGCGCATTAGCCTATGCACACAGTGACATTCTTTGTCTGAAGGACACTGGCGTTCATCCAAAACCTTCCATCGGGCCGGCCCAGCCGTTTAATTGAAACCGTAAAAGAACTTTCTTTGGCTCTTTGGCACAAAAGCCCTTATGTGGGCTTTGTCGCAATTAGTTTGACCAGAAAGGCCAGCGAACCTGATAAAAAGGGATTAGGAGAAATGTATTGCTGGGATATTATGTTTAGTGTCACACAGGAGGCTGTAGAGGAATTAGTAAGGGCTGGCCCTTCCTGGGTTGGTCCAGCAGAAGGACAAATCATTGATTAATGAAGTGGCAAAGGCTATGTTTCCGCCATGGCGTACAGACCACTTTTATTACAAAAAGAAATCACACCCGTGTGAAGTGAGGGGCTCTCTTATCATTCTCCATTCATTGTCAATGGGAATGTAATGTTTGTGTAGGACAAAGTTTGTGAACATACTGGTACACTTAAAGCTGGATATAGGAGGGGCTATCGGCCCTCAAAAAAACTGTTGGACATTTTTGTATCATTGGCACATTTCAGTGGCAGACACCATAACACTAAACGAATGTACTGTACTCGTCTGACACACAACGAAATGGTTGTTTGAAACATATAGTTCCAAACATATGTTTGGAACTACAGTATATGAAATGGCCTATTGTGGAAACGCATCATAACACTGAAATGCTGAGACATGTTTACCCAATTAAATTGTAAGGCAATCCTGCTGCTGTATGCCTTATTAATAATATATTATATAATATGTGTGAAACTTTTGGATAGTGCAGGTTTTTTAAGGGAAAGATTTATTATTATGGATATAAAAAAGTAAACACTTTGTGATTCTCTGGCAAATAGATGGACATTGTATTCGAACACATACAAACCTGATACAAACTCTTTGTATCAGGTTTGACATGAACACAGAGAATACACACATTTGTAGCTATACAAATGTGTAGCT
The DNA here is from genome assembly GCF_964188405.1 of Protomyctophum parallelum. Lineage (NCBI taxonomy): Eukaryota > Metazoa > Chordata > Actinopteri > Myctophiformes > Myctophidae > Protomyctophum > Protomyctophum parallelum. Next base: position 33,655,117 of record NC_139698.1, read on the forward strand.
ATTTGTAGAATACACGCAAGTGTAGCTATATGGAATGGAAAAGTAATTAAACCCATCTTTTTCTTTTTTTCTTCTTAAAATTGCTAAAAGCTCAAATACTTTGATACTATTGATTAAATTGATTATTTACATTGCAAAACGATTCGATACGATACAAAGTCAACCATACGATACGATATTTGCTGTGTACATATCGATATACTTATACTATACTATACTATATACTGTATACTATAGTAATTTTATTGTATATAACTTACAATCAATTAATTTAACTAAATGCTAAAGTACATTTAGTTTTTCGTGTTTGTCTTAATACATTTTTAATATTACTGATCATTATTATACAGTATACTGGTACGTATTATGTCCTCTTTCTATTGATGCAGTTTGTCCACACATCATTTGAAAGAGCTGCAATATTAATGATTCCTGAAAGCATCTAATGGCCACTTTTTTGTATGAATTTACTTTACGGTGACATGATTTCAGGGCTTACACAGAATGTAGCAGGTTATATTAACGTGGATTAAATGAAGTCTTGCCGCTTGAGCTGAGAAGTTATTCTCAGCTCCATCACAGCGCTGTCCTCAATTCCAAAGCACTCCACTCTAAAATAGACAACCAAATAGAGCAATGCTACTATACATCTGAGGGCTGATTTGTGTCTCTGGTGGAATTAAGCCTGATTTATACCATCTAGTTTGACCATGTCACTTACAACGTTGTTGTACTGCTTAGTATGAATGACGCTTTACAAAGATCAGTTAAAATGTGTTGTTTTAGTAGTCAGTCCCAGTGGATTTTCAAACGTTTTCGTCTCATGGACCCCTAAACTGATATTTATTTGACTTTTTGTGCCAGGGACCCCCAGAAGAGACAATTTGTGTTAAGAAATTTCAAAATGATAAAAAAAATGTCAAAAATAGGAGATGTACAAATATACATGTTTGATGCTATATTAACTACTTTTGCTGGGGACTCGCTGGAGGGGGTACCCCCCAAGGACCCCACTTTGAGAACCATGAGATATAGCATGCTGGTATACCTTTGTCAATACTGAAACATTCTCAGTATTGACAAAGGTATGCCAGCAGAGATGAAATGTCTGTCTCTTGTCACTTGCATTATGTTCTTTAATCAATTTGTATGCGTTACTTTTATGGATGACTTTCATGGGGTGCATTCTCATTTTTCCAGGCGATCCAAATGTCGAGCTGATGTGGACATCCAACATAATGTATATTATCTTTGTTTAACAATTTTGATCCTATTGATGATTTAAATATAATACTAACGAAATTATTTTAATTTCATTCTCTTCCTCTCATCACAGGTCTGTCCTGATGGAAGCAACTCATCATCAGAATAGAAAACGGAACGGAGAACCCTTCTATAAACACTGCCCCTCAGTGGGTAGAAAACAGTACTGCTCTGTCACACTGTCATCCCAGTTAGACTTTCTCACTATTTAACACACTACCTGCAGAAGCAGCTGAGAAGGTAAGCATAAAGTACCAATTAGGTGATGTAGGCAGGGTACAGTATACTATACTTCAACATTGCTATATATTCCAGATAGTGATGATAATAAAGGTTGCAGATGTACTATGGGTAGGAGAAAATGACCAGAAAAAAGAGGTGAACAGCTTCAATATAATGTGCATAACATGAGTGTGTAGCCTTTGTTTCTTTAAGTGTACAGTACAGCACCAGGGCTTGAGAGATTTTTCAGTGGAATCCACTGATATAGTAAATAGTGGGTCACTCTAAAATGTCCAGGCTTTCAACATTCACAAAGAATTGTCTAGGTTTTCACTATATTTAAAAGAATACTATTGTCTTGAGTGTATACATACATAGATGTTTATCATGTTCTGTTCTGTTGAAAGGTGCAGTCACTATAAGTGCTCAAATAATTGACCCCAATCCTAATGAAAACACCAGGTGAAAATCTTAATTAAAAAAAATATAGGTTATCAAAGAAATTGTCAAAAGTAGTAAAAATAGCAGATCTACGAGCTCACAACGATATGGGATGGGAATGCTATGTTTTTGTTTTTGAAATTGGATTTAAGTGAATAGTTTGGGTCTTTGAAAATAAAGACTCAATACATATGTCCACTATAGAGCGCCGAAGTCCTGACGTCACTCACTCATCCCCTGGTTCTGCCTGGTTCACGGAAGTAATTTCTCTATGGAGAATAACATGGGCTCATCTTAAAATCGTTTCATATATGCATTGTGGTCCAAAAATAAAAAAGCTGTCTCTGCGTTATTGTCAGGGAGGTGTCTCTGTATCGTTTGCGACAGTCATATATGATACAGTCTGTTTCTAGCGAAAGATGATTCTTCATATCCATATGAGTGAAACGGCCTGGATGACATGTTTATTTTTCAAACACATTTATATTATTATATGAGGCAATCTAAAATCCCCCTATGGGGATTACAATGCAAATAAAAAGTACATGAACCCGTGGATTTGCGCCCTCTACTGATATTGACGTCAGACTTCGGTGCTCTATAGTCTCAGAGCCAATAAATCATTAAAACCGGGAAAGCATCTGTGTCATTTTAGTTTTTAGCATTGGCTATTAAAAAATAGCACTTTGTACCACAGTGCAAGCTTGTGCATCTGCTATTTTAGATTTATTTATTTTTTTAATCTTGAAAGTCTTGAGAACTACTGATGTGTAGAATCGGCCTCATGGTCTTAAAGGGATAAACTGTACTGTAGCCTTCACCCTGTCTGTCGATTGTTCTGGTTCTGTTCTGCTGCGTCGCTGTGGTCCCTCATGGTGGGGCGGGTCAGCTGGTGTTGTGAATCAGGCCGCTGAAGTGTCAGACACGGCTTCTTCACAACACCAGGGTTCCTCCCCACCACACACTGCTGTGGGGATGGGATACGACACACACACACACACATCCTGCTGCAGAGGACAGCACTGCCACATGGGGCTTCTGAAGCTGCCATTGTTTGCTAATTGTCAGCCACTGTATAGCGAGGGAATATTGCAACAAGGCCACCAGTCTGTCACGTTACTACAAACAATAGGCCCCTTACATCGTGCATCCTTCGTATTTGACATTAGCTGGGATTGTTATTAATTATTATCAAATAAACTCTATGTTCAGTAAGTGTGATAGTCTAAGTGTCCTTTTTTTGCATAATTAAAATGAGATGTTGGTGTGGTTCATGCAGCATTGCAGTGCTAGATTACACACATACAGTATGTATCATTCTCAATGATAACAGTATTTAACATGCAATTATGTCTGATGAATTGTGAGTGAAAACAGTTGAACGCTAGCCGATGAGAGTCACCTCAGTAAGTGCAGTCACACAACACCAGGTTTATTATTAGCAAATTCAAGCAATAGCATAAGCCAATATATATTTCCATTATGTCCAAAATAATAACAAGTACTTTAGGTAGGTACGTGTATAGGTAGGTAGGTAGGCAGGGATGGATAGATAGATAGATAGATAGATAGATAGATAGATAGATTTGCATAAGGGAGACAGAGATACCAAGATAGAGAAGATAAAAGACAATACAACAGACATATGTCAGCCAGAACTCACTGCATCACTGGAATGTTAGGAAGTCACACGAACGATGTTGTGACACGCAAATAACTATCGAAACTGCAGTGTTTACACTGCCTTGATGCTGGAGATGAGAGTACACCAGGATGATCACACACTCTTCTTAATCTGGGCCACTTCATTTAGGTAGGTGATGAAAAGCTTGGTCCCTTCAATGTAGTTGTACCTGTGAGAAATAAAAGAGATATGGGAATATTGAATGACAGATTTAAAAAGAAAGGTGAAGAGAGGCTGTGATATGGTGTTTGAACTCCACAGTAATATCTTTGGCCCTTGTCTCATTCAATAGCTGCTGGTTGAAAAGGTCTTGACTAAGGCTATAGAGACCCTCGCAGTCGTCTATGTGTTGCACAAAATGCACAGGACAGCTCCCAGTTATGATGTGATGTAATGCAACTGTGCATATACAATACGTCCTGTTGGCCATTGGGTTTCCCCCTACATTCCCTCAACTACAAACCTCACCTCCTGTGATTCAACAACCAATTAAGTTCCGCCCACCATGTCCTAAAGAATTGCACCACATTGCTGTTATTTAGTCCCTGTGGGCACCTGAAGTGAGACGCAGAGATGCTCTCCTGCTCAATAACAATTTTAACAACCCACCATGTATCCCTGAGCAGCTGTATATTTCAGTTTGCTGGAGCTGTATCTCTGGTCTGTTATCTCTGGAGGCTCTCTCTTTCCTTATAGCGATGTTTGTTGTCAGCCAGCAGTAACTAGTCTAATATTAATGTGTTTGTGCTTGGTATTGTTCTGGTCTTATTACGCATTGTCCCGGTGGCTGTGTCTGGCTTGCTCTGTTTTGCTTTTGTTTTCATATACACTGTACTGCTTTTATTATTCCCAAAGTTTCTGTGTATACTCTAGGTGAGCTTCTGTGCTGTTTGTTGTGCTGTAGTTGCAATCTATGTTCTATTTTTCTTTTCTTTTTTACTTCAACCCCATCCCTCAACAGGCCTTTTTTGCCTCATGCCAGCTTCTTATCTAATACAAAATTGATGTCAACTGCTCAGCAGTTAATGTAATTTCTGTTTCCAAATAGTCAAGTCATAATACCTTGTAGTACAATATGAATCGATTTACTGTAACATCCGTGGTCCAAAGTGCAGGTTATTTATTTATTTAACCAGGAAACATCCTGATTAAACAAAACATCTCTTTTAGAGACATGTAAAAATGTCCTCTGTAGTGATCCCATCACCCTCATTATGTCAGTGAAAATTGACTAGCTATTGCATTTAATAAATCATCTACTGTATTCATAAGATCCAGTCAAGGAAGAACGGAACTGGTTTATTTTCATATGGCTTCAGAAGCATCTGGAATGTGACATACAATATTAGCTTCAAGGACCTAATAACAGCGGTATGTCTTACCTGCTCATTTTCTCGTTCTGGGAGTGTAGCCCATCATCAAAGCCACCGATGGGCAGCATGATGATGCTTTTCCCTGTCACGTCCTGAAAGGTTCTGGCGATGGGGATGGTCCCACCCTCTCGGATCAGATCAGGCTCCATGTCAAAGACTGTAGGAGGGAAAGACTTGTTATCAACACATTATCAGTCAAGATTGAACAAAAAACGAAAAAAATCAAGTTCAATTCAAATGATGATGTTACGGGAGTTTCTATAACGCTTCTGAAACTAGGTCACTGCTTGGTTATGTGTGTGCGTGCGCATTTGTGTGTTTTTATTAAGAAGGCGAGGTGTATTTTCAGCATTTCTTTGATTCAAAGCATTTGTGGATGTTATTCCAGGAACAGGATGCCTGAGAGTTTCTGACTGTGTAAAAGAGTCATTGATTAATATTGTGTGTACGTATATGTGGGGTGAGGAGGAGTATATACTATATATATACTGTAACAGAGTCATATTGTGTACGTATATGTGGGGTGAGGAGGAGTATATACTGCACCTTTCTTGATGGCAGTTCTTCCAGCTTCATACAGTGCATGTTTGGTGTCAGCCAGCCAGGGCTTGGCCCCAATGATCATAGTCACCTTTAGCGTATTAGGACTTTTCCTCTTAGCAAAACCTGAATGCAGGTAGTCTGTTACCTAAGAATGAACAGAGAAGATATAAAGATGTACAGCATATAGTTCTGTAGGAGAAAACAATTTACAAGTACAAGCGGATCAGAAAACAACAAACAAAATGGCAAAATGTATTGTTTATCAAATAATATACTCATAACTGAATCTAAAATTGTTGTCCTATAGATGGGACTTTTCATTAGCCGTTGAACTCTAATGATTGCACCCCGATTTACCTGTTTCTTGACCATAGCTGGCTCCATGTCTGGAACTTGTCTGATGGAGAATTTAGCAATAACCTTAGCAGGGATAACAGTCTTAGAGCCAGGAGCAGAGAAGGCCCCCTCAATACCATGGATGGTAACTGTTGGGTAGCGCCACCTATGAGCCAACAAGTCTACCTGCAATAGACATGTTGTGCAACAGACAGAGTTATGTGCATGCGCACAAACACCAGATTTTCCTTTTCCCAGATCTACATTACACACGCCAACATACATTGGACTGCAACATATTCATTTCTACAATTCTTCTTTCTTTTTGACATTTCTGAATGTCTACAAAAAAAAAAGAAAATCTCACATTTATAAATTTGTACTTTTCCTTGGCCATTACATTTCACTGAAAAAAATGTGTTTTCCTTCCGGTAACCATATCCATATTATGATTGCCAGTGTAAGAGAAACCTGTATTACCTTATTAGTGTACATTAGCTGGCTGACTCCGATCTTGCTCTTGTAGTCGTTGATGTCGAACTCAATATCCTGGTACATCCTCCACTCCTCATCAGACAGAGGAGCCACAGCCTCTCTGATCCCAGGGACCAGGATCTTACCACTGGGACTGATCAGTGTATCTGAGATGTGGAGAATGAAGAGAGACCAGACAAAGCAAGATTCAAGAAGCTTATTTATTTGTTACTGACTTATACAGGTACAAGCAGCAAGATAATATATACAGATGCAGTATACAGTTATAGGACTATACCCTGATACCTGAGGCACAGTAACCTAATCATAATTAGAAGCGTTTCCTTATGCAGTCAGCTTCTGATACATAACAGCAATGCAGAAATGCATTGCTGTATTTTGTATTTTGACATATAATTAAATGTACTCACATAAATACTGAATGTTGTCATTTTTGGAAACGTAATAGGCTGCAGCCATACATTATACACAACGATTATTCTATTGATTTTTTTTTTATTAATCAAGCATGTTTGATTAGATAAATTGACATGATTTTTGTTACATTTATTTTGTATAATTGACTAAATCAATTAGTCTGATTGACCACTTAAGCCCTATTTTATACTTCGAACTGGTATCACACAAAAATAGCCGATCTACAACCTCACAATCATGATGTGTTCTGAGCTTGTATATTTGTATTGTTTTTATTTAAATCGATTATCGATTAGTTTTTATAATAAATTAAATCAATGAGTTCAATTCACTGTTGCAAACCCTTCTTCATACTGCTGCCTGGTGCCGACATTCAAAAGACTCCCAGGGCTCCAGAGAGGAGACAGACACAGACTGCATTCAGTCAAGTAGATAAGAGGAGCTGCACTCACCCAGAATGCCGATGAGGTCTGTCATAGGTTCAATCACTGTGCCCCCATACACGCCTGAATGTAAATCTTGCTTGGGTCCTCCTACCTGCAAACAGTAAACACACACCAACACATATTCTCAGCTGTACTGTATGCCCTCAGGAACATGGAAGAGAACTAGTTCTATACTAATTACAACATAATATGATCTGTGATGTGCTTTGTATGTATGTTCCTCGATATGCACTGCTATAGCTTTCATGTGGATATGCACTGCACTTTGATTATTAGAACTCATAAATGTAATGCATTATAGAAATGCTACAATAGGCCTACCACATTCTAAAGCCGTTCCCAAAGTACAAATGAATTAATCTGAGTTAATTAATTAATTAACACTTCAGTTATAAGCACTCATGATAGCATTTCAGAATGACTTATAATACAGTCTAATAATACTAATTGCTGGTCACTAACTGACCTTTTCTTTTGTCCAGGATCACAGTCTATTACAATTTTCATAGTTGTAATACATATATAATAATATAATATATTACACACATAAACATTTTATAGTGCATTTATAATCACTGATTTTTTAAGTCAGTCGCTGTCATACACACACGCACGCATACACACAATTTAACAAGTAACTTGCCAATAACGTGTGTAACCATATACCTCAGCAAAGAAGTAGCAGTTGCCTCTGGTGCCATAGGTGAGTGCGGGTCGCCTGCTGAGCCAGCCACAGTCTGAGATGATGATGAAATCCACATCAGAGAAGAAGGTGTCACGCTGGGCCAGGATCATGGCATCCAAGCCATTGGAGCCTGTCTCCTCCATCCCCTCAACTACAAACTTCACATTCACCGGCAGCTCCTGGTGGAGTAATTTCACTTTTCTTTTGGTTGTACTTAAACCTTCTATCTAGAGTAGACTTATAGGCCTACACTGGACCTGAGTTGGTGCTTGGGCTGCTTTTTACAATCTACACTAGGGCTCTATTTTCGTCCATGCTAAACCCCTTATCCCTAAACTTCTTTCCCTTTTTTTTCTTCTTTTTTTACTATTTTGAAAAACATTTTTGAATAGTTCAACTAGCCGATCTACATCGACACGTTGTGAGCTTGTAGATGTTTTTAATGTTTTTCAAAATAGCCAATCTACAAGCTTGTGTGAGCTTGTAGATTGGCTATTCTTGTTCCCCCAGAATATGAATGCTGGGGTTCAAGTAGTGGTTAAATGACTACAATTAGATAAACACGAACATATTTCATATACATTTTTCAAAGTCTGTGAAGTCAGCAGATAGTGAAAAGTGAACCGTACTGTAGCTAATTTGAGTGCCAACTGCAATCTGTAAGATTCCTGCACATGCAGTACTATAGGTAATGCTTTTTGATGACCATACATATCTTTTTTTATCTACTACTTCCTGATGTAGGACATATACTATGTGTATGGAAAGAGACTTTTAAAATGGTAGTAATAGACTACTGCTGTGACTTTGCAGAAATTGCAGTGACTTTGCAGAAACGGTTTGGCTGATACTCTCCCTTGCCTGAACTTCCCTGAAGGCATCAAGTTCCTTTCCACATCATGTCTGCAGCATTTTCCTTGTCTTTAATGGCCTACAGGCTAATAAATAGTACTAATCTATAATTGTCTTCCTTGCCCAAGGGCTCCCTCCAACCTTACCTCTCTGCATTTTAAATGTTTTTCTAGACAAACATGTTTTACAAAGTAGTACTTTAATTTGCTCTCAGTTAAGGTCACAGTGCCCCTTAGTGGCCATTTGTGTGCTTATATGCTTAAAGGACCACTTCACCACTTTTCAACATCTCTTCATATAATTGGTCCTCACTAATGTTCATGATAAAACACCACCATTTTTTCCTACTCAGTCTGTGTTTCATAGGAGGGCTTTGGGCAGTTCGGACACCCGTCCACCAGTGACATCATCATTAGGCATCTTTTTGTTTAAACAAGATTTGTTTTAAAATATATTTAGATTTCTATTATCGTGAGAACGATGGCTTCAACTTTTGCATTGCAACTTTTCAGGAAAAGAAAGCCTGCCGTTTCTATTAGCTTGGATTCACCATCAATGATGTCACTGGTGGACGGGTTTCTGAACTGCCCACACTCCCACAGCCTTCCTATGAGACACAGACTGAGTAGGAAAAAGTTGTGGTATTTTATCATGAACATTAGTTAGGACCAATTATAGGAAGAGAAGTTGAAAAGTGGTGAAGTGGTCCTTTAAGAGAATGCCATAGAAACAACAACAACCACAAACACAGGTTTACATTTGATCTGATCCTATGCACATAGAGTCCAGCAAGTAAAGAGTGATCCTAGAGAAAGATCTTAATGTATTTGAATGTTCACTGACCATGTTGAGGGCTTGGTAAGCTTCCACCGCATGCATCCAGGCTAAGACTGGTGCCTTGTTGTCTGAAGCCCCTCTCCCATACAGATTACCTAACAACACAATGACGCAACATGAATATCATCATGAATAACATGCTATCCATTTGTTATACAGATGTATACTTCTGTTGCTCTACAAGCTGTTTGACATTGTTAGACATTGTCATGTATGATTTTAACATTTGTGACCAAAAGAAGACAATCTGTAAAATGTGGTGGACTATAGCACTTACCATTAATGTCAGTTAAGTTGTAAGGTTCTGTTGCCCAGCCATCTTCTACCTTAGCTGGCTGGACATCCACATGGCCATAGACACATACTGTGTTTTTGTTGGGGTCACTGCCAAACTGGCCAGTCACTACTTTAGGTAAGGCCAACGTCTGACCATCAGGAAGCTGAACGGACCAGAGAGAACAAAATGGTTAATGCAGTGGTGGATAATCTTTTCAGGGCCCACTTGAAAATCTCAAAGGCGCTCCAGACAGGTCTATCTGACATTAACGGATCTATAAACGATGGATGTACATTTTCAGAGCATGTTTATTTTAACTAGAGTGGTGCCCGTGGGGCCTCTCCAGATAATATGTGTTGGAGCCCCTCTACTGCGGTGCCCAATAATATTGGGCACTGGCCTACTTGGAACGATGCAAGTTGGAAATGCATGCCCCACCCAGATATTATGTCTGTGTCCCTTTTATGCCCATATGGAGTTCTTTATCAGGCATGCCCTGCAAATATGGAGTCTATGCAGACGTCAGAATTATGTCAGAACAGGCCAGCTCCATATATGGACCCTGGGCAGGGGCCCTATCCAGAGCCCGGACAGAGGCCTTTTTGGGGCGGTTCTGGTCAACCGTGGGTCCGACTGACTTGACACCTGCCACTGCGGTGGTGTGGCACACGTGTGTCGAATTTGAAGTCGGTGGGGCGAACGGTTCTCGAGTTACGTGAATTGCAGACAGACAGACAGACAGAGACATGGTGCATATATAGATAGATGCTGAATGAATCAAATTCCTCCTATCTGAGATCTGAAACTAAATGAAGGCATTTGAAATTAAATCATGTTGTAACTAGAAAAAGTGCCCTTCTGGGCACAGGTCTCCACCAGGATAGGAATGTAGGACATCTGTTTGAAACTGAGCACTCCTGTGAACTTTGGAAGCCAATCTTAACCAATCAGGATGGAGTCTGAGAAATCTGAAAGACCGGTTTCGTTGAATGGCTCTAGAGAGACTGTGTACCAATTTGCGTGATGTTTGGACAAAATCTGTAGGTGTACTGTGCAAAAACTTGTTTTGCACAAAGCGGCCTCCTGGTGGCGCTATAACAGGCCGTTCTGGAAAGTTTGGGGCAGAGGTTCATCGTTGGCATCCAGGGAGTGTGTGTGCAAAATTTGGCATCGACCGGGTTAACGGTGGCCGAGATTAGCTGCTCACGGACACACACACACACACACACACACACACACACACACGGACGGACGGACACACACACGGACGGACGGACGGAGTGCAAAACATACTCTCCCCCCATGCCTTCGGCCTGGTGGAGACAATAATAGGGAGACAAAGCTTTGAGCAGAATAGAATAGGAATTTAATTTGATCAAGTGGAAGGATCGATCCACTCCTGTGTGAAATGACTCAATCACTGACCTCTTGTAGCCCAATATCCACTAGCTGCACATTCCCTCCCATTGACCTGAGCTTCTGCGCCGTCATCTCCATCATGCGATGGAGTTCTGACCTCTTCAGGACATCACTGGAGTCACTCTCCACTGCCACCCAGTCACGCAGAGCCTGCAGGAAACAAGTGCAATCTGAAAGTCTGAAAGTGCAATGCACTAAGGTAGACTAGGGGGCCCTAATGCGAAAAGGTGAATGGTATTGTATTGATGATGTCATGAGGTCAAATGAGAAGAAAGAGGAAGTAAAGAAGTGAACACAGGGTATGAAGCTGCCTTGTCTGTGTGCACTTTATTTGATACGAGAATACAACAACATGCACACAGTACATCCAAGTATTTTGAATCACTGTAAGTTGTCATTATTTTGCTTTTTTTTTTTTTTTAATAGTCAAAATCTACGAATGTTCAAAATAGTCAATCAACCTAATAGCCTACTTGTTATGAGCTTATAGGTCGCCTATTTTTTATTTATTTTTGTTTTTTTTTAAGATATTTTTTTGCGGCTTACGCCTTTTATTGATTTTTGAAGGGACAGACAGTAGGCTGACAGGAAACGGGAGAGAGATGGGGGGATGACATGCAGTAAAGGCCGTGTCGGGTCCGGGAGTCGAACCCGCGGCACACTGCGACTGGATTACCAGTCCGGTGCCCAGACCGTTACGCTACGGCCTGGGCCGCCTATTTTATTTTTAAACATATTATGTTACATATTTACATAAAAAAGGTGTCCTGGAGTAAAGTGAACTGATATATTACTGTACCTCTACATATTCTTCTTGATGGCTGTCAACATACTGTGCCAGCTCCTCAAACTGGAACGCATGCACAGAGGAAATGACCAGCAGAATGGAAGGCAGCAGCAAGAGTGTCATCTGTTGATAAAGTCAGTTTGGTACATAATGCTTCTGTATCTTCCTCTCATTTTAAAAGCTGTCACTCTCCCTGTAAGCAAAATCAAAGGGTTCAAACTAAAGTAGGGATGTCCCGATCACGTTATGTTGCTTCCGATCTGATTCCGATCATTTGATTTTGAGTATTTGCCGATACCGATTTTTCCGATCCGATATTTACATTTTTAAAGGGCACAAAAGGCCGATGCACACCTCAAAAGGCTGGTGACAGGTGCGTAGGGCAATAGAGCATAATGAAAAGGATATCTTTGAAAGACAAAGAGGTCCCTCATCAGGACAGACAATGTATAGGACACTTATGCCATATCAAAATTGTACAATATCGAAAATCACAGACAATATCCAGTCTAATGATATGGATATAATATTGATACTATAGGGATGTCTCGATCACATTTTTTTGCTCCCGATCCGATTCCGATAATTTGAAAATGACGTGATCGTCCCTGATTACCGATCACGTGATCGGATCGGGACAACCCTAGTTCAAAGATGTATATTGTAGAATCAGTCCCAAGCCTTCTTACAACTGACCTTAAAAACCCAACTAAAATGAGATTTCTAGCACCTCATTGCCCAGATCCCAAAAAGAGTAAATGTAACATTCATGTGATGACATGAATGCCTTTGCATTCTAAATCTCAGACTCTTAAACACTTTGTTTTCCAGAGGGACAAGCAGTTGTCTTACCTTGGCTCTTATGGAGGGGGCATGTGACAGTCTCCTCTGCCAGGCTTACTGTGGCCACTTGTTGTTGTCGGTGTTCTTATATACCATCGCCTCCCATTATACCTCCTGCACGGCCCCAGGGTTGTGAGGTCAAACGTTTCCTGGATCCGTGCCAGGACAGCTGACAATTTGGATTTATTTCTTGCTGACAGGCACAAGAATTAAACTCAAACTATTGATCTCCCTCCAAGAATGCACGCTGGGATGTTCAGCAGGAACAAAAGCACAGAGTGAAAGGGGGTGAAATGAAAATAACTCCTGGTGTTTGTGATCCCCAGGTAACATCAGGCAAAACAGCAGTAAAGCTTTTGCAGTACAATATGTGACAAGTATCCTGTTGTGTGGAATTATAAGGTCTTAACCCCTTAAGATCAACATATCATGATGTTGTGCGGCGCTACATTTTTTCTTTATATTTTTTGCCTGTGCCCAAAATAGGTTGAACGTTTGACATGCAACCATGTTAGCCTTATGAACCAATTTTGTCATGCAATCAAAATGGTATGCATAAATTCATTGTTAAAGGCCTACTAGTACTAGGTATAATGGTCACGTGTGTGTGTGTGTGTGTGTGTGTGTGTGTGTGTGTGTGTGTGTGTGTGTGTGTGTGTGTGTGTGTGTGTGTGTGTGTGTGTGTGTGTGTGTGTGTGTGTGTGTGTGTGTGTGTGTGCGTGCGCATGTGTGCATGTGCGCGCGCATGTGTGCGTGTGTGTGTGTGTGTGTGTGTGTGTGTGTGTCATTCAGTGCCACATGTCATTCAGTGCTACTTCACCCCTTAGCAACCATATCTTATTTTAATGATGTTTACACTTTCCTGGGGATTTTATGTGTGTAATATGTGTTTTAAGATATTTAGATATTATATAGTCATGATGCCATATGTTCATGACCAAACACCTGTCATGAAAATGTGGTCTCACTTCCTTCCAAGACTATAAAGTCACACCTCCATGCAGCCTCCCCCTCTCCACAAGGAGGGTAAGTGCATAGTGAATATTGTGCCTCTGTCTGCATGGTCCAGGTCATGCTACACACACCGTCACCAAGTGGACACCTAGCTCAACACAACCATAACCGGGACTATTCACTCAACAACACTCATCCAATCAGGTCTCATTAAATCTTTACAGTCCTCTCACAGCTTGAGATCTAATCATGGATCCAATTGTTCATAAAATACCTTAATCCCATCACTGTCTCATGTGAATTGGATAGATTGTTCTTGTTAAAGACTCCCTGATCCTTGAAGTGGCCCAGTGTGAGAGAGGATGTGGCCCCAATGATTTCACTCCAATTGTTTCCATCAAACCAATGAATGAATGAATGAATTACGTGTGTTTGTGTGTAGGCTCGATCACGCTGCGTTCGAGCCGTGCACATACGTGTACGGTGTATGTCTAGTCTATCTATGGCTGGTCTGCCTGTGCCTGACTTTCATTTATGAGCTTGGGGACTTTTATGTATTAGTGGAAAGATTTAGTTTGGTACCTGGGAAACAGATTAAATGCATTCCTCTGAGATTAAACCCTGGCTAATAAAATTAGCAAACAGTAAAATAAAAGAAAGGGGAGAAAACGCAACAACAAATGTCTAATTTATAGAGGGGAAAGTGAGAAAATGGAGCCCAGAGAAGAGGTTTAAATTAAGAGAAGAGGATTAACAACAAGCTAGTTCTCAATTTAAACACAGAAGCACACTCAATGTTTACTTGACACTTGTGTTTGGAGACACAAAGGAGACTCTTTGTGATTGCTTTGATGCACTCAAATGTTAAAATGCCTTGGAGAAAGAATGGGTCTGAAGATGTGTTTTACATACATAAAATAACAGTTTTCTGAAAATGTGTGTAATGGCTACATAATTAGTACTTTCTACTTTCTACATTTTGATACTGGTCAATACTTTTACTCAAGTACATTTTAACCAGACTTTTACTATTTCTACATTCCAGTATTGATCCTTTTACTTAAGTATAAAATGTGAGTCCCACTGGGAGGAGACCCCGGGGCAGACCAAGGCGCCGTGGCGTAACGGTCTGGGCACCGGACTGGTAATCCAGTCGCAGTGTGCCGCGGGCTCGACTCCCGAGCCCGACACGGCCTTTACTGCATGTCATCCCCCCATCTCTCTCCCGTTTCCTGTCAGCCTACTGTCTGTCCCTTCAAAAATCAATAAAAAGGCGTAAGCCGCAAAAAAGAAAATCTTAAAAAAAGAAAAACATGGACTCACTGGCCCTGGAACGTCTCGGGATCCCCCGGGAGGAAGTCACTAAGTTGCTCTGGAGAGGGAAGTCTGGAACACTCTGGTGGAGCGACCCAACTACGGATAAGCGGTTGAAGATGGATGGATGGATGGATGGATAAAATGTGAGTACTTTTTCCACCACTGGTTATTGGAGAGATAGATGATGGGGCCGAATTGTGTAGCGCTAACCAGGAGTCCAGGACTGACGTGGTGTCATATGAGATCACAATATGCCATGTATTGCCATATACTGTATTGCATGGCTAAGAGTCATAGACACACTATTCTAGTTGAGAAACAATGAATGTTATGGAATATTTAATTCACAGAGCATGCACAATATAAAATTTAAACACCAAAAGTAAAACAGCAGTTTGGTACAAAACACATAGGGTTTACTATATTTATTTGGCAATTTAACCTGCAAAGGCAAGTTCTGACCACTAGATAGCAGATTCTGATTATACAATTTACTTTTTATATCCACTGTATATGAGGACAAATCCACACCAACACATAACAATGATCCTGGACAGTTGAAGCTGATAACATGTTTCTTCAGACGTTAATCTGGAATGTAATCATAATTCATATTAACCAGTAAGACTCTTGAGGGCGAAAAGCATGCATTGGCCATATATGGAATGAACAGGAGTGAACAGGGTGTGATGAGGTCAGATCAAGATATGGAATGTCAGAACAGGTCAGCTCCATATATGGAGATCTAAGGGTGGCAGCGGGAGCAGTGTCTTGAGTGTACAGGGTTTGATGAGGCCCAGATAGGGCCGGGCCTTAATATTCGGACCTGTTCGGCTGCCAGACCCGGCCGGCTGCACAAATAACTTTGGGCAGGCTTTCCCCATGTATGGGGATGATGATGTCATAGTGATGTCACGAGACCTGGGCACAATATATGGGGGCTTTCCCCATGTATGGGGATTTTGAGTGACAAAAAAACACAAGATTTCATAGTTAACATAGAGTATGGGCTTAATATCAGGGATCTCCATACAGTATATCGGCTTAATTGCGACAGCAGGTTGCATTTCCTATGATAATTATGATCCATGATTTACTATCATCCCTGATGATGTCATAGTGATGTCATGAGACTTGGGCACAACATATGGGGGCTTTCCCCATGTATGGGGATTTTACTATCGTCCCTGATGAATTTGATGATGTCATAGTGATGTCACGGGATTGTGAGTTAAAATTGTGAGTGACAGATTGAGTGACGATTGTGAGTGACGGGGATTGTGAGTCAGAGACAAAAACGCAAGGTTTCATAGTTAACTGCAACCAAATCCATACCTTCTGGTATAAGCTATGGAAATTCCATAAGAAATACAATAATTTCAGCCTAATCATTGTGAAATAATTAACATACAGTTAGTCTCAGCTCACTGATTGTAGTTGCAGATTAACTATCCCAAATCAATGAGACAACAGTGTCGCCCAGTCTATATTGTATTCAGTACAATATTGACTGGGTTTTAATATTCATGCAATTTAATGGTTTGAAACAGTCATTTCTCCAAAACCTACACTAGTTTCACCAAATTAAAACAGCATATGCATGCAATCTTAATTTAATTATCAATAGTGCCTACTGGCAATGTCTTTGCCACTGTATCCATTTAACACATAATAATATTCCAACAATATTTACTTTAGACGTGAGAGCAGCAAAAACTTCAAAACAGAGAACATGCTACTTTTGCTTGTGGTATATGGGTGCATGTCGTGTTTAGGAAAATTGACTTCCTTAACAACCTAAGGTCAGATATGGAGATATGATATCGAAAGTCGCACCTCAGAAGCTGTTCCTCCTGTTAAGCACAGGGTGTAGTTACTGTACATGTTACTTTTAAGATCTGATTAAATTTAACCAGCTTAAAGTTGGTCATTTAAAAGCGCAGTAGACTGAACAAATTGTCTGAACAAAAATGTCTTTTTTATTATGTATTGTATGTGGAACATTTACATTGCCTGTTATTTTTTTCATTTTATTTAACAGAACTACTCATCATTGTCGATAATATTCTGATGTTGTCATATAAGAAATGCCTAATAAAAACAGTATTAAAAAAAAAAAAGCGCAGTAGACTGAAAGCAGTAATTGTTTGATTGGCTATTCAAGACAGCAAACAAAATGGGGGTTGGAGTAGGGACTTAGTTTGATTAATTAATTAATTTTACTTTTAGAATGTTAACTAGCTGTCCATGGGACATAATTTCTGTCATTTGGCAGCTAGTGGCTTCAGGGACAGCTCGAGGGGGGGGGCTTTAGCCCCCTCTGGTGGAGGCTTAGCCCCGCCTAAGCCCCCCTTCAAATCAAGCCCAATTGACTGACTTCTATGTAAACCAAGATTCATTACCCCCCCTCTAAATAGCCAGCCCCCCCATAGCACCCCCAGTCACAATTTTCTGGAGCCATCGCTGAGTGGTTTAGAAAAATTGTTTGACTTTTAAAACTTTGCACTTTTGTACTGCATGCAGGTACTGCATGGTCAGCATGGTTGTGATTTAGTATAGGCTGCAGGCCAACTAGCCTAGAGAAGATAATCACAGTTACAGTATCTTATTCATTCATAGATTGAGATGATATGATATATGATATAGTACTTTATTGTCAATTCACACTGAAATTTGTCTTGCAACCAAGCAGCCATGTGCTTATATTTAGTAACAGTACATGTTAACCCTCTCATACCCAATGTCTGACTTAGTAGGCACACACACTTTATTCATATCTGTCGAATCTTACCTTTACCCATCATGTATTTCACACTTGCTGCTGTGGCTGCTACCTACGTCAACTAAATTTTCCACACAGGAAACTGATGATTCTTTGTTTTTCTGCCTCAAGGCATATTCAGCTTGGTCTTCTTAATGGACTGAATTGATGTATTTCTTTTGCGCAAATCTGAAAACCGTTATAAGCACATGTTGTTTGCCTTACAGTGTTAGCATTCATAATATATCTCAAATTTTATTTGTGGAAAATTCTCCATCTTTGCAGTGCAAAGTTTGTTACAATGTAGCAGATACAGATAACGACGTAATGTTGTTGCTACATGTGAAGGTAAAAATGCCACTGCCGTCATACTCCAAATGTATGACGGCTTCAACCAGAGACTAAATGATATGCAATGTCTCATAATCTTTACCTGCCAGCCTCCAGAACAATTATATTGGTAGGTTCTGTATAGGACAGACACATTTATTCAGCCATAATGCCACTGTGAGAGACTATAAAACTTTAGTCAAATTTATTTTTATGGTCCTCTAAACTCTCACAAAATTATACAGCCAAATGATTATTGCAATGCTCTCATTTACTGCATTCTTTATTGCTTGTGACAATGATTCTGGTGAAAGGGACTTCACAAACTGAAATGATAAACAGGCAGACATTACCATAAAACGACTCCTCCAATCCCAGCTCTCTGTTAAGCATTTAGGATTCTAAGCTCGCATTTTTCTAAGAATCCTATTTCAGCAGCAGTAACTGAAATTCATAATGAATTCACACTTCATAGAAAACACACATTGAATTCTGTTCTCCTTCGATACAGTGGTGGTGTTGATGATGATGATGCTCAGGGACACTTCGCCACGACCTTGTGTTTCCCAGCTACGGCCACCATGATGATGTTGATGTTGGTGGGGTAGTGATCACTGATCATTGATGATAAATGCACTGACCACAGGTTGTGGTCTGACTGGCATGGTTGCCTCCATCGTTGGTGTGTGCATGAGTACATCTAATGCATGTTGGTGTGTGCATGAGTGAATCTACTGCATGTTGGTGTGTGCATGAGTAAATCTAATGCATGTTGGTGTGTGCATGAGTATATCTAATGCATGTTGGTGTGTGCATGAGTGAATCTACTGCATGTTGGTGTGTGCATGAGTAAATCTAATGCATGTTGGTGTGTGCATGAGTATATCTAATGCATGTTGGTGTGTGCATGAGTGAATCTACTGCATGTTGGTGTGTGCATGAGTATATCTAATGCATGTTGGTGTGTGCATGAGTATATCTAATGCATGTTGGTGTGTGCATGGGTGAATCTACTGCATGTTGGTGTGTGCATGAGTGAATCTACTGCATGTTGGTGTGTGCATGAGTAAATCTAATGCATGTTGGTGTGTGCATGAGTATATCTAATGCATGTTGGTGTGTGCATGAGTGAATCTACTGCATGTTGGTGTGTGCATGAGTGAATCTACTGCATGTTGGTGTGTGCATGAGTAAATCTAATGCATGTTGGTGTGTGCATGAGTATATCTAATGCATGTTGGTGTGTGCATGAGTATATCTAATGCATGTTGGTGTGTGCATGAGTATATCTAATGCATGTTGGTGTGTGCATGAGTATATCTAATGCATGTTGGTGTGTGCATGGGTGAATCTACTGCATGTTGGTGTGTGCATGAGTAAATCTAATGCATGTTGGTGTGTGCATGAGTGAATCTACTGCATGTTGGTGTGTGCATGAGTAAATCTAATGCATGTTGGTGTGTGCATGAGTATATCTAATGCATGTTGGTGTGTGCATGAGTATATCTAATGCATGTTGGTGTGTGCATGAGTATATCTAATTGGTTGGTGTGTGCATGGGTATATCTAATGCATGTTGGTGTGTGCATGAGTATATCTAATTGGTTGGTGTGTGCATGAGTATATCTAATGCATGTTGGTGTGTGCATGAGTATATCTAATTGGTTGGTGTGTGCATGAGTATATCTAATGCATGTTGGTGTGTGCATGAGTATATCTAATTGGTTGGTGTGTGCATGAGTATATCTAATGCATGTTGGTGTGTGCATGAGTATATCTAATTGGTTGGTGTGTGCATGAGTATATCTAATGCATGTTGGTGTGTGCATGAGTATATCTAATGCATGTTGGTGTGTGCATGAGTATATCTAATGCATGTTGGTGTGTGCATGAGTATATCTAATGCATGTTGGTGTGTGCATGAGTATATCTAATTGGTTGGTGTGTGCATGAGTATATCTAATGCATGTTGGTGTGTGCATGAGTATATCTAATGCATGTTGGTGTGTGCATGAGTATATCTAATGCATGTTGGTGTGTGCATGAGTATATCTAATGCATGTTGGTGTGTGCATGAGTATATCTAATGCATGTTGGTGTGTGCATGAGTAAATCTAATGCATGTTGGTGTGTGCATGAGTAAATCTAATGCATGTTGGTGTGTGCATGAGTATATCTAATGCATGTTGGTGTGTGCATGAGTATATCTAATGCATGTTGGTGTGTGCATGAGTAAATCTAATGCATGTTGGTGTGTGCATGAGTATATCTAATGCATGTTGGTGTGTGCATGTGTATAATTATCTAATTGGTTGGTGTGCGTACTGTGTATGGGTAAATGTACAGTAATGCGTGTTTGTGTTTGTGTGTGTATGGGTATTGGTGTGTGAGCGCTAGTGCACTCTGCCTGTGGGTGTCTGTCCGGGGCTGATCCTGTAAACCACTGGACCAATCAGCACAAATTGTTATATTTCTTTACTTTAAAGAACTTTTATACTGGTAGTGGCAATCATATTGGGACAAAACTTGACCCAAATATGGAGATGATCTGATGTTGCAATTAAATGATAGCATGCATTGGTTTGGCCTACATCTGGAAAAATCTTTCGGAAGTTTTCAGTAACCAATGTTTTAACCACAGTGTGAGCATGCATCTTCAAGGTTCAGTAACCAATGTTTTAACCACAGTGTGAGCATTGATGTGTTAATACCGTGAGAGAGTTATCTGATAGTCCAATAAACAGGCTGTACACATGAGTCATGGAATCATAGCTCCGGCATATTTTAATGATTACCCGGGATACTTATCCCAAATTGAATGGTTATTTGATATGCATATGAACAGCAAAGACGACCTGTTACATCACGAATCAGATTCGATCATATCAGCCCGTTGAGCATGCATCTTCAAAGTTCATGTGGGTCAAGCTTTGCTCTGTCAGCAGGGGCCGGTGGACAGACAACTCAACCCTGCGTACTTGAGTCAAAGTATAAATATCCTGGTGCAATATTATTCAACTACAACTTAATGTTGCTGTCTGGAGAGTTGCTCTTTAGTTAAAGTACTGAAATCCAAAGATTACTCAATAAAATTCAGATATTCAAGTATTACGTACTTTCTTACTGTCACCACCACAGAATGTGGGTCAATGCAAGCTTTGCTCTCTAAGGAACATCACTCATTAACCCTGAATAGCAGTGCAGGGTCAGAGCAATTACACGCTCATCAGGCATAAAACACACTCTCTGCCCATTACTACAATACAGGTTGCATCAGAGTCTTCACTGCAAATTCCTGAACATTAACTCTCCTAGTAAAAAAATAAACCTATAAGAGTTCATTTTTACACTCACACAGTTAAATTAACACCCGTGATTTCACTGATAAAGAGACACTAAAGTTAAATTTACCTCTGAGCGTATTGCTGGCTAAGCAAATGCTTAGCCTTCGACAACCTCCTTGACCACACAGTGTTACTGAGCTACGTGTCGTGGATTAGTGCTGAAGCAGTTCATCTCCGACCTAAATGAAGTTGCCAGGAGTTTACTGGGCCTGGCGTCCTTAATAAGTGTTGAATAGCTTCATATTCCCATATAGAAATATTATAGTGTTTGTTCAATAACAGGGGTCTTCCCATCGCTGCAGTTCTCAACAGATCTTCAGGTTGGGTAAATTTTTTTGTGATAGATGAGCAACTATATGTCATGGATGCAAAGTGAATGGAACACAAAATGCAGTCACAGCTTTTCTTTCTTTTTTTTTAAAGATGTTTATTGATTTTCTTTACAGTACAAAGAAGTAATTTCAAAACAATTGACATATATTGTTCACCCCCACATCCCCATGGCAGCACAAATACAATCAAAATCTTATCAGGAAATGTTTTGACAACAATAAATACAGAACAAAAATAAATAAATAATAATAATAATAACAGAGCAGCTTTTAAAGTATTTAATGAAGAACTGAGGCAAACCTTACACTGATATTGCAGGAAGCAGGCAGTTGACAAAGTAGTCAAAAACAAGAACAGGGAACCAGGAACATTCAACTGCATCAACTAGAAAAAGTGCCCCTCGGGCCTCCTGGTGGCGCTATAATAGGCCAATGTGAAAAGGGTGCCATTTCTTCTTACGCCTTTAATGCCAATTGGATGATTTGAGGCATTTTGTTTCAAAAATGTGTTTTGCAAAAATCCACCTATTGGTGGCACTATAACAGGCCAATGTGAAAAGGGTGGGATATATTCCTCAGCCTAGTAGGAAAAATTGCACGCTGTGTTCATGATTAGAGGCTTTTTCTTCAAAACGGGCCAATCCTGCAAACTTTGAAAGCCAATGTTAGCCAATTACAATGGAATATGAAATATCGGACAGATGACTATAGAGACAACAAGCTATGAACTGACAGTGAGCGTTTGCAAAGAGTCCAGTCTTATAGGGAGCAGGTTGATTAGCAAAGAGTTCACACTCACAGGTTGGCTGATGAGGGAATTAGACACAGGTGTGTAAAGGCTCATTCATAGTCTGGATTTTCGGTGGTGAGGTGACCACCGCTCCGGTGTTGAGCTGACCACCGCGGTGGCGGTGGTTTGCTCTTCACCGCGGCTCGTGACGTCATGTTGTAGTTCGGTGGTCACCTCACCACCGAAAATCCAGACTACTGTATGTATGAGCCTTAAGTGAGCCTGCAGTGTGGTGGAAATTAATGGGAGTGGCCAAGGTGGGGCCACGGTCTGTGGACAGACAGACCGTGACACTATATGTAAATAAGCAGAGAAGATAGGAACTGGAACACTACAAACATGAAGCTGATAAATGATCTTTGTGTGGTTCTCTCTCCTGATTGGATTACATTTGTAACCTGAGTAAGAAAGTACTGCCGAAGCAGACAACCAGCAGCAATCCAGGTTAGAATAAAGTCCTTACGGTGCAAGGCTCGAATATACAAGTTGAAAATTTGAAATTAAGAAAATGCCAGCACTCATTGTGAGGCCTTTAGGAGGGCCATGCAAGCAGCAAGCGGAACCGCAGTACCATGACCCTGCGGAACCATTGCCCACCACTCCTGAATGAACTGTCTGGTGCTGGGACTCTGGTGCAACGCACAGGTCCTCGCTCTGGTGAGAGCAGGAGTGGACCTGGTGAGACATAGGAGGGGCCCGGACAGGAGACAACCCACAGAGCCTAGTCCCTCCATGTGCCAGAAGTGTACCTCCAAGCCCTGGCAGAGTAGTTCTGGAGTAGTTCCAACGGATTGTGTGCCCCTGGTTTTTCCCTAATGGGACTGATTGAGGGTAGCTACTGGAACGTAAGTCGGGACTTGATCACTCCCGGCTGGGTCGCCTGAGTGAGGGGTATGATGTTGCGAGACCCGAAACCCTGTTGACCTCAGGATACATCACTGAGGATACGTCCCAGGTGCATCCATGCGATGTTTTTTGTTATAGTTCTTCTATTTATAGTGACTTATAGGAATGGTTAGACTATGTGACAACCAGGTATAGTCTGGTGACCACCGGAGAGACGGGTGACAGCCGGAATGTAGACGGCAACCGGGTGAGCAGTATGGGTTAGCGCCCCAGCCTGTGTCCTCCGTGAGGAGGAAGCCCAACAACCCTCGGTGAGGCCTTTAGGAGGGCCATGCAAGCAGCATGCGGAACCGCAGTACCATGACCCTGCGGAACCATTGCCCACCACTCCTGAATGAACTGTCTGGTGCTGGGACTCTGGTGCAACGCACAGGTCCTCGCTCTGGTGAGAGCAGGAGTGGACCTGGTGAGACGTAGGAGGGGCCCGGACAGGAGACAACCCACAGAGCCTAGTCCCTCCATGTGCCAGAAGTGTACCTCCAAGCCCTGGCAGAGTAGTTCTGGAGTAGTTCCAACGGATTGTGTGCCCCTGGTTTTTCCCTAATGGGACTGATTGAGGGTAGCTACTGGGACGTAAGTCGGGACTTGATCACTCCCGGCTGGGTCGCCTGAGTGAGGGGTATGATGTTGTGAGACCCGAAACCCCGTTGACCTCAGGATACATCACTGAGGATACGTCCCAGGTGCATCCATGCGATGTTTTTTGTTATATGTCCTTTTTATATGAATTGATTTACCTCTGACGTTGATAACGAACGCGTTTCGGCCTGTGTGGCCTTCGTCAGCGTTATGACAAGATAACAGGAAGTGAGGTCTTTATGTGAGATACAATCAACAATAATTAAAGAC
Source organism: Protomyctophum parallelum (assembly GCF_964188405.1). Classification (NCBI taxonomy): domain Eukaryota; kingdom Metazoa; phylum Chordata; class Actinopteri; order Myctophiformes; family Myctophidae; genus Protomyctophum; species Protomyctophum parallelum. The sequence continues at coordinate 33,679,620 of NC_139698.1, forward strand.
AGGTGTCACCTGTTATCCTCTTACACAGTATCAAATACTAATTATGGTACCAAGACAGGATAAACAATCATGTGAGTATAAGTAGGTATAGTAAAATATGAATACATCACAATGAGCTATCATACTAAATATGGGGCCGGCCCCTAAAGTGCCTGGGAAGTTAATAGACAAAACAGACCTCACACCTTGAGTCTATGCTTTTTAAACTCATTAGTAACCTGAAAATGTATTTTCTGTTGGAGACGAGACCTCTGTTACTGAACAAACAAACACTCTGATTTGGCTATTATCATAATATAGAGCTTTAATGTTTAATACACTTTTGACTGAACTCTGCTCTGGCTATGCTCTTGGATTGATTGACACACGTGGGAATTGATTGGCAAATGCTGGGATCTACGGGCTATAAGTGTGCATGAATGCATGCATGCATAGTACGTGTGCTAGGAAGTGTGCATAGCATACACAGGCAGGCACATAATTAGGCAGGCACACACACACACACACACACACACACACACACACACACACACACACACACACACACACACACACACACACACACACACACACACAGGAGCTAAGTTTGGACAATAGCCTCTACATGATCATACCTGCTGGAAAGGTTAAAATAATCAATGTCTTCAGTTTAGACTCAGAGGTCATGTTGTACTGGCAATCAGCTCTGTGCATGTTGAGATTATGTGAAAGTGCACATTATTGGAGCCAAAACGAAACTGTAGTATATCTTGAGTTTAACCAACTCTAGCATCCCTATTATTGGCATCTGCATGTTTTGTGCGAAATTACTTGGTGAATGTAAACCATTGGTTATTTTCATTAATTATTATTATGCATACAAAGTGTGTGTGCTGCTCACATTCATAGCAATATCGTAAATAGTGAATGACAAAAAAAGATCCTGATCTGATTGTGTACAAACTGTACATGTTTAAGCACGTGTGTGCCTTGATATTTGAGTCTGCCTGAGTCTGTCAATGTGTTGTACCATGCTGTCTCGCTCGCTACAGAGGTGGGCATGCTGGCTGCTACTGTGGCATAGGCCTACTGTAGTCCTATGCTATTTGTGGTTGCATGGAGGCATGTTTGGACAAAGAGGATTTGGAGTGGCGGAGAGGTGAAACAAGTTCTGCAGCAATGACTGGAGTAAATCACTCCCAATTGCCTAACTACATAAAAGTATGAAGGTCTGTAATTATGTTCAGATAGAAAATAGGACATAAACAACATGACAATGAGACATATTATAATAATAAAATAAAGACATACTGTAGACATACCGTAGGCCTACAAAATAGTCAGAAAATCATACAAGATAATTAGTAATAGTAATCAACATTGTAACATTGTAATCAACAATGTCAATAGAGTGCAACTCACTGCGTCTGAACTCTATCTACAGGAATTTGTTCGCACTCACACACGCACGCACGCACGCACGCAGACAGACAGACAGACTGATGCGCACACATGCTTATACTCATGTATTTAACTATCTTATATTGATTACACCTATCCTATGGCCTCTTATTGATCCTAACATCTCCTCATCATATCCAGCATTCACCTGCGCATGTGGGCAGGGACTAGAATCAACGTAGCAAGCAATAACTGTTAAAGCAGAGTAAAAATAAATACATAAATCATTATATAATATAGCCTAATCTAAATCATTATAATAATCTAACCTAATCCTAATGGCCTGCATTATTGTGTGAAGAGATACTGACTAAATCCTGTAGCAGACACAGAAAATGTATCATGTGCATGTGTAAAGGCGCTATGTGAGTAAAATGTGAGTAAAAATGTGACTTGATGTGGTCCACAACCATTTGCAGATTGCATACAGTATGACTCTAAATGACATATTTTGTCGCAAGGGGAGTCATGATGCTAGACAATAAAAATACAAAATATCGGACAAACAGACAAACTTGTCTTTCCAATAGGCTGTCTCACCCACCCTGAGACATTGCCTTGACAACGTCAATTTCTTAACTCCAGCCAACCTACTTCTAGGGACAGTGAAACAGCAGATCAAGTTAATATGTCACCAACTTTGGCTTCCTAGCATCATTGTGAAATCCTTGTGTGAAATGCACTAACCTTGGCTGTAAAGCAGAAAGGGAGGGGTTATTGTCCAAGGGGCTTATGCATGACCTACAGTATAAAAGACAGACCTTGCAGAGATCAAACTAGACACGCTGCCTGAGTGTCTCAAATCCATCCACTCTCTCTTCTAATCTACTCCACTACCTCTCTCTTCTCCAGCCATGGGAGTTGCCTACAGCATTGGAGAGTAAGTATAGAGACTTAATGACATGGAAGATGACCGGGGTCAGCCCCATCAATTATCATTAAAATGGCAAGGCACTAGCATTGGCACTCTAATGTTGAGCAATCATTTTGTTATTCATATTGAAGGATATGTCTTCTGGATAGATGAATATATCAGTGTGATGATGTGTGTGTGTGTGTGTGTGTGTGTGTGTGTGTGTGTGTGTGTGTGTGTGTGTGTGTGTGTGTGTGTGTGTGAGGGTGTGTGTGTGTGTGTGTGTGTGTGTGTGTGTGTGTGTGTGTGTGTGTGTGTGTGTGTGTGTGTGAGGGTGTGTGTGTGTGTGTGTGTGTGTGTGTGTGTGTGTGTGTGTGTGAGGCAGAAGGACTTGCGAGGTGTTGTACTGTCCCTGTTGTACTGTCTATGCCACCATATGAGACTAAGCCTAGTCCTGAGCACCGTCGTGTGAACAAATATGGCTATCAGAGACGCTGCTGAGTGACATTCTTGTTGTATCATGATTCCAAACATGTGTCATAGGCTTGTGATTTTAACATAACTGCACCCATAATGTTTGTGTCCTTGTATGCATTTTCCTTTTAAAGTGTGGACCAAATAAAATAATTAAAATGTGTGTGTGTGTGTGTGTGTGTGTGTGTGTGTGTGTGTGTGTGTGTGTGTGTGTGTGTGTGTGTGTGTGTGTGTGTGTGTGTGTGTGTGTGTGTGTGTGATTGATTGATTGATTTAAATATTTATTAACAGTTTGTAGAATTTACAGTACATTTTAAGCACAAACTCAATACAAAAACTGTTAACTGTGAGTGGACGACCCAATTAAGCATTACACTTGTTTACAACAGGGTCCACATTGTTCAATTCATCAAAACATGTAGAGACATACAAATAGACACTTCTATGTAGCAAAAGAACAGAAACAGGAATTCATCATATAGGAAGCAAAAAGGGAAAAGATACATATACAGTGAGGGGAAATGTGGTGGGGGGGGGGGATTCAGATTTTACAGAGGCCAGTTTCGAATTGCGTAGGTGCCCTTTGAGAGCGGTTTTGAAGGAGTCAAGGGATTCACATGTCTTAATGACTGTTGGTAGGGCGTTCCACATTTTGGTGGCATAGGAGCGAAAATAATTTAGTCCCTTGTTTGTGCCGAATCTGGGTTGTACATGGTTTGTTGCACTCCCTCTGGTGTTGTGGGTGTGGACTTCGTTTACATTAAGGAAGTATTTAGACAGGTACATGGATATCTTGGTGGTGTATCGAATCTTGTGGACCAGACCCATTGCAAGATGCTGTACTCTGTCGTCGACCCTAAGCCATCCCAGCCTGTCAAAGTGGGCAGGGGTGAGGTGGGTTCGGGGGGTGAGGCCAAGTAGGAGCCTGACCAGTTTGTTTTGGGAGGTCTGGAGCCTTGTTTTAAGGGCCTTTGAGGTGCTGTGGTACCAAGAGGTGGATGCATAGTCAAAGAAACCTTGTACGAGGGCTCCTGTTAAGGTCTTCAAGGTGTTTTTGCTGACCAGTGAGGAGATCCTGTAAAGGAATCTTGTTCTTTGATTGACTTTTTTGATTACGTTGGTGGCCATCTTATCACCGGAAAGATTGGCCTCCAGGATGGAACCTAGGTAGGTAATTTGATCTTTTCGTGTGATAATATTGTCACCCACTCTAACCAAGAAGCCATCTGCCTTGCTGAGATTACTATTTGATCCGAAGAGGATGGATTCAGTTTTTCCCAGGTGTAAGGATAGTTTGTTATCAGCGAGCCAGGTGCAGATTCTACCGAGTTCAGAGCTGAGGGTCTCTCGTGTTTGATGTGGTCGCTCAAATAGAGGAGGCATGTGTCAGTGGAGTGGGATGTTCTGAAACCAGATTGGAACTCGTACAGCAATTTATTAGTGGCAAGATACTTTTCAACCTGTTCATAGACTATTTTTTCCATCACTTTCGAGTGTGTGTGTGTGTGTGTGTGTGTGTGTGTGTGTGTGTGTGTGTGTGTGTGTGTGTGTGTGTGTGTGTGTGTGTGTGTGTGTGTGTGTGTGTGTGTGTGTGTGTGTGTGTGTGTGTGTGTGTGTGTGTGTGTGTGTGTGTGTGGGTGGGTGGGTGGGGGGTTACCTCCCACGTGTGTGTGGGGTTACCTCCCCGGACACAGCATGTCATACACTGGGAAATATTTAAAGATGACTTGAAATGATAACAATGTAGCAATAGCAATTCCTTTTTCGCACTTTTCATGTCAGGCCTGTCAGTACAGTGGCTTGATATGGTTTCAAATGTTGTATGTATTTGCCATTCTTTTGCAAGTGTTTCTGGGAAGACTAGGCTAGAATAGTGGTTTTTGGAGAAGTAGTTAAGAAAGTCATCCACTTCAAGATTGAGTTGTATGCTCACGTAAGTTAATATGAATAGTGTTGTATTTGTGTTGAATTATTCCAAATTCAACACCAAACTTATCTTTGAAAATTGTACAAATTGACTAGGCTGACTTGTAGCCTATAATGATGGAGGTCACGATGATAATGATAATAATGATGATGATGACGACATGTTTATGTTTATGTTTGACTGCATGGGGATTCAAATGTTATTACTGCCTGAGTGGGCGTGGTACAGTACTGCTCTACCTCTTCATATTGTACCATGATATTTGTCTGCAGAAGCCCACCTCATACAGTATATTAGCGTGTTCTCACGTAGTTGATTCTGCCCCATCAATCCTCCCTCTTCGATGTCTCCCTTTTGACTGATACCTGTCCATTTAAACTCTAGACGGGCCCGTCCCAAAGTTATTAGTGCAGCCGCGTCCGGCAGCCGGCTGCACTAATTCTCAACAGGCCCGAATTGAGTTCTCAACAGGCCCGAATTAAGGCCCGGCCCTACCTGGGCCCTCATCAAACCCTGTACCCTCAAGACACTGCCACCGCTGCCACCCTTAGATCTCCATATGGAGCTGACCTGTTCTGACATTCCATATGTTGATATGACCTCATCAAACCCTGTACACTCAAGACACGGCCAGTACTCGCTTCTCGCCCTCAGGCGTCTTACTGGTTAAGGTCTGTATGCATGCTTGCGCTTGTGGAGTGTAATAGAATGCAAACTAATAAATGCTGTCTGTTTACCTCTGCAGTGTGGACCACATCAAAACGTTCTTTGTGGAGTGGTCTCCTGCCATCTACACCAAAGGTCATAAGAAGCATCGCCAGCCCCGCTACCTCATCAGGGAAAAGAACAAGCCCTACCTAACATCCTACAATAGCAACTGGGAGGTGAGGACACCATCACATGCACCTTATATTGCATGTCATATTAGGTGAAAATAGGTGAACATTTGTCGAAAACAGCAGATCTACAGGCTCACCATTCAAGGGAAAGGAGGGTGGACCCAGTATAGGGTTAATATAAGGCCAATTTGTCATGAATATGACCATGTGTACGTAAGGGGTTTATTTGTCACCCACTCATAAAGCAGCGACTATATACTATTATGTATAGGCCTACCTTGGTCTAACTGAAAAAAGTATGAGTATGCTTTTTATGTATGAAAGAAAACACATTAAAGGCTTAGCTGTGTATTCTTGTAAATCATGTCTGTATGTTGGATGTCTGTTTATCTTGAAAGATACAATCATGAAGGAGACACTAATCACAACCGCGATGTAATGGCAACTTGCCAGGTAGCTTCGGGAAATCCTACTCTCCTAACCTATTTATGGCCATAACTTCCTCCAACCAACCCTCTAAGCTCCTGTTTTGTGTGAACAGAAACCACGTTCTCCCCGCACCGTTAAACCAACACGCCTTCCTCTTGCAGTGCTCCTGACCAATGGGATGGCTGCTATTTTTCAGTGCTAGAATAGCAGTTACAAACAGGTGGGGTTATCAGATAAAAATGGTGCTTGCAGGGCAATGTGAGTGTCAGAGTCAGATCAAAAAACTATGAGGATGCTACCTGCCAATATCAGGGTGCTTTATTTTGCAAATCACAGTTCGGAGCCTTATGTTAAGGTAGGACTACTCTGACTCTCTCTGTCCAGCTTGAAATATATGTTTGTGTGTGTGTATAGTGTACAGTGTGTATTACTGTATGTGTAAATGCATTCATCTGTTCATTCATTCATTCATCCATTTACTTCTTCTGGGTGTTCCTACATATTTTAGCATCTTGGATAACTTTCCTAAAATATTTGTGGCAAGGCCGAGGCGTCATTTAATTTGAAAAAAGTCACACCCGTGTGAAGTGAGGGGCGCTAATATATTAAAGTCTAACTCATGTTGATTAGGTGATGTAATGGTGATGTAAAACAAACAGAGCCAACACAAACATTAACTCTACCCCTGAACCACCACCGCCACGTGGCAATGTGGCAATGTGATGCGTTGAGAGCTTGTAGGTCTGCCATCTTTGCTATTTTGCAAAAAAGTGATTAATGAATATATGGTTGCAGAAATATATCAAGTGTCTGTTTAAAATGTGCATTGTCTTAACCCCTCAGATCATCAACTTGAAGGAATCCAAACATCGTCAGAGTGTATGTAGCACAGAGGAGTCTGAACCGGAGGAAACTGACGAACTCCGTCCTGTCCTAAGAGATGATAGCCTGCTACTGAATGACCATCAGCTAGAGACGGTGAGTCACTAATAGAGTCACTAGTGGTATTTTGAAAATGTATATACCCCCACCCCCCAAAATAATTAAATTAAATAAAAAAAGAAGATAAAATATTGCTTTTATAGTTGAACCACTTGAACCCCAGGCCAGCAGCCAAAAATAGACAATCTACAAGCTCACAAAGCGCCGCAATTGCGACATGTTGTGAGGTTGTATAGCAGCTATAAATATAGCACACTAGCAACAGTACACTACTTTATTTATAAGTGTAGCCGTACATTTGGTTTACATCAAACTGGTTTTATCTACCAATGTTCTTATCATATCCATCAACATTTTGATTCATCCATTTCATCCATTCATCCATTCTTCCTGTACCTAACAGCTAGCCAACCACATGCCAGCCAGAACCCAGGGGTATCCATGGAAACTGGTCTACAGCACTGTGCTCCACGGCAGCAGTCTGAAGACACTATACAGGAACATGGCTGACCTCGACAGCCCTGTCCTGCTGGTCATCAAAGACGTGCATCAGAAGGTTGGCATACCTCTCTCTTGGTTTCTGCCTTTTGTCTTTACACACACACGTTCCCTTCCCAGCAGTGGTGGAAAAAGTACTCACATGTTTTACTATGTAGGCCTACTCTGTTACGAGTAAAATTCTAAATGATTTAAAAAGTATTGGTATCAAAATGTACTTAAAGTACCCAAAGTAAAAAGTATTATAGCCTACTGCAGAATGTCCCGTTTCACAAGTTTTCAAATGTACTATAAAATGTCTAAAATATATTTTGAAAATATCAGATCTACAAGCTCACAATGCATCCCATCGTGATGGATTGTGATGTGAGCCTGTAGATCGGCTATTTAAATGGCCGAAATGTATATAGGGCTGAAGTGGTTATGTTATTTTGTAATAATAATAAGTAAATAAGTAACTAGTAACTACATTTTTCAAAAGTATTGTAGTAGAGTAGAAGTACAATATTTGCCTCTGAGATGTAGTGGAGTAGAAGTAAAAGTAATGAGAATTGGAAATACAGTAAAGTAAATAATACCTCAAAATTGATGTATTTAAAGTACTTCTTGAGTAAATTTACTTAATGTTACTTTCCACTGCTTCCCAGCAATGTCAGTCGAATTACTGTCCGCCACCACGCTCTTACTTTGATGAAGAGCAATGCAGTGCAGAGCTACTGTAGATACTAACCAGAGCCTTCTGTCTCGCAGGTGTTTGGAGCCTTTTCCTCTGACCCGTTCAAAGTCAGTAAATATTGCTATGGAACAGGAGAGACTTTCCTCTACACTTTCAACCCCGATTTCAAGGTAAGACTGGAATGGAATATGCAACTTTGGTGTGGGAAGTCCCAAGACGAGTCTTGCTGGCAGAATATGGTTTAGCTTGTCTAAAGGTGACTAAACTGGGAGAACTGAATATATTGCCAATAGAATAGAAATTTCAGTAAATGCTGAAATATTTGACAAACACACAAGTTGCAATCACTGTCACTGTATTAGGTATTATACTTTTGAACATGCATGCAATTTTGGTGTGTGCTATTTTTAAGTGCTGTTTTGTCCCTCTCACCCAGGCATACAGATGGACTGAGGAAAACTCTTACTTTGTGAGAGGCCATTCAGATGCACTGCAGATTGGTGGAGGAGGGTAAGTAATCTGCTTTATTGCCTTTTGCATTAAAATGTATATGATACAGAAATGTATAACACATACAGTAGCTCCCTAATCAGTAATCATCTCTGCCATATAATGATTACAAAAATACTTTATAAGGTCATAAAATAATTACCTTACTATTTCACTTCAAAGATTAGCTCATGCCTTATCTGAGCTAGTAGGGATTTGGTTATAATACGTTATTTTCTTGCTCTGCTTGTAGGATTGGCATTGGTCTATGGCTGGATGCTGACTTGTACCGTGGTTCCAGTTCCACTTGTGCCACCTTCGACAACCCACCTCTTTCCACCCAGCAAGACTTCACTATACAAGACATCGAAGTCTGGGCCATACAGAATGAATGGGGGATGAACTGAGTAGAAATTAAGAGAGAGAGTACAAATAAGCTCAAAGTAAGACTTAAACGCTTCAAAGCTTGCATCAGGCCTGGATGCGTTTAGCTTCTGCGTAACTTCTCAGAGCAATAGGCTGTCAAGTGTGGTTTGGTTACAAGATGTGGCCTTAACAAGTGGTTCTCAGTCTGGTTTTTATTACGCATTTTACCCTGTTGTCTTGTCTTGTACTTCTGCTTGCATTTTCACATAACGTTCTCAAGGGCTTGAGAGAAGTGCTAAGGTTCAGGGTTGACAGGGTAGGTGATTTAAACCACCGATATGGTCATGTCTCTAACTCTAAGGCAAGTAACTGACCACAGTATTTGACTGCTTCAAATACTTTGATCCCTCGATCTATGCAGAGGAGAGGGGAGCATCGCAACATGGAGTTTAAATTACTGCTATTGAATGAAGACCTCTTATCTACAAAACACTGTTTCAAGCCAAGGGTCATGAAATGGATCCAGGAAGAGTGGGCACATTGATGTAATATTGGCGATTTTTCCCCAAAATGTAAAGGTCTCAAGTAATATAGGCTACATGACACTTACAATTTACATAATTTTACCTTGTACGGTATTATCATTATCAGTTAGCACCCTTCAACTTCTTGTTTATGCCCAAAATGACTGCTTGGCTAAACAGGTTTTTTAGCAATTTGTAGCAATTGTAGAAATTTTAGACCTCAATATGTTCTAATCATGTATAGGCCTACTTTACATTAGATACTTAAAACCATTTAGAAAATATACAGCTTTTTTTAACATTGGGGAAAAATACCCATTTACATCGAGGTGCCCACTCTTCCTTAGTGCTCACTCTTCCTCTGAAACATATATAGGGCCTATTACCAATATATATACCAATATATTAAGAGCCATAGATAAGCCCCAAATAAAATAGAGAAACATTACTATTGGGTGAAGTGTGGTTTTCCCTTATCTGCAAAGATATCCATTCCATGTAACATCATACGTATCTATACTATAAATGTACCTTTATCTTTGTCCCGTGGGACAATAGTTTGAATGTTCAGTGCTTATAGCCTAAGCCTGCTGGTGAAGAAGATTTTTTTGTACACACGCATTCAACTGTACAACAAAGTACAAAACAGGGATTAATTTATTTAAATGTTTATTTTTATAACAAAAATAAATCCAGGGTGGAGAAAAGTGCGCCTGTTTGTCTGTTCTTCCTGTGTTTGAATATATCTGTCATGCAGTGCTGGCACTGTCAAAGTTTGAGGTTTGAAGTTTGAACCATGTTACCATGTTAAAGCATTTACTTATTTTATCTTTTTTTGTAAACAAACAAACAAACAAACAAACATACTTTTATTTACTATGCTTGTTTCTTGTTTGCATGGGAAAAGGGAAAAATACTTTGTAATACATTTATATGTGGCTGTATACAACACTTAATGTTGTGCTTCTTGTAAAGCGATATTCCTGCTCTTTACTGGTAATAAAATGCTTTGAACTTAATTTTTTTGTACAGCTCATTAATGTAGCCTAGTGATAGTGTGATTAGTGATAGTGTGATTATTAGTGATAGTGAGTAACAAGGAAGAAAAAATAAAATAATCTTAACCCATGGAATGGAATGGTGCACCACTATTGTGTCAGGTGGGTCTATGATTTGGACCCACCCGACACAATGCCTGGTGGTCCTCAGGTTGCTCTTATTCAGGATGGTGGTCCCTGGGTCAAAATCAGTTGAAAAGCCTGTAAAATGTCAGTAGTATTTTCTTGGATAAACTTCTAGACCCATATCTCCTGAAGGCAGATACAGAGCTACAGTAGGACTATACTATAGCCTACACGCAGGCCTATACTATAGCCTACACGCCACCCCAAATCTGCTAACTTCCATTATTAAAAAGTGATACAATGTGAATAACCATCCCATTATTTCTTTGTCGCAAATTATTTGAATCCCTAAATGCTTAAAGCAGTTCCTAAATAGCATTCTTATTTATGGCCTGCATGCAGCAATGCTATTGTGACAAATTACATAATTAATTCACGTGACTTGACAAAGACTTTTTTATGAATGAAAAACAAACAAACAAAACAAACAAACAAAACGAATAAATGGATTTGATTCACAATGTGAATCAAATCCATCCAATTCATTTATTTTAGAATGTGAATTTCACATTCTAAAATAAATGAATTCATGTGCAACGAGCCTTTCTCATGGTTATTCTGTGCCTTTCTGTGTCTCTGTGCTGCTCTCTAGTGGCCAGAGTAGTCCAAAATATCAATCGATCACATCGTCAATCGTTTCCCCTCCCCTTCAGTGCTGGACTCGACCTAGCTGGCCTCGACTGTTTTAGCCTTTATTTTGACAGTTCGTTCGTTTCACAGGTCAGCCAAGTAATATCACAACAATGGCAGCACCAGCAGCAGTGGAGACAGAACCCAATAAAACAAACACTAACCACGAAGGATATTGCAAGAAATGCATATTCTGCAAAATCGTGAACAAAGAGATGGGCACGGAGATTCTTCACAGTGTAAGCCCATAAACTGTACCACTATACACTACTATACTACTACTACTACTATACTACTGTCGTCTACTACTACTATACTACTACTATACTACTATACTACTACTACTACTACTCGATGTTAAAGGCAGAAAATGCAGATCCGGAAACAAATGTATGAATGTTTGTTATTATCATTCTCTCTGAAAACATCAGGGTGTAGCCTATATGCATTTTTGTAATCAGCTACTGAATTTGAATGCTGTCATGGCCATGGTCCATACCATGGGCATGGCCATGACGATTGATACAGTATGTATTTGTCGAAGTTCTCTTAACTCTGTATTATTACCACAGGATGAGGAAATCACCTGCTTCAGAGACATCAAGCCAGGAGCCCCCCACCATTACCTGGTGGTCCCTACTAAACATGTTGGAAACTGCAAGACCCTCAGCAAAGAACACATACCAATGGGTAGGACTTATTGATGACTAAAGTTCATTAAATAGTTGAACACGAACAGTTAGAGTTTATACTGTATATAGCTGACATTTCAATATGATTTCAATAAATACTGGATTGCAAGTTAGAATTTTAAGCAACAACTGAGTGGCATTAAAGAGTAACTATACCGGCCTTACACTCCAAGTTCAAATAGTTTAGGAAAGGATAACTGCATAAATATGGAAACTCACCCAATAGTGTTGTGTTTTGGTGTCCCAGTGGAGCAGATGGTGGAGATAGGGAAGGAGATCCTACAGAAAAACAACATCACAGACCTCAGTGATGTCAGGTGGGACAATGCCTCTTTTTGTAAAGTAATGCCCTACTTTGTTGCATGACAGTGTCCAGTACATTTAGCGGAAAAAGACGATATACAAGCTCACACTGAGTCATCATGCTCGCATCAGCTTGTAGATCAGCTATGTTAGCTATTTATGACATTTTGGGAAGTATGTGTGAATTCTATAAATGTTGAATCAATGAAAAGTAGAGCTTGTGACTTAATGAATGACTACATTGGATCCATTGGAACATGGTCCCACCCGACAACAACAATATACTGTTTACTTTCCCTTTTGTCTGTAGGTTTGGCTTCCATTTGCCTCCATTCTGTTCTGTCACCCACCTACACCTGCATGTCCTAGCACCTGAAAGTCAATTGGGCTTCATGTCCCGCCTCTTTTACAGACTCAACTCCTATTGGTTCATCACGGTAAGCCTCATCAGAGCTGCATAGTTTTGTCATTATTTAATAATACTAATAATAATAATATCTGGGACTTATATAGCGCTTTTCTAATACCCAAAGACGCATTTACATGTGTGGGGGCCGGGTGGGTGGGACAAGAAAAAGGACAACAAGTAAAATAAGAATAAAACCAATAAAAACAGTAACATGTAACAAGTTAAAATCACATCAGCTAGGGAATGCTATTCTGAACAGGTGGGTTTTCAGTGTGGTTTTGAAGGTGGAGAGTGAGGGGGCATCTCAGATGTGTTTGGGGAGGGCATTCCAGAGGGTAGGGGCGGCCACAGTGAAGGCCCTGTCACCCCAGGTTTTGAGCCTGATCTTCCTGGGCTCGAGGAGAGCGGAGAGGTAGGGGGAAGCCAGGTTGTACACTGTGCAGTGACTTGTAGGTGGTGAGTAGTAGTTGCAGTTGTTAATTGAAATGAATTACTGACGGTCGGAGAGGTAGGATTTCATCCAGGAGAGGGCGGTGAACTTACACATGTACATGTACTGTATGAGTGAGCATGAGACTTGATAATGTGTGACACAGTGAGTATACTCCAATTAACCACATCCAATACATGGCAATACATGGCATTGACATTTTTCCAATATAGACGCAATTGAGTGTCTGTCCTGTAACAGGCAAAGGTCAATCATTATTTTTTCTTTATTATTTAGTGTACAATTTAATGGATAAATACTGAGTATACATCATTTAGCACAGAGAGGAACTGGAGACTGGACCTGATGTAATCTGAGAGACATAATGGACCACAGACCTCCAGAATGTTTTAATCTCCTCACATTCCCATAAGCAATGGAATACCATTTTCTATTGTCTAATAAAATAATCAATCAATCAAAACTTTATACATATCGGTCCTCTGAGCATTGAGCAATCAGGATGCAGTGTGACATTAGTGATGATAATTGTAAATGATGTATGTGGGTACTGTGCAGTTTATTTTTATACATTATCTATATAGATTTATAGTTTGGCATACTTTTGTTGTGGTCAGTTTACAGTACGTAACTAATTCAATCAGGCAGATATTGAACTAAATATGTTTTTTTATAGTGTGCCATTTGTAGTACAGAAGGTCATGGAAATTTTACTTTAAGTTTAACTTAATGGTTTATTCCTTATTGTATCATTCACAATGGAAGTTTCTTTAATTTTCAAATAATCTCTTATCTTGCATGAAATTATTCATGCAAGATTTATGTTGCAATATTTATGTTACACCAGAGAATTGATTGCAGTAAAAGATCTGTCAAATTGTACACTATCATTCAACTGCATGGGGTATGCTACAGTGACGATGATGTTGATGATACAATATACTGCTCTCCCGTCTTTTTAGTTAACCAACAAGAATCAAAACACCGTTTCACCAATGTAGGGAAGCCCTACGTTTAGGCCAGAGCAGAATCTCTGCCCCATTTTCTTATATTACTTCTACAGATTTTGTCATGTCATCAAGACAGACCTGTCCGATATTTCATATTTCTACTACCTGGCCTGGCGGACACATGTGCTCCAAGGAGCAAATTGTTCTAGTTTTGTATCAATTTGTTGATATGTAAGGGGGGAAAACATGCTTTTCTATTATTCAGTTATTATACGTATGTTTTTGTGGTTTGAAATGTTTAGTGCAAGGGGGTATGTCTAATCAGTAAGCTCTTACTGATTATTAGCAAGTACATACATCACACCTTAGTCATCAATTGGGAATAAATAATTAATTTTTGGCTGTATGTGAGCTCTAACTCCCATGCAATGTATCTGTTGATCTGTTGTAGGCAGAGCAGTTGATTCAAGATCTCAATTCAAAAGGAGAGACCAATTGACCACTTTGTTTGGAACTTTGGATGCACTGCATTCTTGGATTTCGTGCCACGCACAGGGTGCCCACGGACCACGGTTCCATCCCCTGCATTCTGCACACTGTTAGATAAGTAGGCTGCTGCACACACTACATGAGACCATCAGTCATGACTGATGTTGATGTTTTGAAATGAGTATTGCCTAATTTCAGAAGAAGCCAAAATATTTGTTTTTGTTGCTACTTGAAACATAACATAATTGTAATATTTTGTACTGTAGGACGGTATAGGGTACAGTAGGTACCGGTAGCTACTTCTTTGCTTTGACAGTAGGAATGGGCTAAATTTAATCTTTATTTTCGTTTATTCGCAGCAAACGATACATGCATGATCTACTGTAAATGCATCCACTATATTTAATGGACCAAGATATAGCATGTCATATATTACAAAATAAATGGGTGATATTAAAGGCATTCCTCTGGTGTGCAAAATTGTAAAGACAGAAGGGTGCACTGAGTAATAATAAAAGTCCACAATTTAGCAGATTAACTGACACACAAGACTGCCTCATTAAGTTTGTAAAACAAACGTTTTGCATGGGAAATTTTTACAATATGACTTATGTGCTTATAAAATATTGAAAAACATATAATTGTAAATAATGGATTATCATCTCTGTGACATAATAACCAGTGCCTGTGCATACTTGTTAACTGTTATTCTTAACTCTAAAAGTATGCTGAGTTATCTCAATATAAAATACATTCACTGAGATATTTGATGATTTATATGGACATGATGTAAAAAAAAACCCAACAATTTTTGTGTTTCACAATGAAGAATTGTAACTGATTAAATCGTATTGCTGCTTCCCATTGCAGTGTGTGGTTACTGGTTAGTGAAAGGAATGAATAGGCTAAATACCCTTATCAAATGGTGTCACTTTACGCTACTGCTCATTCATTACTTCTAGCTACACTAATCACAAATGGTGCTTTCACTTCATATAACCATTAGGCTACAACAATAACGTGTAATGCTTAATTTTATTTGTTCAAGCATACAAGTAAAATAGGCAAAACCTCAACTTGAGAAGCCCATCCTTTTTGTAATTAGAAAATATAGACCAAATCTAATATCTGTGTTCTGTATCTTGCAGATGCCAACATATATTTTAATGATCAGTATTCCCTTTCGTTATAGTATGAGTACTAGTATGCAGTACCATGTGTTGTATATTTATAGCAATAACTGTTATTCTGTTAATGTTGTATTCAATGCTATGCTGCTTTACTAAAGTTATCTATCTTTTCGCTTACCGAAACGAACAGATTTTCAAGTGCCGTGTAGATAGCTTGAAAAAGATTTATTTTCAGCAAGCGATATTGTTGCATGCATTACAGCAGGCTTAAGGCAGCATTTGAACTTTGAAGCCTCTTGCATTGCATATCCTGTTTTGCACAATATTGTGTTTTACAGTACCATACAATGGTAAACAAAGTAGGAGTGGTTCTAACAAGGCCCGACTAAAGTACAGAGCAGACGGACGTTGCATGTCCTCCATTTCCCAGGCCAGTGGGATCAGGTTCATCCTATAGCACCATATTGCCTGTCAAGGGCCTACTCATGTTCTCTTTGGCTGTTGTCCAGTCCCATTAACCAATCTGGCCTAATTTCAGCCATCCCCTTGCATACAGTACATGATAGAGCTAGCAGAGGAACAATTGTGAAAAGGGATGCATTCAGCACATTGTGAAGGGTGGGGGTGGGTGTTTGAAGCGGGGCATAGAGTTTGGTGGAATCAGCCAGGATAATATGCAATTTTCTTCTTTTTTCCCCCCATTCTTGAAGGTGCATATACATTAGAATGCAATAATAGCCATTATCACTTCATTTAATACATTTAGGTCTACAATGCCAATTAGAATTGGACCTACTCTCATGTCAAATTTCAACATTTATGTTCCACTGGTGTTGAAGCAGAAATAATCTATTCATGGCTGCTGGTCTGAAATAATCATGCGTTGTCCTTTCCACTGAGGACTGATAAAGTTTGTTTATTGTTCAGGATTTTATTTGGAAGAATTCCTTTTTTTTTGTTGCAACATTTGCTCTATTAGACAGTATCGTGATTCGTGTACAGTAGAGAAAAAGGCCATAGAGAATAGAAGGGATACATGCAACACATGACCTGATGGGAGTCGGATTCAAACTCGGGTCCTCACAATCACAAGCCACGACACCTGCACTAACCAGCTGAGTATCCAGACACCCCAATGTCCAGGTCCATGATTTTAGTCAACAAACTTGTGCAATGACTCCCCTCCATAAACCCTCTTCTTTGAACCAGCTGCAGTCCAGAAAGCATTCTCTTGGTCACTGAAGCAGAGTGATGACTACTCTGTCATCTTGCCCCTGCCACAACATCTCTCCCTGAAAGCGAACCAGCCCCTGCTTCCTGGCTCGTAACAGAATCCCCACTAGTTTGCTAGAGATGGTCACATAGTGCTCAAACAGTTTCCCAAATTCTACCGTGATCACATTCATGTTATCACCTCCGCGTCCACGTCCATTCGTGCCCCTTGGCTCTCCGATGTCCCTTATCACCTCGCACAGCTGCTGCACCTCCCGGCTGATGTGTGTGTGAGCGTCCAGCCCCCGCTGCTCCGTCATGGAGCCCTGGAGGGGTTTCCCGTAGCCATCCTGTCCCCTCTGGAGGACAACTGTGGTGGGCTTGGTGTCGTGACTAAAGGGGTTTTGCTTCTGGTACTCCTGCCGCTCTTCCGACCACTTCTGCCAGTTCTCCTTCAAGCCTTTGACAGAGACCACACACGCTGTCACATCATCACTGCACCGAGGAGGTGGAGAGAGGTCACTTTCTGTTTGCATGATGCTGCCTCCTTGGATATCCTGCACTTCAAGGGATCTATGCAGCCCTACAGCAAATCGAAACAAATAGCATCTGTTTATTTGGTTGTTTTAATTCAACGATTAGTTTTTTTAAATAACCTAATAATTCAGGTTCTGAACTTGAATACCGTACTACTTTATCCTTTCCTCATTAAAGACTTGACTGTAGATTCTCTCAGTGGAAAAAAACATTTCATTTGGGTCATTGTTGAAACAAATATATTGTAGCTTGATTATGATCAAAGGGAGTAATACTAATAATCGTCCACATAAATCTGCTTCACCCAAAGAAAAAGAAACAATCAATCATTGACTCAAATACCTACCATATACCCTTTTCCACATAAAGAAATGAACGCAATATAGTCATAATGACAGATGTGTCGAAATTGTTGTTCTCATACAATTTCGACACTATGCTGAGTGTCCAAACAATGAAGCATATCAACCTACCTTACATGATTTTCAGAGGACTATAATCAGGCTACTGTCTCTTCAGCTGCAAAACATATCACTGTGGCCTACCGACAGTATACAGTAGATAACAAACATTGTACTCTGTACTCATATGCATGCAATGAATGCAACTTTGAAGTGGTGCGACTCTGCTGACAGTAGGCTACTTTACTTTACTTGTCCCGACTCCCGAGGCATACCCCCGCTGACGGACACCCAGCTCCGCCAATGGCCGTTTGGACATGGCGTGGGGCCGATGGATACAGCTCCAATCATTACAGGGATTCCTTTCAGCTACGATGAGTAGTTGTGAACAAAAGCAGCTTACAGTGCACTGAGTGCAGTGACAGGACAGAAATGTTGTTTAGTCAGAATGCAGGCCAGTGCTGCTGCTGCAGCGCAAAATGCCATCCACTATATGCGACAATCATTGTTTGTCGCATAGTTGATGGCAAAAATGACTACAATCAAATAAATAAATAACATGAATGCATAATGGAAGTTGATACGTTTAGTAGCCTTTGAGAGAGAGAGAGAGAGAGAGTGAGAGAGGTGTGAAATGTGAATTAGCTCTGGTCCATAGCTCTAATGCGTTTCAACGCATTAGAGCTATGGACCAGAGCTATGTGTGAATGTCTACACTGTACCTGTATCTATGTGATGTGTGTATGGTGATAATGGTGTAGGGCCTGCACACCAAGAAAAAAGTGTGTAGCCTACACACTTTTTTCTTCTTCTGTGATGTGATATTTGGTGAAATATAAATGTATTGTATTGGCCTAATGGTCGTATGGTCTTTCCTTCCCTTTTCTTTTGTAGTACGTGTAACGTAACCTCGCATAGACTGTAAAATAAATAGCTCGGAACGTGTAACGCCACCATTCTCGGAACTTCGGAAGAACCTCGTTTCAGGTCGGACATATTTTGAGTGAGCATCAAACATGGCAGCACCCGGTGGTCGGTCATGCTTACAATATTTACTACATCTTGCTCAAGATAATCTTGACTTCAGGTTACCGGTAACTTCTCATAAGTCACTTTTATTTCTGTTTATGGTTTTTATTGCTTGATACGATATGTTATTTATCTGGATAAACCAGCAGAAATTGGGGAATGACTCTCAGCATATCTCAGTCGGCTAGTTATCCTAGCCTTCGTGATTAGCATTATCATTTGGCAATTGGCATATCGATTCGATACTAGATATTTTAATTATTTCTGTCATTTTTATTATGTCATGCAGGGCTGCAACTATCGATTGTTTACTGAGCGAATGTTGTTTCGATATTTTTTGGAAACATCGAAAAAATACAAAATGTTTTATATATCATTCAATGAATCAATGTGAACTAATTCTAATGATTTATAATGGACTAAACTAATTCATATGATAAGCCATATTTTATACTTAGTCATACAACAAAATGAGCAGAATGTTATTTTTTCAATATTTTTGTATATTGAAAAATGTGATGATTTTCTACAATAGAATAATTGATTGGTTCAATTAACCTTTGCACCCCTATTGTCATGACGCATATTGCAGGCTGTCAAGGGTGTTTGTGAGTATAGCTCAGAGCCATAACAGAGCCATAACTGATTTGTGAATTCCACCTTGCAGGAAATCAGGGCTCTCCTTTCTCTCAGAGGAAAACTGTTTAATCCTGGAGAAGACTTCAAAGAGAATGTAAGTCATGTGTGGTATAAGGTAATACTATCTCCTCATATTGGCTATTGGTCTGCAGTTATTGCTGACAGCTATCGTATATCAAATGTTCATCTGTAAAATCGAACTGCTAAATTATGACTCATTCAATTATGTGATTGGAATGAAAGGGGTTTGGATGGTAAATGGTAGTGCATTTCTATAGTGCCTTTATCCAAGGTGCTTTACATAGATTGTGCATTTACATTCACACACACATTCATACACCGATAGCGGATTAAATTATGCAAGGCACCAACCTGCACATCGGGAGCAATTTGGGGTTCGGAGTCTTGCTCAAGGACACTTCGACACTAGCTGAGGAAGCCAGGGATCAAAATGGGAACCCCCAATCGGCTGCTAAGCCACTGCTGGATGCAACAGCTTCTGTCCTATCGTCACTTTGATTCCTCCCTCCCTCCACAGTCTCCTTTCTGGTGTCTGGATGGCGTATCTGAACCGGATGTCCACAGTGTCATGGCCAAATCTGTCTGTGCAAAGTGAGTGTTTAAATGTCAGAAGATGCAGTCTTTCTGAATCCTTAACCGATTCCCTGTGGTAAATGCTACTTTGAACAATACCTTGTGTAACTGGATGTATAGGGCCTGAACAATCTATTGTAACTCTTGCAGTGGCAGATCATGGTATGATCTGGGCAATCTTTTAAACACATTTGTGATGGTGTTAATGAGTCCACATCACATCCTGTTGCACAGCATTTGCAGTTGGCTGTTTAAAATACAGTCAGTAAATTGCCATGCCTATAATGTCTCCTTTTTCATTATGTTTCTAGGTCTGCTTTTGAATTATGGGGACATGGACGAACACACAGTGAACTCAGAGAATCCCTCTTGAAGTATCCATCAGAAAACATGGTATGTGTCTCAAGGTTTTGTGGCTGTGTTGCAAAGACTTGGAAGTGTATACATCTTAACATTTTTACTTTTGACATTTTATGCTTTATTTCAGATAGGTCAGTAAAGGTCAGACAGACATTAAACCAAAGGCAGAGAGAAAGGAGAGACATGCGAGACAAGGCGAGGGTTGGATTCAAATCCGAGTCTTGCGCTCACTAGGAGCATTATGGTCTATGTGTAGCAGTAGTGGTTCAGAACCTCTGCCTGATGACCAATGGCCTAATATCTCCCCGGCCAAGTGTGTCCTGTGGATCCGGGAACCTTTCGGCCACAAGTGCACTCCTCTAACCTTTAGACCAGGGGTTCCCAAACTGTGGCGCGCGAACGTCCTCTACGGGGTGCGTGACATGAAAAGTGTAATGGCGGTTTTATGGTGTTAATTAGAACGGCAAAATCTGATAAACCACTGTTGTAAGGAGATGTATAGAGCAGGAGTATACGGCAGCTGCATGTCTCAGTGCAGTGACATTCTGTGATTATTTGGCAGGGGAAACAACGGAAACAGCAAATTTCTTGTTTTTTTGTTTTGTTTTTAACTTTCTTTTGCTCTACGTAAAGTGATTAAATTAGTTTCTCTCTGTATTGGCGTCTTCTTGCTCCCACCATAGGCACCATACACGCAGAAAGACTCCACTTACAAAATCAATGTCTACACATTCAACAAGACTCTGGAGTTTACTGACAGAATAACAAAGATCGATGTAAGTTTAAATCTCGTTGGGATGTGTGCGTATAGCCAAATACTAGTGTGTACACACAGTATTTAAGTGTATGCATATATGTGCATGCACCTTGGTCTCTTGTGTTTGTATAAAACTATATGATCTGTTTTGTCATCTCCCTTTAGGCCCTGGAATACCTTCAGTTTGAGGGCACAGTAAGCCTAAAGAGTCCTCAGCATGTCTTCTGTTTGTTGGAGGACTATGGCACTGACCCCAACAAAATCCCTGAGGATCCTTTCTATATTTACTTTGGTCGATGGGTAAGGCATGTTTGATTGCAAATTAAGTTATTTTATTCCATTTGTAACCCTGAGAATTTTAGAAAATGTATTACATTACATTTGTTACACTCTGAGTTAAACTGAACAGGACAACTCGTTATCCATATGATTTAAGACTAATCAAATGTAACAACATATTCTGTAATTTCTCTTCTAGATAGCGGACGGGCAGCGTATGCTCATTCGCTCTCACAGTGTGAAGAACAGACACTTCATCGGCAACACCAGTATGGATGCTGGCCTGTCGTTCATCATGGCAAACCATGCCAAGGTCAAAGAACATGACCTCGTCTTTGACCCATTTGTTGGCACTGGTAAGGTCACTGAGATACAGTTGGTGTACGTGCTGTAAAAAGCTTTGAATTCAATACTAAACATTGCACAATTTAACAAATTCTTTGTGGACTTTGAGGATATTACAATGTTTGTTTAGAGCACTTAGTTATAACGTATTTTGTTTATTTTATCCTCAATGAATTTCTGTCTTTTAGGCAGCTTGTTGGTTGCATGCTCTCATTTTGGAGCCTATGTCTGTGGAACAGATATTGACTACAACACAATTCATGGAAAAGGTACGTTATATTTCTATTTCATTCTTCCTTCAGTCATCTCGTACTGTGGCCATTCTATGATGTCATTTTTGAGTGGTGCAACCACTCCTATAGACGAATTCAGAAACGGGTCTCATGGTCGCAGCTTACGTATTTCATGTAGGCGAAGCCGACGTTGCTGCGGGGTGAACCTGCATGTTTTCTACTACATTGAATGGTAGAGTGACTGATGTTAGTCTGCTCAAATATTACTCCTTTACCTGCTTTTTACTAACACTAACATTACAAAGACCTAAGCCTGCCTGCTTTCTCGAGGGAAAAATGGAACTTTGACCATCAGATTAAAATTCGTGTCAGATCCTGTTTCTAGGTGAGACATTCTCACAATCTAAAAGTCTCAATAGAAGAGCAGGGAGACCAAATACAACCACCCCAATTATATAAGTTATATTTTATTAACATACTCTACCATACAGATTGGACACAAACAAAAATAAGTTACATAGTGAGGCTTTCAATACTCACTTTTCCACATATTATTCTTCATCAGCCAGTCGTATCATAGATCTGATGTGTTGATTCTAAAGTTCAGAATTCACCCTTTGTCAAGTCCCCTGTGGTTGTGCCCCTCTTCGCACCCATTGGTTGACAAAAATCCTTTCTCTCCGTCCACTACTATTGAAATAACGTGTTTTTCAGTTGCTTCGTATTGATATTCTGTGCATTCAATTCCTATTTTAAACTTGGTGTCAAGGCATATCATGTCTTAGCAAATTCAACATAAACAAGGGTGGAACCAAGGCAGAACCAGGGAGGAACAAGGCAGAAAGGGCCTGCTGGTTAGGTTAGTCAGTCAGGGACCAATCAGAAGCTTGACAAATGGTGAATTTCTAACTTTTCTTAACATTATTCCAGGGAGATCCAGTCGGAAAAACCACAAGTGGAGAGGTCCTGATGAGAACATCAGAGCCAACCTTCGTCAGTATGGAACAGAGAAGTCCTATATAGACGTCATGGTGTGTGATGCATCCAAACCTGTCTGGAGGGATGGCATGCTGTTTGATGCCATCATCACTGACCGTAGGTCCCTGCTTTGTTGTGTTCATGTGTGTGAAATTACATAATGTTGGTCTGTTAAAAGTATTTTTAAACATTTTTGAACACCACGTTTACAATTTAAATTTAGGAATTTAGCAGATTTAATTATTTACATTAAGCAAGAACAAAATCATGGTAATACATCAAATACATAAAAATAGTCCTCATGAATCATACGTAAGCTAAGAACCTAGCTTTGGGACGTGTGGTGTCGAGCATTGTCTTGCATCAGTCAGATCAGTGGTTCTCAAAAACCAGTGGTCCTTGAGAGGGTTCCAGCTGTGAGCTTGTTGAATGTTGAATTATTTAGATTATTCTTTTTGAAAGCACAAATCATCTCTAATGGGGGTCCCTGGCACAAAATCTTTTCAGAAGAGTGTCCGTGGCCGAATGTATTTCAATTAGGGGGTCATTGACATGAAAAAGAAGAGAACAACTTGGTTAGATTCCCTAGAGTTCTAGAAGCTCTTTTCCAAGGAGAACAATGCAGTGCATATTCACTTTTCTTCTCCTCAATTGGCATGTGAATGTATCATCTATTGTTTTGTAGCTCCATATGGTATCCGTGAGTCCACAAGGAGAACGGGATCCAACAAGGATGTAACTAGACCGTCAGATGATTAGTAAGTTAACCTGATATTACTGTTTTTAATTGCACAGAATACCCAGATTTGACCTGTTAAACCAAACACATTATTAAAGTAAAACTACGGTAGTAAATAACGGACTAGTAAATAACTGTTTGCAACACCGTTGTACTTTCCCCCCCCAACCCAGCTTTGGAGAGAGTCATGTTCCTGTCTCTATGGCGTACCATCTAAGCGATATCTTCTCAGATCTGCTAAACTTCTCTGCCCACCACCTGGTCATGGGTGGAAGGCTGGTTTATTGGCTGCCCATCTACCGGCCAGAGTGAGTATACAAACCTGGAATTTCATATAACCCAACGAAGGAGGCAAGACAAGAGTACAAGGACATGGCACATTGAACACCTTATAGCGGTCTATCTGTCTATTCTTTCAGTTTCTTAACAGCAGAAATGCATACAAAGCAGTTTCCATTACATGTCCAACACTTTCCACTGGGGCTTTTCTACCGTACCATTCCCTTTTGGACTCTTCCATTCACCTTCCTATAAAATGTACATCCTGAGGAGAACCACCTGTGGGATTTGTGTTTACGCAGGTACACAGTACAGTACACAGGTGTGTTGAGGTGTACCCACCCGCACAGCTGGGTCATGGTAAACCACAACTATAGGCTATAAAAAGCACAATTATATGAACAAGCTCTACATTGTTTAATGAGTCTACAGTGCTGACTGTAGTGCAGGTGTATAAGCCACTACAGACGGTTGTCTGACAGCATGGCTGTGGATGTTTTTTTTAAGGAATCCCCACAGGGCCGGGAGTCCTCCTGGCCACTGATTACAGGACTGTAAAGGGGGATGATGTAATGTGTGTGTGTGTGTGTGTGTGTGTGTGTGTGTGTGTCTGTGTCCACATCGATTTGAACCTGCGTCTATTTTTCAGCCACCCCTCGGGCCAAGGGAGTTATTAGGCTACAGGGTTAGATACTCTTCAACCTTTTACCCCCCCCCCCCCCACAAGCCCTCAATGTAACACCTGCATTCTAATGTGGGTTCCCTGCATGGGAGAGCAAACCTTTACTGCTCATCCAAAAGAAAATTATGGCATTAGGCTTGTGTGTGTCTATCTATCAGAGCAGACAGCATTAAGTCAGATATGTAGACTTAAACGATCTGTCTCTATGGCTCAGACAGGCTGACGTGTGTGTGTGTGTGTGTGTGTGTGTGTGTGTGTGTGCATGCACGCGTGTCTGTAAGCCCTGATGTAGCCTGTCTCCTGTCCTGGGCCTAATCGAGGGCTCTACACTACTATGAAGATATCACATTTCTGTTACCCCCACATATGTTTGTGTGTCTGTGATGGTAAGGATGGTGTGTGTGTGTCGGTCGGTGTGAGAGTGATGACAGGTGACACAAAGTCCTGTCAGCACCACACCACATCTGTTTAGAACCCTCCTGAACTAGTTTGGAGAGAAAACACATAAAGACAGATTATGGAACCTCGTTGATCATAGCCAGTTTGCCACAAAGTGACCTTGTGAAGCAAAACATAATTGCATATTTGTACTGTCGGAAATAAGACGATATTTTGTGTAAGAGGGCCATGAATGAAATAAGTGGTAATTTTTAAATGCCTCTTGAAGGAAGTGACCTGAATCTGATCCACAACTTCCTTTAGGTAGAGTCAATGTTCAGAATCATTGTGCTGTGAGCTCAGTTGTGTCTTAAGGTTTTTCTAAAGAAATCCACATTACATATTATATATTCTCCTGCTGTAGATCTGGGATAATGTTTGCTTGCTTGCATGCATAGCTTGCTGTGTCTGCTGGCACTTTTTTATCATGAAGATGCAGTGTTCACTTTGTGTGCGTTAAGAATGTTTCACCATCCAGAAATGTTCAGGCCCATCACTGCATAGTCCCCAGCCTCTTGTTACTCTACTACTACACTGGGGGGCGCTGTTGACTGTTTGATCAGATGCTCTAGTCTAGTTGGAAGTTGAGAATAGATGATTTGTTGGGGTTGAAATGGTTTTGTTGCAGGCATTGACAGTTTGTAATCAAATCTATGTTGTCATCTGATATTTGTCCCTGTTTTAACACTGCAACTGAAAATATATGGTGTAAATATAAGTGACTCCAATGCCTGTCTGTATATAATGTTTTGCTGGATTAAGAGCATCTGCTAAATGCCTAAATTGTATAGTAGAACTATCATTAGGAACAAACAGCATGGAGATGTATTATTTTGTCCAACGACTTTTGTAACCCATTTGTTTTCACCCAGTGTCAATTGTCTAGTCAAGTGTAATTCTGGGTGCTACTGTACACTCCCTCTGCCAACCTGGGGAGAGCAACGGACTGACCTCTGTTTCCTTCAATGCATGAGGAGTCCAATCTGCTTCTTTTAGCCTGACAGGGGGGAGTTTCCCCTGTTGGATGTATCGCGTGGAAAGAACACATTATCCCAACCAGTTCCTTTACCCTCCATCAGGTGCCCCGGCTGGCCATTACTGCATGTTTTGTGAGGGTACCTACTACCTACCCAAGGGGACATGGGGAGAATATACAAACTCCACACAGAAAGGCCCTTTTGCCAACCCCACCTAGGGTATGGGCACTGATGACTGCTGATTGGCAGGAAATAATTATCACCTGGCTACATCACTGCTAGTCACTGTGCCCACCAAACATCCCATTGCTTCTGAGGCCTATAATTCCAAAGTGACCATGGCAACTGGGGAGACAAACAGTGAGGTGAAAATCTGGCCTGTTGCTACTGTAATGGTGGTTTAGGAGAAAGTGCTACTGACACAAATATGCAAACACATACATCATCCACTGTTAATAGGCCTTAGCCGGGCCTGGACAGCTTTTAGCTGCAGAGTTTGGCTGGCGATGACAGAGCCAGCAGTCAACCTGTCATTCTAGACTCAGTTTTTCCGCCATCTTTGCGTAAGCTCAGCTACCTTTGCTTTTACAGCAGGCTTCACGCCTCCCTGGTACACTGACGTGATCGGTAGCAGGCAGAAGAGAGACAGAGAGAGGACACATATGAACTGAATGTCTGAGTCATTTTTATTTAATAAAAAAGCCTCAGTGAAAACTCTGAAGAACTACAGTCAATACATTCTGAAGCTTTACACGTACAACACCTCATTCTGTTCTTTGGCTGGGTGTGTCTGACTGAATAATGTCTAACACGTTTGTTTAGCCAGTTAAGCCCTATAGAGTCTACTGTACTCCATACTGTATAACATTTACAGTACCTTGTGCTGTTTACATATTCAATCAAAAATAAAAGTGTTTAATTGTGTGTTTCTGGTCTAGGTACTGTGAGGAGACCATCCCCTTCCATCCCTGTCTCAGGCTGATCAGTAACTGTGAACAGACTCTCTCCAGTCACACCTCCCGACGCCTCATCACCATGGAGAAAATCAAGATACCTGAGGTACGTGTGTGCAATGCATGCATGTGAAAGCCAGTGTGTGTTTGCCTGTGTGGAAGCATCCCTGCTTCAGTCAGACTGTATTAAGGACACAAGGTCCATAACACAATGTTTGTGTGCTATTGTCCATATTCACACACAGGCCATTTTACTCTTAAGAGCAATGTGGCCGCCGTGTGAATGTGGTCAATTAATGAATACTTGGCACACTTCTCTTGTTAATACTATGTTTTAGTTTTTTGTTTTTTTATCTGCTTTTTTCCGGCTGTGGCTATTAAACATAGTGCCACAACTAACTTAAAGGGAATACCACTCTTTTGTTTGTAGTGAAGAGAAAATACGTAAAGCGGAATAACACTCATTTTCAACATTTTACTATGTCTTAAGAGTTGTGTGGAACTAATAAAAAAGTCCCCCCCCCCCATTCTGTGTTGCCTAGAACTGGAGGTCTAAAAAAAATCATTAACATTATGAATTACATTACTTTACTTTACATTTTACTTACATACTTTTGATGTCACGGAGATGTACTTCATAATGTTAATTAACGTTTATTTATTTCCACACAACAACTCTAAGGTATATTAATGACATAGTAATGTTGAAAATGAGTGGTATTCCGCTTTAAGTATTTTCTCTTCACTGCACACAGAATAGAACAAAAATCTTCTCCTGCGGTCGTGTGGTTGACGTGTGAAGACAAACAACCAAGTGTCTCACAGTTTCTTTTGTGTATGTTTGTCATGTGTTGATGTGTGTGAATCTAAACCTGACCATATAATTCAATTTTAGAAGGCCTCTCTTTGGAACTACACTGCAACTTTCTACTCCACATGTTTTAAAGTGTATTGTGGCAGCATAGTTATGATAAATGTTTGCAAAAAGCAACTGTCAATACAGCAAGTACATTTATACAACTCAGTCTGGATGTGGGACCACAGAGCAAAGCAATATGAACATGATATAAATGCTAGATGTGCACATACAGCAGTACTTGTCTGTGCATGCTTTTTTTGTGGCTTGTCGCCTTGTTCCTTGTACATATATATGATTGTATTTAGTGTACATTTATGTAATATACATGTGTGTGTATATGTAGTATAGCATCACAGTGATGCTACATATCCAAAGCGATAGTGTCTTTCTCTCTGCCTGGCGCAAACCTCAGCATCTGTCTGTGATTGGCTCGTTTCTTTTATACTGCGACCCTAAACGGTTTAATCACACATTGTATGGAAAATAATCCATCTCTGCTTCTGACAACCACTCCAGTTCAAAACCCCAAATTGTTCCCATAAAGCAGCCTGTGTCAAATGCACACACACACACACACACACACACACACACAGATGTATACATGCACTTGCAGCTGTTTGATGTAATCTGCCATTTATCTCAGACCCCCCTATGCCCCATACTGCCTTTAAATATTGGCTTAAAATATGAAGACGTCATGCCTTTCATCACTCATGTGCATTCTCCATGGTTCACACAGTTTGGTGTGTGTGTGAGTGTGCTTGTGCATGCATTCATGCACACTTTGTGCATGTGGGTTAAATGAAGTGTGGTTCCATCGTGGCCTCTTGGCCCATCACCTCATTTGCGTTCCCCCTCTAAAATGTTCTGCAAGAATAGTGGCTCCAAAAGCCCTCGTGAAAGCAAATAAATATTTCCTCCCAGAAAAAGCTGAAATTGGCCTAGCAGTCTCTAATTTTGACTGATCTCCTCTACAATCCGGCTTCACAGTTTTCACAGGACACTAAGATTACACAATGGCAATGTTGTCTAATGCTTATTAACTGTTCGTATATTTTCAAGAACTGATTTATTTAAATGCACTGCAAAAATCACTATGAAACTAACGTTTCAGTCTTTCGATCTTTGTAAGCAAATTATTTTGTCAAAAGCTTAATTTTGTGACCATGACCTCCATAGTAAGTTGGTGTACTCTTCCCTATCTACGGCCTGGGACTGAGGAATGATAGGGAGCATGTGATTTGGTGTTTTTGTGTCGTCATGACAGCCATCTAAAATACTGTTAACCTCTCTGTCTATACAGGAGTCAGATACTCGGGTCCACCTGTCAGACCCCGGCTTCAACCCTTATCAGGGACACAATGCCTTCAGAGAGAAGTACTTCAGCGGACTCAACAAAAAGAATGCTAAGGAGGACAAAATGCATGTCAATGGAGAGTGACCGCTTTGAAGCCCGCCATTTTAATAAGACTTGGAGGGGAAGTTAAAATGAAGGCAAAGGCTGACTAAACGGAGGACTATAAAGCCCTTGTCTTTGATCTTTGATATTTTAGTTGTCTTATATATAACGGCATTTTAAGCCATTTGTTCACAAATAAATACTTTTCAGTGATATCTGATGGGATGATGGACTTAAACGAGATTCACAGTAGGTGCTGATCTCTTGTGGTTAATAATTTGGTTACGTTCTGATCAAGATAAGACTGTTAGAGCTGCTGGCAGCAGTGGTATGATATCTGGCAACAATCTGCTAATTGGCAATGGGTTGATAGTGTGAACACACTATATAAAGACACTTTATACTGTGCTGATGTTTTGTTGAAATCTCTTTTACATGCAAACTCTGAATTGGTCAGAACTAACTAACTAACCAACCCCCTTGCCTGTAACTCCCAGGGCAGCTTCTTAAACCTTTTACAGAACCTCACTGAAACCTCACTGCTTTATATCCTTTCTTCTTAAACCAGCTGATGCTTAGCAATGGCATAAAACCTCTTGGTGCCTGGTTGACCTTTGATGACTTGGTTTTGATTGATTTTAAATTTACAAGTAAACCCCCTGAGGAGGATGCTATTCTGTCGCATCGCATGTACCGTATACTTTAACTACAGATGGTGTCTGAATACATATACAACCACAGCCCCACTTTAGGGAACGTGTTTAGGCGAGAGAGGCCTCCCCGGGCAGGCAGAGCCCAAATAACAGGGCGTCCCCACTTCGGCACACACCACTCCAGTTAGTCAGCAGCTTTTGTTGTTTTCCAACCACAGTTTACATGCAGCCGGGGTCATTATTCATCTCCTGCGAGCGATGCAGCAGGCCTTTATGTACTTTACCCCTTCGCTGTGTTTATCAGTTGGGCCCCTGCCTTTCCACCACACTTCCCCAGTTTCCCCTTCTTCAGAGGGAGTGCAGGCCAAACATGATCACACGATACCCGGCCTGCCATCGCTTGCGGTGTGCGTCGTTTACAGTTCCCACAATGGCCTTTTTGCGTGTCATCATCAGGGGAAATCAACTGATTCTGCAAGACAGTTAGTGAGTCCTCCTCCACTTTTTATTCCGTCTGTCTGGTGTCCTTAACTCCCCTCGCCAGTCGCCACCCTCACCTCAAATCGTGGGTGAGATAACCGTTCCCCAGAGAACACGTTTTTAGATTAAGGTTGTTAATTTTATTGTGGCAGGTCTTTCTTGTGTGAGGACTGCTTTGGGTGTGTGTGTGTGTGTGTGCACGTGTGTCGTGTTTGTATTATTGCCACAATAGAGTGAAGAAACGTTTACTCAAGGACCTAGTCTGTGATGCAGACTATAATTAGTAGAGGGAGGTTCCTCTCTAAAACATCTAATGTTGTCCAGACGTGCGTTTGTGCGTGTGTGTGTGACACTTAACATTCATCCTGGGTGCTAACAAGAACATAGTTGATTTGTCTGGTGTGTTTCTATCATATGATATTGTTCTCATATGTTTCCTTTGTGTGTACTGTATATATTTCAATGATTTAAAAAAAAAATCAAATGTTCATTCCAGTCATGTAAAAATACAGTCCCAAGATATTTCATGAGAACAGAATGTCCCTTCTTTCTGCAGTCTTGCCTGATTCAATTCTCTCCCAGCTACTGCCTCCTCTCCCATCCCGCTCACTCCTCTCCTCCTTCGCTCACCCCTTTGTCCTTATCTCGCTCGCTGATCTCTCCCACATGCTAAAGGCTTTTCACGTCTTCTACTACGTCGGGCCCCTCTCCCAGATTTATTTGTCTTTTACCTCTGTTTCTTTTATCACTCTCCACCTGCCCTCTTGCCTTCCATCATCACACCCTTCCACACCTCCCCTCTAGGCCTCTACCCATTGCTCCTCTCCATTGACCGTGTTCACAGTACACTGCAGCAATTTGAAGCCGGTTTCCTACAGTATTGAGAGCAAAATGTCCACTGTATGGTCAATTGACTCAAATTTCTCCCTCCTTTCTTGACAACCCTCCTGTCTCTTATTCTTCCACTCCACCCTGTTCCACTTATTTCCCTCCTTGACCACCTCTGTCCCTCCTGGCATTCTGTCTCCGCTTGCATCCTCTTCCCACTGCAGGGAGGATGAGGCTGCTGTCTCGGAACAATGACTCCTGATTAAACTCCCTCCTGTGTGAAAGTGACCTCCAGACTGTTTACTCGGTGGGTTGGGAACCACACCATGAGAAGTGTTGCACACATTTTGCCATCTTTGGTCAACACGAGCAAGGACACACGGTAACATGCAAACACATACTCCGAGCAACAAATTGAAGGAAGTGTGTGTCACACACACACATACACACAGATATTTAGGGAGTGTCCCCACAGCTGGTGGGAGAGATATATATTCATCACTATGTCCCTTTCAGAGCTGGCTTAAACCGATGAATAGATGGTGCCCACATGTAACTACTGATGGATTGCATGTGATTGGACACACTGTATTTGCCTGTAACATTAGCCAACCAACATATTGATCTATTTTCATGAGCGGAGTGCATGACGGAATGTGTGTCTTAAGAGTGGAGATCGTAAGAAAGGGAGTTGAGACCATCTACCCAGCACATAGCGTTAGTCTTGGAGGAGAGCCATTCTCCACATGGACACACGTGAGTGACTGAACATATGTGGCACAGGTGGATTGCACCTGTCTAACCAGGGGAGTTTGGACACCTGCATGCACCCCCTCCCTCCTTTCCCATTATTCACTCTACCTCCCCCACCCTTTAGGTCACCCCACTGCCCTCATCCACCCCAGGACGCCTTGCCTAGCCATACTGGTTGTTGATGGAGGTAAGGTGAGAGCTGTTATCTCCTAGTCTGGGAAGAGAAGAACAGCGGGAAAGGAGTCATTATAGGGCTACAAATCACCACATCAGTCCAATCTCTCACAGTGTGAAACCCAACCATGCTTTGATGAAAGAACAAAATGACATAAAAGTGATGGAAATGGTGGGCAAGAGAGGAGTGGACCCAGGTGCAGTATAGAGTGAATTCTTGATACAGCAGCATATCTTAACTGCTTTTAAAACATTTAAAGTTAGATCATCATCCGACAACTTATTGGTCTTTGCAGAAACAATATATAGAAGGATTAAAGCTATTGGCTCTTTAAATGTTGATACCACTAGATGACAGCCTTGAGCAGAGAGTACATTGAAAGAAATCCCCTGGGTGATGGCCATGCAGGGGTGCAACACTCACTAACCTACAGACAGCCTGCTACAGACTGCCATGCAAATGATGTTATCTGGCTTGTAAACACATTTTGCGGGCCACACTATTGAAGTGCTGCTCAGACAGAGCTGTGATTGAGAAAGTGCAGATCAACTCTGAACACATAACATCCTCTTTAAGATACTCGACTGGAAGTGGCAAGGGCTGTTGACCCAGGAAGTAAAAGGGGTCACTGAACGACTTGTCACATAACTTCCTTGATTTTTCTGCTGCCTTTGCCTTTTATGTCTATATCATGTCCTGTGATCGTGATATACCTTGTTTGACTTCACTAGTGTTGATGCATAAATGTAATGAGGCTGCAAGGCATGACAAATTACTATAGCTGCTCCAAAACGTATTACACTTTTTATGTTTTTGTATGGTTTTATTCCTATGAAAAACCCACAAAACAAAGCCATATTCATTTTTTAATTAAATTGTTATGGTCCTGTCGATTCCTGCCACTCGTTTCCCCCATTGGTACTGAATGCTGTTAATGGTTGAAAACATACGATGCATTGAGCGAAGACCCATGGCAACTTAAATTGTCCTGCAATGTCGTTTTTAATGCAGCCCTGAGGCACCAAGGACACGGTTTCCAGTGTCTGACCTCTAAGTCATTCAGAGAGCATTGCACGCATACATTGTTGTTTTTGTAAATTTCCATGATTGTGTGTGTGTGTATATTTATGTGTGTGTGTTTATAGGGTCATCACACTTTATACAGCCGGAAAGGGGGGCTGGCGTTGAGCAGAGATCAGCCCAGAGCTGAACCAAAGACAGTGAATGTAGTGTACTGTATGTGTGTTTGTGCATATGTGCTTCATTCTGTGTTTACTGTGTGTGTGTGTGTGTGTGTGTGTGTGTGGTCTTGTGGCTGTCTCTCTGCTGTGCTCCATTAATGAGGAGAAACCACTGGATGGCTCCATCCCGCCCTTTTTTAATGACCCTGAGCTGCCAAGTGGGTACAGATGCACACAGCCAAGATGGCAGACCGTGGTGGATGTGACACATTTCCTTTTCCACTCCTTCAAGGGTCATAAAGCATTAATGCCTTTAATCAAGCCTTAATACTCAACACAGGGAAGGAAGTTGTCTAAAGTATTATATATATATATATACTAGAATTTTGCGGCCGCCAAGGGCCTGTCAGCTCAAACACACAATGCAATAGTTGTTGTTGCATACAATCATCAGTAGCAAAGTAAAATTCCAAAAATAAAAACCCTACCATTCCATGTGCGTTTGTCTTATAGTTTCTCTGGCCTCTGTACTACTGCCACCTACTGTCCATTCATTGTATTACACAGTGGGTGAAAAAAAACACACCCCTTAAGACTAAACCCGACCAATCAGAGGTGTGGCTTCCAGAGGTACCTTTGACATGACATTTTGTGTGTGTGTGTGTGTGTGTTTCGATGTGCAGGGCGTTGCTGAAAATGAGCACCTGTGCTCAGCTACTTCCCTGGGTAAATTAAAAAAAAGAAGAAAAAAAGAAAGGTACCTTTCAAAACCTATAGAAGTCAGCCTGGTACAGACGAAGGGGACACCACTGTATGTAGCCTCAATTACATTTTGTAACTATTTTCTGCAATGGGATGATAGTTTTATTTGGTGGGTATATGAGCTGGTTGTTTTGAAAGTAGCTCTGAAGTAAAAAAAAAAGTGGGCAGCCCTGGTATAGATGAATATATATATATATATATATATATATATATATATATATATATTCATTCCGTGGGTAAAAGCCTGTAGGCTACCCACATATTGGTAGCCTATATTAGCCCAATATTGGCGTTATGCATTTCACTTGAATAATGTTGTGTGCACACGTGCGCGTGCGGAGAAAGTCAGTTATTTAATGAAACTCAAGATTATAACGTCCTGTCTCGCTGCCGCGGCGCAGCCGTGCGTGTATAGCCTGTGTGTGTGTGCTTTGGCAATGTAAACGTATGTTTTCTCATGCCAATAAAGCCCTTTGAATTGAATTGTGTGTGTGAGAGAGAGAGAGAGAGAGATCAGAGTATGTTGACAAGCTTCATGGAGATGCTAATTTTCCTTTCCAGCTCGATTTGGCACCTGCCCACAGAGCCAAAACTACTAGTAATTGGTGCACCATGGTATTACTGTGCTTAACTGACCAGCCAACTGGCCTGACCTGAACCCCACAGAGAATCTAGGTTGCATTGTCAAGAAGGTGTGAGACATAAGACTGAACAATTCAAATTAATTTACGGCTGTTATCTAACAAACCTGGGCTTCCATAACACCTCAACAGTGCCACAGGCTGATCACCTCCATGCCACGACCCATTGATGAAATAATTTGTTCAAAAGTAGCCCAGACCAAGTATTGACTGCATACATTAATATACTTTTCAGATGGTCGACATTTCCTGTCTAGTAAAATATTCTAATTCATTGAGATAGGATTTTTGATTTTCATGAGCTGTACCGTACGCCATAAGCATCAAGATAAAACAAAAATATATAATGTGTGTGTATATGCCACCCTTTCAGGATGCCTTGCTCAGCAGTGAAGAGTCCTGGCTTGTGAGTGTCGCCAGGTTCAAAATTCAAGGCGATGTGCCTCACTGGCTGTGGGGGAGAGTCTGATTTTCCTGTGTGATTTATTTTTGTTTGTGCTCTGTGCATGTCTATGAGCATGCATTAGTGTGCCTAGTATCCATGCATGTGCATAGGTGAGTGTTAAACATCCCTGTATACGTACATATGATGTACTGTACTGGAGGGCTGCGTAGATATGTGCGTTGTATGCACAGTTTGCTGCCTATTGGCTCTTGGCTCTCACGGCTGCTTTGCTTAGTGGAATGCGTTGTCCATGAGGGTGTGCGTTAGCCCAGGCCAGGAAATACGCATGGCTCTGAAATGTTTTCTCCTTCCAGGCCCTTGGCTTGGAGACAATCGCCCGTATAGTTGATGGGTGTAGCACAGAGGAACCTCACACCTGTCTCCACTGCAGGTGAGCCTGCTCCCGACCAGCCCAGGCCAGTTTACAGTACCTGCATGTCTGGCCACTTACTGTAAATAGTGTTAATTGTCTCCACCAGGCCGAAATTCATGGGGAGAGTAGGTTTTGCACTCCGTTAGTCCTTGTGTGTGTCTCTGTGTTATGGCCCTATGTGGCCTATGGTGTGTTAACCCTCTTGAGTCTTGACTGATTCCTGTGTTTTCTGTGTCCTATATGGTGATTGGAGGGTGGAGTCGAGTGGAGATTGGAGGAGTGACTTGGTGTTTGGAGACCTGGGCCTCATCTCCTAATCAGCCAGTCATTATACAAACCTGTGATGAACACCACTTCAGCTCATTTGCCATTGTCACCTCCATCTCCATGTGCTGAACCCTGTGTTTGTAGCTAGCATTTCAACCTGGTTCCAAGTCTGTATGCTGTGTGCCAAACCTTATGCTGCTGAGTGCTTGATAAGGTAACTTTAATACTGAGTGTTTAAAGTAAAGACAAGGGAAGCTTGTTAGGGGTGTGCCGCCCTTTTCTTCTAGATATTTTTTTTTACTTTGTTTATATGTAGTCAGGGAGCATAGACAATGTTTTTTGTGTAGTTGTAGATTTCTTTTTCAGGTAGGGCGGGGTTTTTGTTCGTTGTGTTGGCTTTGGCCGCCCTGAAGATTATGCTCTCCCTACTCCCTAAAGATGCTGTAAAGCTCCATTATTTACAATAAATGTTAATTATTATTTTGCTACTCTGGTTTGGTTCCTTGCTAGCTATGTGTTACTCCTTAGGCCTATAGACTCCATATAAGGTTGTAACACTCTGTGTACAGCTAATCTCTGGCACTGTTGGCCCGGTCAAAGCCCAACTGTGCACACAAACTCCCTGGATGCCAATGATTAACTTCTGCCCCAATCTTTCCACAGCGGCCTGTTATAGCGCCACCATGACACTATAACAGGCTCATTTGTGTTTTTACCTATAACTGCACCGATCTGTGCACAACTTTGTATGCACACTCTCTAGAGTTTATCCAAATCTTTCACAAATCGGTAGGCCTACACATGATCTCTAGTCATGTGATAAAGACGGGTCTGTTTGATTTATCATATTCCATCCTAATTGGCTTCCAAATTTTCAGGAGTGGCCCATTTTGTACAAAATGCCGCAAATCATTAACACAGCGTCCGATTGCAGTGAACCTGCACGCATATTCCCACTAGACTGAGGAAGAAATGCCACTTGACCTTTTTCAAAAAACGCTCCTATCCTGGTGGAGACCTGTGCCCCCACTTTTTCTAGTTTAACTCTGTGCAGACAAACATTTTTACTCTCATAGCTAAATGATCACTGGGGTTCTCACTGAATCTCTCTAAATGTGTGTCTTTGTTTGCCTTTCCATTGGTCTTTTTTTCTGACAAACTTCCCCTTAAGGATGGGAATTATCAATTAAGTCATTCATTGATAATTGATACGTTTTGATAACCAGTAGAGACGTTTCTGGTGACCTTTTCTTTTCGGCCAACATGTGCGTTCCTCGGCCGTGTGCACGCTGTTAAGTTTAATTGATTAATTTCTTAACGGTGATTAATCGATGAACTATTAACATTCCTACTTCCCCTATGTCATTTATCTGTTTGCTGTTCATATGATTCTGTGCATGTCTCGATCACTCCCTCTCATTCAAACATAATTTTCTAGCTAGCAGCATTGTTTAATAATAAATATCCAAAGAGCAAAAATAAGCACTACATGTAGCCAAATACTGCCATGCTGAGTTACTGAGTCCAGGTCAACTCTGTAAGAGTTGATGGAACCCAATCTCTATGTGTAACCATTTTGTTTTCCAACAAATGATAAAACACTGAATTCATGCTGTTAGCAAAATGTTTATGTTGTCGTCTATAAAAATAATTCAACCCAACCCATTTATTTTTGTATTTTTATTTTTTTACTTTACATTTCCACGGTGAGCAGAGGCATGAGCAGGAGGCATTACTTGGCAAGGTTTATATGTCTTGTGAAAAAACATGTTATGAGCAGGTTAAGAAGTTTATATAAAAATACAGACTTATGTGCCAGACTGCCAGGAATTCTGCTTATTTTTGGATTTTTATTGTTATTAAACAATGTTGCTATGCTACCTCTTGTTGTAAAAATCATAAACCACAAATGACCCTGCTGTGCTGCATACAAGCTTGGAGGTTGGGTTGCTGGGTCACTGGGTTATACAGTATTTGCCAAATGCTGCTCTCAGCAAGTATCTTTGAGGTTTGTTGGTGATTTTCTTTCCTCTTAAATCTTGCTTTAGGTCCGGAGACCATATAGGCCTACTGTACATTGTACAAACTGTCAAGGAAGGTGTAAGAAACTATATCATGAACTGAATTATACTGCTGGCACCATAATCTGATGATATTCACCGTGATCAGGAAACCCTGTAGTTCACCACTTTAATGATGTGGATTGCACACGACTATCTGCACTGTGTAATATGAGGATGGTGGGAAGCTTATTTGTGTTCTTTATGTGTATGGGAATTGTAGAAGAGAAATTGTTTTCCTGGTGTTGGTTTATTTCATTCATGCATAACTTTTGTTGAACATTTTGGGGTTTCACGAGTCTAAATAAATGAGGTGTGTGTTTGTGTAAGCTTCTGCATGTGCTTGCGTCAGCATACGTGTGTGTGTGTGTGTCTGTGTGTGCACGGCGCGTGCGCGCCTGCATACATGTGAGTTAATGCGTATGTGATCTGAACCATCTCTTTATGTATCATAGGGGGCTTTCCACAACATGTGTCTCTAGCTTGCACTTTTTTCCCTCGGCTTCCCTCATTGAAATGTTTGTCTCTGTCTCTCCATCAGATGCCGTCTACCCTCCCACCTGTCTGAGTAATGAAATGACTCACACCATCTGCCATAAAACGGTAAACATCTCCACTTGTCTAAACCCCAGTTTTATTTTATTGAATTGCATGAAGGTGTAACATGTCGTCACTTTGTGGCCATGGGATTTTCCTCTTGCACGACAAAAAAACTAAAACAAAAAATACATCCCGATTGTTGTTTACCTCAGAAAAATGCAGGCAATTTATTTTATTCACTCAAGATTATGCAGTGTTCTGACACAAATTCAACCCACCGCACCTGACATAAATGGCTACATTCTATTGCGGTACATGCGCCATGTTGAATTTCTAATCTCAAAATTCTTAAAATGCAGTCCTTGATAGCTGCGTATAGATTAGGTTACCTTTTACCCTAAAAGAAAAGCTCTAGCAGTAGTCTCACACCTGCTGGTTTGTAAATGGTCAAACATCTCTATTTGCAGTACAACCATTGGAGGCATTGCAACAATCTCTTACTTCCTCATAAGGCTATGAATGTGTGGAGAATCCATCCTCGGTTGAACTATCGTTGTAAGCAGGCCAATCTATGGTGTTTAGAGTTGAGTTGGATCTGACTCACGCGCTATAATACATAGAAGATGCAAGCAGACCGGTATTTCCAGTTCTCCGATAGTTCTCATTTTGTCTCCCAGACTCGACACTTCTCCACGCCTCACAAAGTCGGTCATGGTTCTACAGAGAACTGAGCCAGATGCTTATTGCTGCCAGTAAAGCTGTGGGATAGGACTGAGAAAGAGAGATGACCAGAGTAGCTGCGGAAGACAATGGCCAACGGTGGAGGGCAAATCAGTCTGACAGCTTCTTGGAACAACCATGGCATGAGCATGAATATATATATATTCTTTTTTGACACCTGATTAGATGAAGGTACACGGTACAATAATTGTGTAGTGCCATCATCAATTATTTGTTGAAGCTGTTGGACCACCTGAACCCTCCGTTTGGTGATGGGCAAGCACATGAACCAACAATATAGTAACTCAAATAAGATGGAAGGCGAATGGGTTTTCTCTATTTTATTCTACATTATATTATACATTATGCTTCAAATGTTTCCCCTTTGTGAGGTAGCATAATGGATGAAATCGTTAGAATTTAATGAGAATGATTTACAGTACAACAATACAGTATACATGGACAACAAATCGGAACCTTTCTTATCTGCTTGCTGAGAGAGCAAAACAGAAGTCATTAAAGTTTTACTGAGCTTTCAACAAGTGTTTTTTGATCACTTTCAATTGGTGAAAGTGGGCAACTAGCAATTGACTTCATGGCCAGTGGGCACTGGTGATCAGTTCTATTGTAAAACCCTACCACACTTTCAGACGGCACTTTTATCAGTATTCTGCCCGCAGACGCAGTATTCATGATTGCTTTTACCGTCCATATAACTGAACAGAACCACCGACTTCATCGCCATCTGGCACTCGGTACATCAGTCCAATGTGGAACTTAGCAATGGTTGTTGAAGAGTTATGAAGGCAGCCCTGTCCTGATTCAAGCCTTTATTGGGCACTTAGCACCTCATCACAACCCACCAGGCGGAGACATTAAAAAAGGGATGATTGGAGGAGCGCCAAACTACGGCCATGGTGTGTGTGATCGACATGTGCCGCGTGTTTTTGCCGGTGGCGGTTACCGGCAGGGTTCACACCACATGAGTGAGAGAACTGGAATTGGTCTCATCTGGATTTATCAGCTACTTTTTTTAAGGGTGATGGGGTGCTACAATTTCAACCATTAAAGGTGTTAAAAGTTTGGGGCATTTGTCTCCGTCATCTGTCCACCTGCCCCAGGCCCCGAAAACAGTCTGGAGACCAGACAAATTGGTGTTGTGCCACAATCTACAGCCCATTGTAATGCACACTTTTATGGGGGAGGCAGTGACTCAGGGGGAGAGTGGCCGCTTGGGAATCGGAAGGTTCCCGTTTGATTCCGGGCTCCCCCAGTGTTAGTGTCGGAAGTGTCCTTGAGCAAGACTCTGAACCCGATGTGCAGGTTGATGCCTTGCATGGTTTCCGTCGGTGTATGAATGTGTGTGTGAATGGGTGAATGTAATGCATGATCTTTTTAAAGCACCTTGGATAAAGACACTATATAAATGCACCATTTACTGTATTTACATGGGCACAAATTTATGTCTAAGTGTAATATGGTTCTGATATGGTGAGCAATGGCACACTTTGTTGCCTGCCATCTAATCTCTTTAACTACTTGATCATTTGGGACGTGCCCAAAATAGGGACTGCAGGTGAAAGTGGTTAAGGAAAATAAGCTCACCACCACTTTTGCTTTACTGAACTGGTTCAGATCATATCTATCATCATATCAAACCATTGGCCGCTGCAGTTCATTGGCATGAGCTGTATCGTGAGGCCGGAAGTGCGGAAGTGCGACTTCTGACTGTGTCACATGCGGAAGCTTGGCAAGCATCCGCTTGCGTCACAGAAGTTTGCCCTCCCTGTGAGGTACAGATGCCCCAGAGCCGAAGGAGACCTTTCTATGTCTATGGTTCAGATAGTCTCAGGAGTAGCATTGTGTGTTGCTGTCGGGCAGAAACCTTGTATCTCCATGTTTAATTTTTATGTTACATCTTTTTCATAAATGAATGCCCTACTTCATTTAATACAAAAGTAGCTTAAATCACTGATCTACAAGCTCACAACGTGCTGCAATGTGACGCATTGTGAGCTATTTTCAGTAAATGTACATGTTTTTAAAATAATAACAAAAAGGAAACGATCGTGTATATTCAAGTTCTCCACGTGACTGCAACGATTGCTAAAAGTGAGGACAACATGACCTCACCTCTGTCCCCACCTCACCTCCCCAGCCTCTCTCGATGTCTCTTACCTCCCCCACCCATGCATCAAAAGAACTTGTACCCATGTTGAAAGGTTGTGTGTGCTTCCAAGAACCATTTATCATTATATACTTACCTCCAAAAAAGAACCGTTTGTATAATGAAAGCAGAGAGAGAGGGGGGGGGGGGGGGGGGGGGGGGCGTTGTTCAACCTGTAATAAAAAACAGACATGCCAGCAGCAGGAGGAGGCGAAGAGGGGACGTTTCATTTGCTGCCAGGGTTCCCCAAGGTGGGGGGGGGGGGGGGGGGAAACGTTACATTATAAGGAATGAATTAAGGCTTGGATGCTGAAAGAGCTTAGATGCTCTTTGCTTTTATGGGGCTTCAAGCATAACCAAAACGCACGGCTGCTGGGTTGGCTCATATAGAGCTGAACCCTCCCCCACAATGGCGTCTCCATGGATAGCCATACTGTATTCCCAGACTTGAGGTACATTTTTCCATTATGCAGATGCCACTAAACGGTGGTTCTGGGTGTATGTGTGCAGTGTTATACAGAGTAGGACCTTGTTTATAGTTGAGCTACCTGATGGGAGGCATGCAGGGCCATTGGAGAACGGACAGTAACAAGGGGGAAAAGAAATAAATAGAAAAAGATGCTCCTCTGAGCAAATCTCTGCCAGGCTTGGTGGCTACCAAGGGACTTTATAGCCAGGGAAAGTGCAACTTTTTGCGGATGGGCAAAAGTAGTGCTTTTGGAGGTGACCTCTTCAGACTAAGGCCCCTCAACATGTGATTCCAATTTGAGGTGGATTGGATGTTGCACTTTTGGTACTTTCAGTACATTTTGAAACCTATACTTTGTACTTTTACTCAAGTACATTTTGAATTCCGGACTTTTACTTGTAACGGAGTAGTTCTATATTGAATTATTGTTACTTTTACTTAAGTAAAACTATTTAGAATTTTTTCCAAATTATGTTTATACAACAAACATTTGTAGCGTGCCCTAGGTGTAAGGGACATTGCTTTTGGCTCTGTTATTTAGAGGCCCCTGAGCCCCTCAATATCTGATTGAAATATTGGGTTGATCATGATTTTGGGGGTGAAAACATAATCTCCACCTTTCGGCCAAGTTTGGTGGCACAGCAGAGTATAGCAAAGTGTTTGTGCTGAAATAACGGCAATACTACTGAAATCAAGGAATGTTGTTTATTCTGTCCAGTCACTGCCATAATGTACTGTCAGGATCTGTGCCTTTATTCAAGGGGCCAAAATACCCCAGGTCTTGAATCGGAACGTGCTTTCATGTTTTATGCCCCGCATACAATTTCCAATTTAGGCATTTAGCAGACGCTCTTGATCCAGAGCGACTTACAATTAAGCAAAAAACAAAAGCATGTCATACCTTAAGCATGTCATAGCATACCTTGAACACCCTG
Organism: Protomyctophum parallelum; assembly: GCF_964188405.1. Taxonomy (NCBI): domain Eukaryota; kingdom Metazoa; phylum Chordata; class Actinopteri; order Myctophiformes; family Myctophidae; genus Protomyctophum; species Protomyctophum parallelum. Next base: position 33,722,454 of record NC_139698.1, read on the forward strand.
TACTGTGGTGTACTGAAATAACATCTACAAGCATTATACCAGGACTAGTTGACTTGGACTTTAGCTCTTCCTTGAACCACACGAGACTATACGCACCTTGAATAATGTTGCACCTTGAATAATGTCCTGTTCCTTGAATATAATGTCCTATAATGTACACAGTGGCTGCTATGCTCATGCACCTTTTATATATGTGTGATGTACATGTATACATTTATTTGTGGAAAAGAGACCCTTTGGATGTACGGCTGTACAGCCTGTAAATAAGATAAGATAAGAGAAACCCAACAGTAACATGTTCATTTGTCTTATGAAGAAGTATACAGGACTTACAGTAATTATTTAAATATATAATCTCATTGTTTAAAATCTTTGCCTGTGCATTATGTCCTATATAATATCTTTTTTTTATGTTCTGTTTATTAATTTTTTTTTTTGGTGTTTTACCCCCTCAGGCTGGGAACCTATTTTTGGGTTCTGTACAGTATGTACAGTATTCAAAAAATACAAAAATGTATGCTGCTTATATAAATATTTGAAGTTTGCAGAAAACTTAGGTCAGGCTTTAGAAGGCGTATTTAGAATCGGCCATATATGCCTAAATGGGTTAATCTCCTTTCTTTTCTTTTCTTTTTTATGTACTGTAACATACTTGAAGAAATGTCCTTATTGCCTCATCAGAAGCATCTGGTTGCCTCTCCAAAGGGAGCTGAATTGTGAGGTGCACCCCTTTCCATACACCCTGATGGCAAGGTGGAACTGGGTTTGTGAAATACCTACGGTGATTGGCATGAAACAGCCTCTAAAATCCATAATGTGGCTATTACACAGTAGACGCTTTGAAGCCATGTGGTAATGGACTACTGTTCTTTTTCTTTTTCTTGACACCCTTTTTAGCAGAGGATCAGATCCAGCACATATGCCAGCAATGAAAGCTCTGTGATTTAGAGTTCAGTTTACTGACACTAATGGTCGGTAATTGATCGTTCATATTATTTATTGAGCATTGAGAATTTGCTATTTGCCATTCGCAACTTCATCTTTTTCCTATACCTTGCTGCTCAGAGGAGATGTTCATGGTACCTTTCATTTTGAGCCATGCATGTGCATGAGAAGATGAAACGCTTGTTAGAAACACCTTGACAGAACACGCATGCATATGCGAACATTGCCACACACACTGCATCAACCCACTACTGGTGTGGCCAAGAGATTATTGGCAAGAGAAAACAGAAGAAAATCATACATTATAATTCTACTAGGAGAATCTCTTTCAAATGTCAAGAGAATCAAAGTCAAAAGTGAACGAGTGTCATCTGTACTTGAATACCTTAACAGCCTTTTAATGATCCACATCTTGTAATACTGTGAAGGAGCAAAGGGGCCATCTTTGGAAGATGCCGGAAGCCTTTGCTCTGTGTTTGTGAAACCAAAGAAAAAGCATAATCTAACTGTATATTGTACATTTATTCTCTGGCTACATGTAATGTTGATCATTTAAAAAAAAATCTATTTATAGATATCATACACAAAATATTTCTCACCTTCGTACCACGTTTTCTTTCTTTCTTTGTCTGCTTTCCACTCTTTCTCATACACACATTCTAAACCCTTCCTCTATATCTTCTACCTTGCCAGCCCAGTTACAGGTCTTTATTGAGGCCTTCTGGTTCTCCAGTGGTTCAGGAGGAGCCCAGACAGTACCCTGGACACCGTCTGGTTGGGGTCAGACCAACCATCTGTTAGGTTTACCTCTTGAGACCCCCCCCACACACCCCCCACCTCCCCTGATTCCCCACCCCATCCTTCACTACTTTCACCGAGACCTCACCCAACAGAGGGAAACCACAAATTGAGCTACTGCTGGTAACCAGGAAGTATGGGGAAAATTGGTCCATGGAGGGGACCACCACTGTAAAACAGACACAGCCTGAGTAAGGGTGAGGTCACCTTCATGTTGCCGAACCAGGGTCGTTCTTGTGGTTTCCCCTCTAAAGGTTAAGATTATGGTTTGCTTGGAGTAAGCTGATACCCGGTTGCAGCACCCAGCGGGGGAATGCATTTAGTTCGAGAGCCTGACATTCATGGTGGTCATGGTCTCACGAGGCCGGCATACTGTACAGGAAGTAGTAAGTACACTGTACTTGCATTCAATGATACACATATATCAGTATTCATTCGTGTCATGACGCAGCAGACCTCATTATGGATAAACAACCCCTTTGAGATGACTTCACTCTGTGGCCTAGAAGAAAGGAGTGGTGTCTTAAAAGGAAACGGTAGCAAATGGAGGAAAAGGAATTATGCTTTGAGCTACAGTATCTCTTTTTAAGCCTGCCCCCCCCCCCCCCCCCCCCCCCCCCCTTCCACCTTTTATTTATTTGTTCATGCAACTGCAGCATGTGGCGTGCATACTTTTACAGCCACCACCATAATGTTCACAGAGGGTGGGAGCAGTGAGAGGATTGCCTTTTGACAAATCCAATCTCAGTTCGCACATATTTTATGAATTTAACTCTCTTGGACGCATCTCTCTGAGATGAATAGTCGGTTGTATGAGTCATCGGCCCGCTGTTGAAGCCTTTCAGGTTCCTCCAAGACTTTCTCTTTGCCTGGGTCTTCAGGTGGTTAATGGAGTCCAAACCCAACTGACAACTGCCTCGTCGTCACAGATGACAGTGATCAGCACTAATATGAATATGGTTTATGTCTAATGTGATATCTGATATATTTGGAAGAAAGAGAGGTTGCATTTTAGGCACATCAGGGTGGGGGATATGGGATTAAAATGAGTTCAATAACTTTAGAGTTGACTCATGCAAGCTTTCAATGTATGACAAATCATCTTCTCATTTTCTCATTAGATGTGTCACTTGCTTTTATCTGTTCGGTCAAACTAGTTAGGTACTATGGCACTGTCCTTCCAAGCAGATAAATCAGCAGTTTGGCTGTGTTTTACTGTATATCATTTTGAATGTGATGATTGAATTTCCAAGGCTGCAGTCGGATATCATACTGGCTCGGTAACAAAAGCACATGTCAAATCTGATAATGATTTGATACCAGTGTTTCTAATGTGCCAAGATTCCCCGCATCATCCTCTATCTAATTTCAAAATATCATGACAAGCTTTGTAAAGTATTTTTCAACATATCAAGCCGGGATATTTTGAAGTTGAATCAAACATCATCATAGAAATAATGACGCATCCATCCATATCACATTTTGCCATTTATAGTGTGTTCATTTTAATTTGTCAAGTTTTTCTGGCCTACACTCTTAACACATTATGCATTCCCTGACTTCTCTGCTATGCAAAAGCAATAATCTTCAATCATGTAATAGCAGAACTGCTATGAAGCAAGGAGGACAGCCTTGTTTCTGTCTTTTAGCCTGTTCTCAATGTGTTCTGAGTAGAACAGTGCCGGTGCAGTATAATAATAATAATAATATATAGTATGGTTTGTGTTTCAGCCACATAGCTCATTGACCTCTCCTCAACTATGCAGTGCTGGATTAATCAAACCCATTCATAATACTGTTATTTCATTGACCCAACATAGTATTTGAAGTATTTCTTCAAAGTCTTTCCTCTTCTTGTTTGAGTAAAACTAAAAAAACGAGCCTCCTGACATATTTTATGGGCTGTTGTAGAGTTAGAGAAGCAAACCTGATTGAAAGGTTTCCTGTTTGTATCTTGACGGTACATACTAATGATGAATGAGAAGGAGAAATATTCAAGAAATGGGGTATTTATGCCACTCACACGGCGCATACATATACAACTATTGTACTGTAGGTTACACTTGGATTACCACTAACCAACAGTAATAAATAAAGCACTAGTTTGTTATTGGCAGATCTAACTGATGCACAGTGGTGCTTGGCATCAAGCGATACATGCATCCCCCAACGGCTGCTCCCTATTGGTAGGGGAGATGCTCTAGGCCAATGTTTACCAAACATAAGGTAGCGACCCATTTTGGGTTGCGGAACCGTTGTTATGGGCCACGAATAAATATCCAGTTTTTAAACCTTTCAAGATAATTGTCTTTTTTTTAAAGCAGATCGTAACATGTTGTACCAACAACGTATGACGATACTGATTTATGTACAGTAGTCTTAACCCGTTTTACAAAGCATTTCCTTATTACTGATGCTAAAAGCAACAGGTTATATGGTTTGGTGCTGCTGCTGGTGTAGTTATACTGCACACAAAACATAGTTCCATGTGACAGAGGGGTCAAAGTTGAGCAAAAGTTGCTCTATAAGGTAGAAATAGGTCAACAATACAAATGACGCTAGTTTTGTGGATTAATTTATTTTTATGCATGGCTACCAGAACCCCAAATGTCCGGAACTACTAATATTCACCAAAACAAGACCAGAACTCCCACCACGAGACTCAGGCAATCAATCAATACCTTTGCAACCACTATATTAATGGCAAGTATTTCCTACAGCTTAAGTCCGAAATCTGAACTAACCCTATAAAGCAGAATGCAGTATTTTAGTTGAGCTGAGTTGAGCTGAGCTGAGTTGAGCTGAGCTGAGCTGTGTTGAGCTGAGCTGCTCAGCTCAGCTCACGCTGATGAGATGAGATGAGATGCCAATAAGGAGGAGATATGCTCTGCAGTGGACCATGTTGACGATGATGTTGCAACAGCTGGTAACACACAAGATTCAAGTCAGACGTACATTAATAGCAAACAGGTTGAGCCATAATTGATTGAGCTGATATTGCAGCAGCTTGTACGTGTGACCATGAGGGCCTCCCTCACAGTTGCAGACCTGCAGAAAGGCTTGTCTTTGCGGTTAGGCTACAATGTAGCGGCTACATCGATCGGCTCCTGAAGGAATACAACATCGACTCTGCCAGGAACTTTTTTTTCAAACGTTGACCTGATACATGCAGAATGTATTTTTTTTTCTTTTTTTTGTAAAGATATTTCTTTGACTTTATTATCTTTTTTATTTTTTGATAGTTTAAAGTACGCTGACAGGAAATGGGGTTGAGAGAGATGATGAGTGACACGCAGCAAAGGTGGTGGTTTGTTTGTTTAGTAATAATCTTTTTCTATCTTTGCCACTTCTGTATGTATATTAATGTCTAAAAGGTGAGGGTGAGGTCTGTACAGTCCCTGCAGTCTCTGCATCCTCAGCAGCTAGTGGTGTCAATCCAAGTGGTGTGTATCTGTGTGGGTGCACTCAACGGCCCTGACATTTGAAATCCAGAGTGAGTTGAAGCAAACAAGACCGATCATCACATACAATTCTCTGAGCCTGCAATTTACATACTGTAGGCCACAGCTCAAATCACATAGACCTCAATATTATCCTCGTCACCGTTACGGTAGTGCAAGGGTGTGCATGGTGTTTTATTTCCATTTACACATACCAACGTGAACAAAACCATGTTCAATAACGTGGATCTAAGTCTTTATGTGGCCAGTCTATGACATTTCCTTTCCATAACATGTATGACTCCATATTTGACAATGTTTTGAAGGATTTGGCTCTGAAAGAGTCGAGCCGATGACATTCTACGTGTCCAGTGGGCAAAAAAGGAGTTAAATATTTTGAAAAATAAAGAACACGTTGTTTTCTACATTCAATTTCACAGTAGCTCCAGACAGACACACAGACAGACCCTCTCTTTCAGATCCACATCATGTAATTATTTTTGGGTTCTTGTGAGCTGCTTCTCATGCTGATCGGTATACTGATGCAAAGACTCAGTCTACCATCATTGCCAGCGACATGACAATGCAAAGACACAATGATGCATGTAGCCGCTCCCATTCTCCCATTCATTTTGCGTCTTAACGTCTGGCCATGTGAACGCTCTATTAGACAAAGTTTGTCTGCCTAGTGCTAACCCAAACGTTCCCTGTGCTTGCAAAAAAAGGAGGCACCAGAGCCCTAACTGAACTCACTGGGATATGTGCATATATTGGCCAGCAATACATGTCCTGAGAACGCTTAATCATTCTTTTCCAAGGTTTTCCCTTGGATTGGCGGAGTCCCTGTAGCATCCTTTAGCTGCATCTTTTTTTGCCTGGGGTGTACGTTGAATACATTCCACCTCGCTCCAACGATTGAGGCCAGTGAGGAAAAGAGCAGGATGAACATGAGTGAGACGAGCACGATGGTGGTGCGGAAGGGGAAAAACTGGGTCAGCTTGCCATCAGCATCTGGACCAAGGCATGGGAAGTAGATGAACGGTTCGAGACCGATGAGTGGTTCTCCACTCAGCATCCTGAGGACGAGGCCCATGACTAAACCCACGATGGAGCCATAGCCATTCGACACCTTGAATAAGAGGAAGCTTACCAGCTGAGGGAACAGGATAGTGTAAGACATGTCCATACCAAGCAGCCAGGATACCATGAGACCATTAGCCTTGAAGGCGAGGCGTGTTGGGTTGTACACAGCTTCGGCTATACCAAGGAGCACGCATGTAGCAGTAAGTGTTAAGGTGTCAACTAGCAGGTTGATGCTACGTCTATTGCGGCTGGATGCCAGTGATGAAAAGAGCAGGATGGACACCAGCGAGATGAGCATGATAGTGGTGCGGAAGGGGAATAGGCTCAGCACGACATCTGGATCCCGGAGGCAAGGGAAGTGGATGGTATTTTTGAGATCTTCGGCTGGTGTTAGCACCCTGATGACGATGCCCATGACTAAACCCAAGCTTGAGCCATAGTGATTAGACACCTTGAGTAATAGGAAGCTCACCAGCAGAGGGAACAGGATAGGGTAAGACATGTCCACACCGTCAAGTCCAAAGGCCACAGCGCTGTTGTCCTCAAAGATGAGGTGTATTGGTTTGTTGTATAGTGCTTCAGGTATACCAAGGATCACCCATGTAGTGGTAAGTGTGAAGATGTCAACTAGCAGACTGCTGATACGTCCACCGCGCCTGGACGCCCAAATGTTCACGGCAAGAATGAGCATATAGAACAGCGCCATCAGCGCCACATGAGCCATCATTGTTCTCTTCTCTCCTTTTCTCGTATGATAAACCTTTTGTATTTGTATAGCGTTGTTCGATAGCCTGTTACAAGATGACTTACACAACTAAAAAATACTGCAAATCCACAACTTCAATACTGTGTTAACTATGTGTGTAGGGTGCCTTTTAAAAGGACCAAAGTCATCATCACAGCGACGTCACCTCTACAGCACAAAGGGCAACATAATCATTACATTGCAATATATCCATGGGCATACTAGGGACGGACTGAACGATACGGATGTCTCCATATACTGTATGAGCCATAAAAGGGACACCGGTAGAAGGACAGAAACAGACATCTCCATATATAGGGAGAAAAGGGACACAGACGGACAGGTACTCTGACAAAGCCCCCAACACTATGACTCAGACATATTGGTCGGATCGGCAGTGCTACGTTGGTGTGAGGCCTGAACTCTAGATGTTCGGGCCATGTATTTGATTACTACATTATTCTGCACTGGCCGAAGGCAAGGTGGATTATGTTGTCTCCGTCAGGCCGAAGGTTTACCCGAGACTATATGTACAGTGTCTGTCTGTCCGTCCGTCCGTGTGTGTTTTGTACATCTGTGTACAGCTCATCTCCGGCACCATTGGCCCGATCGACGTGAAACTGCACACACACTTCCTGGAGGCCAGAGCAGAACCTCTTCCCCGGCAGGATGATTATAGACCCCAACCTTAAGTGGTGGTTTAAATCAAGTGAGATTGAGAATGACCAAGTGATGTTTCAAGATATCACTGATGTCTGAAAAACAACAGATGTTCATGGCCACAAAAAGAGGAACAGCCTTTTAAAAGGCAACTGCCATCATGTTTCGACCTTGGGCGGTGTTCATCAGGGAGAAATGTGTCTTGGACGTAAGTGAGTAGACATTACGGGAGGATGCCCAGAATTTGCCAGCAGTAGCACTAGCACGGCCATGGGGAGTGGTCCACTTCCTGGTCAATAATAAAAGGATCACGTAAAAGCAGATCCGTTTCATGAGCACAAAATTGAGGCCACTAGTTGCACCTATACCAATGACACTCTGATTGGTCTCATTTATGTTGTGCCCAAAACACACCCATGACTAAATTGAATCCTGTCTTGTGTCTTTTAGTCACTCCCACCGAGGATGCATGGAGTTAACAAGGCAAGGAGAGAGAAAACAAAGACATGCTGTTTTAGAGAAGTGGGATGTCAGCCCCTCTGGTGCATCGTGTTAAGCGACATCCATTTCTGATGACAACACAGGTGAGCTCCACACCAACTTCATGAGTCTGTTTCTGTCTTTTTATGCCATTTCCCCCTGCCCATTACAGCTTCACAGTAGCTCCTCCTTACTTCTCTCAGTGATGCCTAATCCCTAACTGCTTGGAGCAGGAATAAGAGACTTGGTCAGCAAAATGGTGGACCGACTTCTAGTGTCAGTTCGATTGAGGCTAGGACAGAGAAGGATTAGGACCTGAGATGCACCCAGAGACAAATACAACCCCTTTGCGCCTTGTGCCATTACTTCACGCCCACATTACACGCCGTCTAACTAACAAAATTGGAGCTGGACTTGCCCCCAGGCGTGGCTTTACAACATGCGTACCAGATCGTCTAATTGGGGCCCTTAGTCTTGTTCTCTGCCAGGCGAGAATGGCAGAAGCAAAGGTTTGTTCATTGTTTTTCATTCCTCCAAAATCTGGAGGGGTGGAGCGGTTCACCCAGGCTAGTTTGTTCCACCCCACCTGTGTCTTTCACAGTCACTGATTATAAATTGGTAGCAGTCGGGGTATTGCCTGTACTAGGGCACCAGCATTGCCAGGAAGGACTACAACTGATGATACTCAGCCCACCTACCTAGAAATGTTGAGCAGAATCTTGGTGGTTCACAAGAAGAAAATGTCATTTTCTTTTATCATATTATGGCAAAAAAGATATTTGAAAATGTCACTAATATCAGTTGACTGAATCCTGAAACCGCTCAAACGGTCAAAAGGTGCAGAGATGCTAGCAGAACCTTAAGGGAAATCCACCATAAACCAGAATACACTATGGAACTAGTGACCATGGTCTGTGACAGTCCATTCAATATTTGTGAACAATAACAACCAGAAGGATCTCTCTAATCTCTGTGGATTCTTTTATATGGTGGATGTCCACTTTAAGTTGAAAGCTGCGGCAGGTTCAGTGAGTTAATGGATAGTATAAATGTGAGAAAACTTAAAATGGAACTGTGCGGATAAATCTTAGCACTAATATACTTTTGTGAGCTGGGTCCAGACAAGATTTGTTTTCATTTGCCGTCTCTGAGGTATCGCGAGCACATAAACACATCTGACCTATATCATTCAATCTCTCTGACATACTGATCTCTAAAAAGCACTAAGGCTCCCAGTCTTTTCAATCTCAGCAAGTAGTGTTATGATCCTCTGTCATTTTCCATAGACCAACATGAACCAAAAGAATAATAACTATGATATTTAGATAACATAGACATGCCCTTGGCTCATTTTCAAGCTGGAAAAGAATTATGGCCACCATTAATTAATTACATTAAACCCTGTATATTACCGGTATACTGTACTACCTTAAAATAGCCTTAAAGCACACAGGCAAGAGGTGAGCTTGGGTTGGAAAATATACAGTATAATATGTACAGTATGTAGTCATATGTGGGGCTTTTGCATAATATGTGCATGCATGTGTGCACTGCAGGTGAATCGGTGAGTGCTGAGTGAATGGTTGTGTGTAATATGCACTGTATGACTCTGACTGTTTTTGAGTGGTAACTGGCTTTAGTAAATGTATACATGTGTGTCTCAGCCTGTAAAGTGTGTGTCAAGCACACACACTGGCTGGTCCGGCTATGGAGTACCTGTTGTACTGCTCCCCCAGCTCACTGCTGCTAACAGGCCCTGACAGATGTGCTTAATGCAGCTCCAAAGAAGGAAAACAGTCCGAGATGGATCTTACATTATGATGAGTTGGCAGGTTATTACTAGTGCCCCCAACACGTGCACATGCGCACAGTGCGCACACACACACACACACACACACACACACACACACACACACACACACACACACACACACACACACACACACACACAGTCAGTTGAGGAATAATAGAGCTTAAGGATTGTAGGATTAGTGCATGAAGGATATTTGCCTCCCTTCTTAACATTTCCACTGGTCCACAATAAAATGAGGGCCAATGGGGAGTCGTTGGCAGTTCCATGGATAAAAACTTCCATGGATAAAAAGTACATATTGGAAAAGTGGAATTGACAAATGCATAAGCTGAATTTCCATGCCTAGCTTTGAGCCTTAGCGGTTCTCAAAGTGTGGTCCTTTGGGTCATATTAATGTGGCAGTCCTTCACATTAAACCGGTTCTAGCCTGGGATCCAGACTTATTCGCTGAGTTTGTCTTTTCCTCACTTAAAAAACCCTGCAAAAATCATAGCAATGAGTCTGGATCCCAGGCTAGTCCTGTTTGATCCCTGACTCTTCCTGTCTTTGTGTTGAAGTATCCTTGAGTAAGACTTACTGTACTTAATTTGGTCCTTTTCATGGAGCATTCCACTGACCACATCAGTATTCCTGAATCTTGGGCTTTCCTTTCCATCTGTTTTCATGTCAGCCCACTCAGCTTGATGTCCACCTTCAGGTCCGTGTGCCAGGTGTTTTTGTGCCTGCCTCTCTTTCTTGTGCCTTGGGGGTTCCTTCTAATGGCTTGCCTGGTGATGCTGGCATTGGGTTTCCTCATGTTCTTCTTTTGATGCCTTCCACGGGTGGTAGACCCATTCTCTGCCTGAGATCGTTATCGCTTGAGCAAGACACTGAACCCCTAACTTCTCCCGGGTGACACCTTGCATGGTTGCCTCCACTGTCTGTGTGTTTATGTGTGTGTGGAATGGATGGGTGAATGTAACACACATCGTGAAGAGGGTAAAGGTACTCTGGACACCACAACCATTTGTTGTGATCTGTAGAAGACCCTCGGTCTGGCTCTGACAGGCTGTGTGCCAATCCAGTTGAAGTATTCCTTCGGTACGGCGGCGGGCCCGGGATGAACAATGATGCGATACAGAGACAGTATCACGCTATAGGTTCACAAAGTGTATTACACAGACAGGGAAATATGCTGGATCATAGTGACGTGACAAGATATGAGACATAGAAGTGTGACATGATAATGACAAGGCTAACCTCACTGGCGACATCTAACAGATGCCTCTCGTATCTATAAAGTACATGCAGATGCAGGCTGTACTATCACATATCAAGTACATAAACACCGTATCTCAAGTACACAGACTTCATTAGATGTACTGTACATGGACGACCCAAACCCATTTATGATAGAATGAGGAAAGTTAAAGCGTTTTCCCCTCAATTTCACCATAATTATACAGGCCAGAAAATACAAGAGTTAGTTAATTTAAGTAACTCAAATAGTACTTGCTCACTGACACACTCCCTGCTAACTGATGTGCATGGGTCTGTGTATGTTTGTTTCTCTGTTTGCTCATGTGCACGGACTTGCTCCTAAGTATGTGTGTCTGCATGTGTCCGTGCATGCCGACGTGCACGTTTCTTTTGCTCTCTCTCTAAGCCCCTTTGATGTCTCTCTGAGTTGAAAGGGTAACATGAGAACTCAGCCACCACAATGGCGCTCTCACCTGTGTCCTTTGATGATAGGACAGGGGCTAAGTAGACCAACCAGGGATGTCTCTGTCATGGCACAAATGCACACACAGTCGTACAAGTCATACAAACACACGTACAATCACATGCACACACTCGCACACGCACGCACGCACACACTCCCGAAGTTATTCCCCCTGCCCAGACCTTTTGTTGTGGTGAGTGTGTGCTACTCGGACCACTCCGGCTGCTTTTGTTCACCATTGATGATCTGATGTGCTCCTGTTACTCCAGTCACCACTGGGTGGATGGATAGATGTCATGCCGAGGTTATGCCCCTGTCACTGTCCACTCCATCACTCAGCTCTCTGAACTCCACATACCACCATCTCTGCACAGTACCGTCCATTTGGTTCCATTTGTACACACTCATCTGAGTTAAATGAGCACTGAAGATTTTACTGCCAAATCAATCTACTGGTCTGCTCTATTCTCAATTAATTCTGAGTTCAACATCTCTAATGATCCATGTATTTGTCTCTCCTCTAGTGTCTGTCTCTCTCTCTCTCTCTCTCTCTCTCTCTCTCTCTCTTTGTGTGCGCACAGTTTTATTATTAAAATTGCCCAATTTTGCATTTTTGAGAGTGCAATCAATCAAGTTCAGATCAATGAGTGAGAGACGCTCAACTAAAGAGTTAAACTGATGGGAAGACCTCTGTTACTGAACAAAAGCTGAATGATTATTGGAACACTTATTTTTAAGAAAATATGAATTACACCCCTTTAATTTTCTATTGTCACTGTCAGACTGTTTGAACTAAATCCCAAATGAAGTCGAAGTAATCAATAAAAATGTTGTTGTCGTTAACCACGTTTTTCAACCTGTTATTTAGAAAAAAATATATATTTATAATAGATATCATGTGTTCTGTCCTTCCAGAAATAATGTTAATGAACAATGTTGCTCCAATGCAACGCTGAAACTGGAAACTGACGTCATCATTAAGGTCACACCTGACTGCTTTGGCCACAGGAGGGAGCACAAGTGCTATATTGTTTCTCTCATTCACTCAGCCTAGTTTAGGTTAAGGTTTGTTTATTCATACTCAACACGCAGTTTACAAAACCAAAATACGTGAATATTAGCAGTGGCCATGAATACAATTAAAGAACGGACACTCAGACAGGCTGTACATAAATCTACTCCACACGAATGGCCTTAAACAATAATGGTTTAAAATGTTTTAAACACTACATTCTGTAAAAGACTGGTGAGAATGGGATGGGTTATTTTTCATATTTTTTAGTTTTTGTCTTGGGGATCTGGAGATGATCGTGCATCAATATGTACTACTACTTCATGCAACAGTCCGTTTCTGGTCATCTAAAGTGGTGTCGAGTGTGTGCCTGGTCCATGCCTACTCCAATCCTTCTGATTGAGTTGCTGCTCTCTCTCAAAGTGGCAAAGTTGAACTTTTCTTAACCTTTGTAGGCAGCCACACCAACTTTGCCCAATTTTGACACTTCACTTTTTGCTGACAGCCAAATCCAACTGAAGCAGTTGTACTGTCAGCTTGCTCAGGGGTGATTTAAAATGCCAATAGGCCCCTAGCTGGGCTGTAGGCAAAATCACACTAAATCCATTTGCACATATACAGTAGGCCCGAATGCACCTGTTACACCTGCGAGTGAAGTGATAAAATGCTCAAGAACCAATAAAGAAAAATGGAAATGGCTACATACTCTTCATCAACGGGTTTATGCACAACATTTAATTGTTGATGACTGAAAAAAAGAGACCCTGCTTGCACAATTACTGTCCTTCTGTATCCTGCTTGCTTTTTTAATGCCTTCAGAATTACATTTTTGTGCGTTATTACGAAATTAAACAGTTTTCACTGTACCTTGAACAATTTCCTAGTGGCTAACACAATTCTATACTCTATGCTTTCAACCTGTAGACTTTAATTGTTATATGCCCCCCCGACTCCAATCTAAAATTAGCTTCACAACAATGTGTTGTAGGCAGGACAGTACAACCATGGTTTAACACTGTCACAGTGTACACTCACCAGCAGTAGCCCAATGATGGTGGGTCAGTGGGTGATGGTGGACTAGACAAAGTACTGAACCAGTACTTGAGTCAAAGTATAAAAAGACAAATTTGTACTTGAGTTAAAGTACTGGAGTAGGCCTACTTGCTTTTCAAAATATAAGCTTGTAGACTTTTTTTTCCCCTTCCTAGAAATGTAGTGGATTAAAGTACAATATAGTGGCATGAAAGTCACAAGTATCCAGAAATACAAATACGTAAGTAAAGTACAGATGCTCAAAAGCTTCACTCAAGTAACGGTACTCAAGTGCATGTACTTGGTTACTGTCCACCACTTGGCTGGACAGACAGTGGCTGATGGGTTGGCAGTTGCATAAGGAGATCCCCTGCTGTGGACAGGTGAACCAGATACTGGCTCAGGTCACTGCAAGGTCAGAGCACAGAGAAAGGGAGCAGTAGAGAAATGGGAGAGAGAGAGAGAGAGACGAGACAGAGAGAGGGGGGAAATCCAGAGAAGGACAGGCGGTAATTCCATGAAGTTACAACTTTCTCTCTCACACACACACACACACACACACACACACACACACACACACACACACCCACCCCACACACAGCATTTTGCCAGGCAGAAGCGAGCCATTGTCAAAGTAAAGAGGTGGTGAATTGTCCTGTCCTGTCCCCCCCCCCCCCCCCCCAACTCCAGGGGGATGACAATGACCTCTGTCTGAAATAGAATAGGTGCTGCACCTGCATGGAGCCAGAGGAGGTTGCTTATATGACCTGATCTCATGAACCTCTACTCTTTTACAATTCATTACCACTTGTCATCCCGTATAAGTCTTAAAGCACTTGAACCCCAGCATGCCTATTTTAGGGGATGCAGATCTACAGTAGCCTACAAGCTCAATGCAGTGCGACACACTTTGAGCTATTTTTGGGGAAGAGATGTTGGTGTAGACAGAAAGAAGCGGCCTGAGTATGTTGGAAGTCAAGTCCGTTTCACTAGGACTAGGGGGTTTAAGTGGTTAAACTGTGGTCCTGCCTCTGGCGGAAGAGAAATATGGTCGGATAGAGTTCCAAAGCATATTAGAGATTCTATCAACTTTATAGACTTGTCAAAAGTTTTCAAAATATAAAAAACTAATAATTAAATTAAATAGAAAATGCTCACAACGTGCCAATGTTAAGTGGTTAAAAACATTGTGGTACTAGAATAGTGTACTCAATACTAGCAAAATTACATAATAGTTTCATTGCCAGGGGTCTGCCCCCGGCCCTCTCCTATACTCTCTTTTTTTCCTCAACACCAAATGTCTTTGCAGAAAAAAAATATATCTGCAATTTTGGCTGATAGTTCACCTACTTTCACCGAATATTGGCCTATTATGACATGCCCGCCAGTGAATATGACTAAAGAGGAGATGTATTTATTTTCCTTTTTTTACACACAAATGACAATACAAACATACAGAAAACAACAATGAACATTACGAGACAATACAATTACTGCTATAAAGAAAGCAAAACAACAATAACCTAAAGAAACAAAAAAACAAAAAACAAAACAACAGCACTACTCCTCTTCAGCTAATAGTGTGACAAATTATTGTTCTTTATATATCTAATAAAACGGCCCCACACCTCCTGAAACACTTATTGTTTGTCCTTGAGAATATATGCAATCTTTTCCAAAGGTAGGTTCAACCATTTTAATAAGGTTAGACTGAGGCTCTCTTTTGTGCAACAGTCAATCCTGAAATTTAATATGGAGCATAAGCCCAGATCAAATGTGTGTTAAAGGGCATCATTGTGTATTATGTGATTGTGATATGTTGAAGTGGTTCATGTGTGATTGTGATGTTAAATGTAAGTATATTGTTTTGTTTATGTTGTCTTCTGTGTAGTTGCAATTCCTTGAGTATTTTAGTAAAATTTGAGTCAACTGTTTATGTCACCTCTTAGTTCATCTCACCAGTATCAGTTTTTGGGGAAATAATTAACCGTGGGAAGAGTGTGTGTGTGTGTATCTCCTGCCTCCATTTACACCCATACTCTATCAGAAAGACGGCACGGCATACAGCCCTTCTGTATCCGTTTATATGTCCTCGCCCGTTTTCTGTCTTTCCCCATCCCTCTTGTGTCACTCCCTCAACTCCTTCAAGACCTCTTTCTCCATCTCCTATTTGCACTCTAACATGCATCCTTCTTCTCTCCTTCCCCCACTTTCACCATCTTCTATCTATCCCTCCATCCTCCCTCCCTCTGTCCTCTCTCACTATGCCAGCTCCAGTCTGTCTCCACTGGTCCAGCCTGAACCAACAGACCTCTAATCCCAGGATCACCTCTCGTCGCTGGGGGACAGCGGGTTAGGATCAGACCCCCCGCTTCCAGCTCCAGGAATCTCCAGGCTGTCACTCGTGGTAGGACCATGTGACATATAATGCCCTCACAGAGAGAGAGAGAAAGAGAGGGGCAGATAGAGGGGGAGAGAGAGTTCAGAGACAAAGATAATAGTGAGGCAGTGGAGGGAGATTTGCCGTTCTCACACAGCAAGACACACTTGTCTATGCAATTACAACTAGAAATGCACTCCAACTTGTGCCTTGTACACAAGTAGGCCATACATGGCCTACTTGTGCACAAGCAGAGCGTGCAAGTACTGCTACTAACTAATGTCAAGTACAATTGCTGTTCTAAATCCATTAGACCCGTTATTGACCTTATACCAACCTTGAAACTTAGTTTCATCACCATCAACGGCCAATAAGGGACCACCATTCTTACCCCAACATACATACACTCGTTCGATCACCAAACGTACCTTAGTTACGTCATCAAGAATGGTGGTCCCTTATTGGCCGGTGGACAACACAGACATACATACCCAGCCGATCACAGTACGCACTACGCTCTGCTTGTGCAAGTAACGACAACAGCATGATTGGCTGGATACTGTCTTATCGTCACTGTCGGGGTGACAACCTCGTTTATATTTCCTTTTCTTTAAATAGAGCAATGCCCTTGGTCACACTTTATATTAACCACATTGTCTTATTGCGACCGCAGGTCGCAGTTAACTACGACATTGTGCATTTCCCGTCAGTTGGTCACATCAGTTGGTCACACCCAGTTAACTATGAAATCGTGCATTTCTCGTCAGTTGGTCACGCCCCATATATGGTCACGCCTATAGTGACATCACGTGATGTCGTCAATATTAAGCACATATATGGAGATCCCTGATGTCATCAATATTGGCCAGCAACATCTCACCTCAAACCCTTAGATCTCCATATATGGAGCTGACCTGACATTCCATATGCTGATCCTTCCCCATCCATCCTTCCTCTTCGATGTCTCCTTTTTGACTGATACCTGTCCATTTAAACTCTAGACGGGCCTGCCCCAAAGTTATCAGTGCAGCCGCGCCCGGCAGCTGGCGAAAACTAGAGTTCTCAACAGGCCAGCAAATGAAGGCCCGGCCCTACCTGGGCCCTCATTAAACCCTGTACACTCAAGACACTGCCCCCGCTGCCACACTTGAAAATTGAAATGAAAAGAGTGATTAGATCTCCATATGGAGCTGACTTGTTCTGAAATTCCATATGTTGATCTGACCTCATCAAACCCTGTACACTCAAGACACACTCCATATATGGCCAGTACAGAATTAATTCCATATGTTGATCTGACCCCCCATGCCAATGTGCCAGCACTCGCCCAGCAGTCTGCTGTCACCCAGGCGGTTATGTTGATCTGACCCCCCATTCCAAAGCGCCAGCACTCGCCCAGCAGTCTGCTGTCACCCAGGCGGATGCGTGCACGTGCACTAACTAATGTCTATTACACTTCGTGCACCTCTCGCCCTCAGGCATCTTACAGCATACTGGTGCTATTAAAATTGGCGGACCTGTGACGTTACTATAAGTCTGAAGGTCATTACACACTGGCGAATTAGCGACGCGATGCAAATAAGCGATCTGAAAATGCGAAATAT
This sequence comes from Protomyctophum parallelum, assembly GCF_964188405.1. Lineage (NCBI taxonomy): Eukaryota > Metazoa > Chordata > Actinopteri > Myctophiformes > Myctophidae > Protomyctophum > Protomyctophum parallelum. The sequence goes on from NC_139698.1 coordinate 33,740,148, forward strand.
TGCATGTTGCAGTTCGCCTGCGAATCTCTGCAAAATACGACACCAGAGCGAACAAATAAAAGCGAAAACGGTCGCATTTTCGCACATTCGCACATTCGCCACTGATGTGGAAGCTTGCATGGACTTCAATTGGTTTTTTTTAAATGCGAATTATTCGCACGAATATATCGCGTCGCTAATTCGCCAGTGTGTAATGACCTTAAGACGTGACTCGGTGTGCTTTGTCATCATAGTACCCGTTGTACCAATCTGTACCGGTATGTGTCCCTTTGTGCCTACAGTATATAATATGTCTGTTTCTGTCTGTGTACAGTACCTGTTTTATGCCCATATATGGAGATATTTGTATCCATCACTGTCAGTCCTTGTCACTTTTATGCCCATATATGGCCACATTTGTGGACAAATGGATCTCCAAACTAGTACTTGTGTCTATACACTATGATATTAAAATGATTGAGAAGGAGTGTCTCGTTCCTCTCCTGCTGACTTTGGTTTGGTCTAGCTGTGGCAAAGGAGTAGCAAGGACTCAGCCGTGGTCCTCTCCTCTCATGCTTTGTTTGGACCTCTCAAAATGGCACACACAAATAGCTCCACCAACACACACACGCACGCACGCACGCACGCACGCACATCTACAATGTCAAAGGATACACCATGTTATACAGGGTCTGACATGGAAACAAATAATTGTTGCAGTTAATGAAGCTGTGGATTCAGTGATCCCCCAGCTGCTCTGACAGCTGCTGTTAATCAGCAAACCTTTGGAGCCATCAGGCGTCACACAAAGGCAGGCAGGGACCTCTGCCACTGACAGGTTGTCTCCAGTAGCGCTGTAGCATGACAACCAGCACATCTGCTCATTCTCCACACTTTATCTTCTGCAAGCATAATCAACCATCATCTCAGGATGTTGATGTTCAAGTCCACAACTTCTATCTATCAATGAGGCGGCAGTGGCTCAGGAGGTAGAGTGGCCGGTAGAGCGGCTGGATGGGAACCGCGAGGGTCCCAGTTTGATCGATTGAGCATGCCCCCGATGTGCATGTTGGTGCCTTGCATGGTTTCCTCCGCCATACTGTGTATGAATGTGTGTTTGAATGTGTGAATGTAACGCACACTATGTAAGCACTTTGGATAAAAGCGGCATATATATGCACCATTTACTGTACCATTGTCTTACCGTTACAATTGTCTCCGTCGTCTAACAAGTAATAATCCTTTTCAGTCATCCTTTTGCTTCACATGACAAGTGAGGTTTCCATCCGACAAGCTGAATGGACAAGATGAACACAGTACAATGTACATCTTAATTATGCTATTGGCAAAGAAATGTGATCATATACACCCACAGTGGTGTTTTTTAGAAAAAGTATATCAAAACTATAATGTTTAACTGTTTGGATTATGTCCTTCCTTTTGAAATTTTGTACAAAGACTTGTCTTTTGGAGGACTTTCAGAATCAGAATCAATTTCATTGTCACATCACAGGTTTACACTACAGGTGTAAAACAGTGGGTAAAATTTGTGACAGCTCCTTCGTTTTTGCTATTTCCATAAGATAAAGGGAGGAAGAAGAGGGGGGGGGGGATGGGTAAGAGTTGAGAGATCAATAAAAAACAACCAAATGATCTACACATTTATTTACATAATATGATAGTGGTACCATATTATGGTACCAGTATCCGGAACGCTTGGATACCTCTGCCTCATTTGTTCTCGGAACACTGGGCACCAGTGGGCAGAGTGTTCCCAGAACACTCTGCACCAGCGAAGCAGAACACTTGGCCTCCTGGTGGGAACCCGTGAGAACATTGGGTTCCAGCTAACACTCATTCATTTGTGGCAGAGAATTATTGTTCAATTGGCAAGGGGAGTATTAAGGAATAGACTGTCCCAGTCAAGAATTTGACTGGGACATTTGAATCGCAAATATGCGATTCCATTTCGATCCCTCATAATCCTATACTGTTAATCAAACCCTGCCCAATGCCCAAGCATGATTCAGGCCGCAGGCACTTCTGAATCCATGGGGTTACCTTCAGTAGCTTTGTGACATGACAAGATAAAACACAGCACGCCTGCTCAATGTCAGCACTCGGCCATGCCGGTGGGTGGGAGGGATGAACTAGCCAAAGGGAGTGTGCAGTAGAGGTGGTTGATTTAAACTCATGAGCTGATGTTTCTGCTTTTTCTCTGTCTGACGAGTAGACGGGTTTGTAACACGCGGTGCTGAGGACCTAATGTACTGTGCAACACTGTACTGTAGGACTTCTAGTCTGTGTGTGTGTGTGTGTGTGTGTGTGTGTGTGTGTGTGTGTGTGTGTGTGTGTCAGTCAGAGAGAGAGAGAGTATCATAAAAATCTCTGTCTACACACACACACACACACACACACACACACACACACACACACACACACACACACATAGAATATGGTCATCAGGAATGGATACATCCTGTGACTAACACGTTAAAAGCCCATCACTCAATTACTGTATATCTCTTCACCCCTGAATGATTCACACACCAAACTCATAATTAGACCCACTGAACCAGAAATTTGGGATGTGGAAATTGAGTATACATGTAAGTCATCCCTTCCCTCCCTGTTCCCGCAATAACTGGTGCCTCTGGGCAAAGGACTTAATCCCCAGCTAATCTCCATATCAGTTATACATATACTGTAGATGTGCTTTTACCACATTAACCCTATGGCATCACTATTCTGGGCATGTAAAATATATATTGTCTTGCTATGAACTAGTATGTAATATCTGAAGTTGTCCCTTATGCGTTGCCCTCCCTTTAAGGATAGCATTGCACCTATGTGACGAGAAATATCACCTCAAACAAGTCGGCATGGCTATAAGTCCTGTAGCAATATTGTAAGCCCCATAATCGGATGAAGCTGAGAAAGATAACCTTTTCCTCCCCTGTTTCTCTTGGTCTGCTCTACCACACACCCCCTAGAAGACCCCTAGTTTACACAACCCCCTCGGAGCATGGCACTGCCAAGTATAGGCAAACATGTGCTTGTGTGCAAAAACATATTTCCTTTCTGACTATGGCTCTGTCTGAATCTTAGTCTGTCTCTGCCTTTATCTTCTAATAAATTATATTAACTCACACAATTTGAATTGGATTCATTATACACAAGAAAAAGCAGATTGATGCGTCCTTGTGCCTCCATCTGTCCTATGAACATCATGGCCTCATTATGTTCAAAGGCTAAATGTTGGTCTTAAGAATGTCCAAGATAATTATCATTTTTATGGGTATATTTTTCTTTCCCTTAAAAGGTGCTTGTTTGTATATATGTATGGCAGTGTGCATGTGCACGCACGTGTGTGATGGTGAGCATGTGATCGCATTTGTCTGTGTGCGCACACGCTAAAGTTCATGCTTATGTGTAAAAATACATCCTTGCGTGTGGCGTGTGCTTGTGTGCTTGTTTCCATCCCATAGTGAGAGTTCATTTATGCGAGTGTGTGTACGTGCTCATGAGTGTGTGTCTACGTTTGTGTTACCTGAGGTCGTAACTCTGCCCAGGACAGTTTTATAAAGTGCGGTGCAGTCAGCGAAGCAGCAGTAAATCAGTTTTATTTGCTGTGTGTTGGGGATCAGCTCTCATGACACCCCCTGAGACTAGAGGATTGGACTGCATGGCTTTGCTGTTGGAGCTACATGTTGTTGTGGGTTTGAAATTAAAGCTACAATCCAGACTCCAGTTTTAATCAATATAACATTGTTTTAACCAATCTGTATGGTATGTTAATACAACTAGTCCTTACCTGTTCTGAATATATGAACAGCAAATGATGTTCAGTGTGGGTAATGCGATGTAATAGATCACATCACTGATCAAATTACGGAATTGTTTACAGATGATCTTGGGATGTTGGGGAATTGAGATGGATGGATGATGGATGGGTGGATGGACGGACGGACGGGAAGACAGATGGATAGATAGATAGATAGATATTATTATATTACGTTATGATCCAACAGATATAAGCACACAGTAACTGTTGCTAATTCCCCGTCCGGGCGGACGTAAACCATGTTGTATTTGCTTTCTAATGGTAGACGGTTAATAAAACGTCTCCATTTGGCCACCCGGACAGACAGATAATCATTCCGTTGTGATCGTGCTGTTCATTGTATCACGCTGGGTGCATGCAGGGCAGATGAGATCTGTAACCTCTCGTCGTCAGTGGCCAGGCTTTCCACCTGCATGTAGCCTATTTGTATGGCACGGCGTTGGCCTACTGTTCCATTGAGAAATTTTGACCCTGGTGTCAAGTATGACAACTACTAGTTGACAATGGCATCTAGAAAGGGGTGCACTGTGGAGTGCATACCTCCACCAGGCCGGCAGCCTACCCAGGGCTGCATAAGTTGTGGGTTGCACGCAGCTATCAGGTATAAGGTAGCTGCAATGACTATTCCTGTCACCCACTAATAACTATAAATGACAGCCCATACATCCTGCATCTGATTGCATTAATCAATTCACTTTGCCACTCGATTTGTCACTCAATTTATGCATGCACATACCCTCTATTATTGGAGGTCTTTCTGGACTACGTGTTGAAGCTTCAGAAAGTCAGCCAGACTCAATACAGATGTATGTCTCTGTTTATTTATCTCTTCCAAGAAGTCTGTTTATCGCAAGAATTTGAAACAATGTTTGCAACAAACCATAAACATAAAAATGGTTTGAAGAAATGGGTAATCTAGATTCTAGATTATGTCATCACTTTTTCTTTACCACACTCCCCATAATTGGGAAATAGTAGTCTGTTGTACAATATTGTAAATTGTATTACATTTTGTAAATTAAATGTCTTCCATGCACAGCCTGCTTGCTAATGGTTTCATTTTGCTGACAGGGCCCTCAATCCAGGAGAGCATGGCACACACATGCACACTCTCTCTCTCTCTCTCTCTCTCTCTCGCACTCATGCACTCACGCATGGCCGCACACATGCACACATTGTGTGGCACACAGTGCACACTGACACTGATATAAACACATTGTAGGAATGCAAACAAACTCTTGCCATTTCTCTCTTTCTTTCACCAAATCTGTCCTCAGAGGATAATTTCAATAATTTCTCCATCTCACAATTCTCAGTACTACAGCTTCTTAGATTCATCAATTCAAAAGTAAAATAAGCAAACCTTTGCTAAATTACAAGGGGTATATTTTTCTTTTCTTTTTCCTTTGACAAATTATTAAACTACCGTTTGTGACCCCCCCCCCCCTGGCACACAAGTATAAATCAGACCATATTCATATTTACAACACTATCTGATAGTGCCTACAGTACATGTGACATATGTTTTGGTCACAGGGCATTTCCCAACAGCCTAAACATGTTGCCCTACATAACTTGCCTTTCAATAGGAAGGAAGTATTTTCTGGAACCAATATGAAAAGAGTTCAGCTCCATTTTTGGACAGAAAGTCATGGATTACAGGTTTTCCTGCCGCTGTATCTGCAATCTTCACATCTCCCTATTTCCTTTTTTTTTTTTTTTTTTTTTTTCAAATCTTAAAAAACAATCTCATGCACTAATTACATGCAACATGATTTACAGATGACTTACAGTATTATTGCATGCCACGCTGTCTTTTCCACTCATCTTTCCTGTCACTTTCTAATGTACAGCACAGTGTCTCATAAAGATCTAATCTTAGTTAAAAAATGTGGGTCTTCAGACCCCCCTGCTGTGTGTGAGACCGTGACAGATTGCACTCCCTCTTTTCCTCATATCTGAAATGACAGTACCTATATATGAATACATATATGTGCACACAGCAGGGGGTAATAACTCTGATGCTGTAGGCATTGTAAGTTGTTAAGATGACAGAGATAACAGCCAAGTTAAGGGAACTGCATATTCAAAAGAATAGATTAAAAACAACCTACTTTGAAGATGTATGGTTTCCACAGATGTACATGTACTACAGTATGTTAAAAGCAATCTGACATACCCACAGGACAGTAATAATTGACGATATTACGATAGGTTGAGAAATGATATGACGATGACTTAAATAGGTCAGAATATAGTATATGGCTGTTATGAGTATGAAACGCTGGAGGGCTTTTCATTTGAAAAGACAGTTACAGGAAGCAGAAGTGTAACTTCATCAGTCAGTGATGTTCAGGTTTGTAGAGGTTTTTCCAGGTTTATATATCATCCAGGCTGACTGGAACGGGGGTCAGAGATGCAGTAGGCCTACTATATGTTCTCGACCATGGCCACGCAAGTAGCACTAGCATAGGCGGATCTAGAAATGATGGGCCCCTGGGCCACCATCATGCAAAAGGGCCCCCTCTTTTTGGGGTTATTTTATTGACACAAATGAATAAGCCCATTGTTAATAGGACTGTGTGTGTCACTCTTATTCACTGTTACCCCTTTTTTGGGGGGGCCCTGAGCTTGAGCCTCTTCACGGTCACACGGACGCTCAAGCTCAGGGGCCCCCTAGCTCAGGGGCCCCTGGGCCTGGGCCCAACAGGCCCGTTGGATAATCCTCTCCTGAGCACTAGCCCCAGTGTCGGATGAAAAGAAAAGGTCTGTTAGAATGGACTTACATTTTGAAGCCTGGAGTGGCGACATCCCATAGTCTGGAGGGGTGATTTCTCTATGAATGGCAAATGGTGTAACTTTATCACTCACTCTGTGACTTAGTCAATTGGAGAACTTTTAGTTTAAGACTTGTAGAATTAAGTAGTAGTAATTATGTACATTTTACATTAATACAGTTAAGTATTATTGTACTGTAATTGTCTTTGAGACAGAAATGTTTCCAAAACGTCTGTTATTGGTATAGCAAAGAGCAATGCATATAAAGAGTGGCAACAAAATAATACAAACATTTTACTTGCAATCGGAGGAGGCCTTTCATCGTCTTGCCTGATACAGCGGTGTGTGTCCTACACAGGAGAAGCACCTCTTTGGTTTTGACCACTTCTCACCCTTTTACATCAGAGCGTGTCGACTTTGCCACATGCTCGGTTCAAACAATGCCCACACACCTCCGCACATGTGCTTTGGTGTTTAGAATAAGACGCACTGATGTTCAGCAGCGACAGGAAAAAGCCCCCTTCACACATTTTCTGTCAGAATCTGGGGACCATGCATTTCCTTAGTGTGTGTGTGTGTGTGCGCGAGAGTGTGCACGTGCACGCGTGTTTGTGCATCCGTCGGCATGCACACGTGTTTCGTATGCACCTGTTTTATGTTTCTTAGCTATCAACCCTGTAGGTCTTTTGAGGCAGGTTGTAGAGTCCAACATTAAGCAGATGCCTCCTCAAAGGGTCATCATTATTGGGTGAGAACTAAAGAGGTACTGACACTAAGAGACAGGCAGAAACACTGTATTACATAGCCTACTGTACAGTACACCACTAACACCAGTGTTGATTTTGTTGACTAAAATCAACAACAAAAAATGTCTGTCCACTAGCTTTTTTCACTGAGGAAAACTAAATAAAAACTAAGCTATGCACAATTTCGTTAACAAATAAAAACTCAACTAAAATGTTAGGGAGGGACTAGTGGAGAAGAGATCCAAAATACATTCAACAAATCAACTGTAGATTTAGTCGACTAAAACTTTTCAGATTACTAAAATATGACTAATACAAAATAAATATGTATTTAAAAGACTATGACTAATTCTACATTTGTGGTCAAAATCAACACTAAACACACAAGCACAAGCACAACAAATAAAACTGAATTTTACTGCCAGTTGCAGATAATGCAGCCTACTGCACTGGTTGTGTGTTTCATTGCCATGGTCAGAATATGTCTCCATATGTCTGCATATACTTGTCTGGGCCATTTAAGTGCTAATCATCTGTTGGAGGTCCTTGATTGGAACATACACTTAGTTTGTCACACATTTAACCAATCACCTTGTCCAAAACGGTTAAGTATAAGGTTCTCTGACCTAGGGCAAAATGGTGTGTGCGTGCGTTCCTGCATCAGCGTGTGTGCATGCCTGCGAGCGTGCGTGCGGTTGGGGGTTGTTTCCCCGCAGGTTGCTCATTCTTGGACTCAAATCACATCCAGAAGCACCTGGTCCTTCACACTGGACTGCCATACACCCTGGTCCTTCACACTGGACTGCCATTTCACCACAATAGGCCCATAGTTAAAAATAAATGATCAATGGGTCTCCAACTCTCCACTCTCCAATCTTCATGCTCCACTTGAGATTGAGATGGGCGTAGGCTTTTTATGAAAAACATAGATGTTGTACTACTATGACAGTCTTCGTTCTGCTTACAGAACTCATATATTGTAGCCTACTACATAATCTGTTCTTAGAAAACATACTGTTATGCCGGAATCCATGTATCCATGTACCCTTGAAAGCAATATGTTCACCACAAATCCCAAAATAACAAGGATTAATGTGGCCTGGGAAAAAAACATTCTTTAGACCCTGTCATCCTTGATCATATTGTTCTTTAAATTAATCCCATAACATGTGAATGATTCTGTCATTCAGTGAATGTTATGATGGTGGAATACAGGCTCAAATCAGAATTTGTCAATTTGTAAAGGAGGGGTATGGTAATACTGTCAAGGATGCAGACAGAGTTGAACCCAGTGCAAAGTCACAACAAACAAGAGATATAAAGATATAAAGTATTTAATAAAGATTAAGCAGATCTTAGGTCGCATTCATACCAGAGAGCTTTGCTGCGATTAAAACGAATCCTGCTGCGCATTGTCAGAAAGTGCGCTTCGTTTGGCAGGTGTGAAGGCTCATTCGAATCCTAATGCGCAGCAAATAACCGCATTTTACTCCTCCCAAAAACGTGGGTTTCGCTTCGCTTCGAATCGCACTTGACTACGATTCGGTGCAGGTGTGAATGCAATCCGCAGTAAATAAAGGAAATGAAGCAAACATAATGTGGCGGGTGAGGAGCTGAACACAGTTGGAGACGGAGAAGGAATATTTTACGCAGCGCAAAGATGTCCCGTTACTGTGGATAGACGTGGTCGAATAAGGAGACTGAAGCCCTGATCGAAATGAGGACGTGTACATTAATCAATTGCTTAAGAAAACACATAAAAACACTGCAGTGTATTATAGCCTACATAATATTCTGTCTGTCTGTCTGTCTGTCTGTCTGTCTGTCTGTGCGTGCCGTAAACATGGAGTGCTGTCACTGTGTGGGACTGGGGAGTTATATCAGTGCGCTCATGCAGCGCTGTGCCTCCATGCCCAAAAGAACAGTGTGTGGCGGCTGCGTGCGTAGAGAGAGAGAGAGGGGGGGGGGGGTCCCAGACGGCACGAAACATGCACGTTATGAGTGTAATTTTATCACCATAGATTTCACTGTGTAGGCTATAGTTTATGAATGGAACACATTGATAAAGGTCCCCCCTGCTGCGTTTCCAATTGCTGCGAATGACAGTGTGAAGGCAAACCGCAGCCAATTAAATATGCAAGAATTCCATGTCCCCGCCCATACGGATCTGAGTCTACCGAAGTATTAGGTGAGAATGCGACCTTACACGGTAGATGCAGGTAGGAATCAGGCAATCAAGAATGACATGAAAGTCAACGCATGGAACAGGCAGGACATCAATGACAACAGGTTATGAACTGACAATGAGTGTTTGTACTGAGTCCAGTTATATAGTGAGCAGGTTGATTGGAGAAGTGTTCACTGCTGGGCTGATGAGGTAGTTGAAGACAGGTGTGTAAATGGAACTGGGTGAACTGGGTGTGCTGGAATGGGATATGGGAGTGGCCAGTGTGGAGTCACAGACTGAGGGAGAGACAGAATGTGACAGTACCCCCCTCTCAAGGGACGGATTCCAGACGTCCCACAATCTCAACGAGGAACAAGCAGGGTGGGTGGAGGGGGTCCGGAGGAGGGACACCGGGGCTGGGCAGGTGACCTCAGGTGGGCGGCCTGAATGATGGACCAGGGCTGAGTGGGTGTTGTCTGGCGGCCGGCCGGGGGGCCGGGACGTGGCAGAACAGGAGACCTCTGGAGGACGGCCGGGACGATGGCCAGAGGCAGAGCTGCTGACTTCAGGGGGACCGCCTGGAGGCCGACACAAGGCAGAGTGGTCGTCGGGCGGACGACCGGGAGGCCGAGACGAGGCGGAGGGGTCGACTGGCGGACGACCGGGAGGCAGAGACGAGGCAGGAGAAACTTGGGCCGAAGGCAGGGATGTCACAGGCTCAGGAGGCGACGCAGGAGGTGCTGCAGGCTCTGAAGGCGATGCCGGAGGTGCCGCAGGCTCTGAAGGCGATGCCGGAGGTGCTGCAGGCTCTGAAGGCGATGCTGCAGGCTCTGAAGGCGATGCCGGAGGTGCTGCAGGCTCTGAAGGCGATGCCGGAGGTGCTGCAGGCTCTGAAGGCGATACCGGAGGTGCTGCAGGCAGAGCCGACGCCGGAGGTGCTGCAGGCTCGGGAGGCGATGTTGCAGGAACCAGGGCTGCAGCAGAAACGGGAGCCGGGCTGCAGCAGGAGCTGGAGCTGGGCTGCAGCAGGAGCTGCAGGAGCCGGGGCTGCAACAGGAGCTGTAGGAGCCGGGCTGAAGCGGGCGGAGCTGCAGGAGCAGAAGCTGCAGGCGGAGGAGACGAAGCTGCAGGCAGGACTGCAGGCGGAGGAGACGAAGCTGCAGGCGGGGGTGCAGGCGGAGGCGGGGGTGCAGGCGGAGGCAGGGCTGCAGGCGGAGACGAAGCTGCAGGCGGGGCTGCAGGTGGTGCTGCAGGCGGAGCTGCAGGCGGAGCTGCAGGCGGTGCTGCAGGCAGTGCTGCAGGCGCTGGGGCTGCTAGCTGGGTGTCAGCAGACTGAAAACTAGCAGGCTGAGGGAAGGCAGGCCGAAGGGCAGGCCGAGGCAGGGAATATGTAAACAAGTCAACATAATCCGTCTTCTGTTGCTGGTCTGCAACAGGGCTGGTGGGTTGCAGACTTATCCCTCCAAGCCGTATAGGGTGAGGGGCTGGCTGGGAAGCATGAAGCAGGTTGTTTTCAAAGTCTTTAAAGGTATATTCAGTGATTTCACTTAATTCAAATATCACTTATTTTTTTGTTTTGTTGTGATAATCCTCCCTACTATAGAGTGTGCTGGCCATATAAGGAGTTCCTCCCTGTCCCCAGTTAACCCCTGGGGGTCAAAAAACCTTAGGTTTCGTTTTTCACTCTCTATCCTGATTGGACGAAAGGCTGGGTCCCACAGCCAAAAACGAAACCTAAGGTTTTTTGAGTGAAATCACTGAATATACCTTTAAGCCTCCCACGGACAACATTTAGATGAGGAACAAAATGGCTAACCCATGGCTTCTCTTTGAACCACTGTTGCAGAATATAAATCTCCTCCTGAAGTCTAGCATGCAGGTTAGGGGGAGAGGCCATGAGATGATCCACAACATCTTCAAACTCCCCCACCTTCCTCTTGAATAGTTGTAACTCTGCTGGGTTCATGTTTGTGGTCAGTTCATACTGTCAAGGATGCAGACAGAGAGTTGAACCCAGTGCAAAGTCACAACAAACAAGAGATATAAAGATATAAAGTATTTAATAAAGATTAAGCAGATCTTACACGGTAGATGCAGGTAGGAATCAGGCAATCAAGAATGACATGAAAGTCAAGGCATGGAACAGGCAGGACATCAATGACAACAGGTTATGAACTGACAATGAGTGTTTGTACTGAGTCCAGTTATATAGTGAGCAGGTTGATTGGAGAAGTGTTCACTGCTGGGCTGATGAGGTAGTTGAAGACAGGTGTGTAAATGGAACTGGGTGAACTGGGTGTGCTGGAATGGGATATGGGAGTGGCCAGTGTGGAGTCACAGACTGAGGGAGAGACAGAATGTGACAAATACTGATTGAAAGTATATAAAGATATATATATATTTTTTACTTTCACCTTTATTTTATATGGAGTGACAGACAGTAGGCTGACAGGAAATGGGGAGAGAGATGGGGGGGGGAAGACATGCAGTAAAGGCCGTCGGGATCGGGAGTCGAACCCGCGGCACACTGCCAGACTGGATTACCAGCCAAGGTGCCTGGACCACTGAGCCATGGCCCAGATATAAAGATCTTTTAATCCACTGTCGAGCCTTTAGCCAACAAAACAAAGTCGTGAAAAAATGCCACGGCCTGCAAATGACTTGCTAATGATCAAAAATTGCCTTTTTCCTTTTCAGCAAAGAGTTATACATAAAATTTCAAATAGCTCCCTTGACATGCCCTGATAGATACAGTACATCTTGTATAAAATATTTTGCCATATGAATTTGGTATAGTTCATATCCCATTATACAAAAGCACTTACATTTTTAGTATGCTTACTTATTAACCCTAGGAACAGTAAATGATGGATGGAATGAAGTTAGCTGCTACCAACATGGCTGCCAAGGCTGCTTCTGTTTTAGACGAAACTGGAAAACTGTTTCGGAATATTTCCATAACCTTTCATCAGAAATATGTGATGCCATCTGGGGTGTATAAATTGCCTTCATTAAAGGGCAGGTCTCTTTCTTTTCCTGCCCGCTTATAAAATATCCATCCACATAAAAAGCAAATTGATGGAGGAAAAATGTAATTGTCGCTTTAATATAAATGCTGGCCACTACACAAAATACTCTCAGATGTACAGGATGATGTCATCAACAAACAAGTTTAAAAGGCTGTTGCTGTATGAGAGATAGAATTGTCTCAAGAAACAAATCTTCATCTACAGTATATTGGTTTAAGGACCATTACCTTTTGGAATATGTAAAAAAATTGGAAAACATCTTGCAGCGGAAATATGTATTTTTCATACAACAAACGTGCATAAGGATGCCATCAGTAAAATCTAAATACCATTTTAGCAGAGTTAAACTGTCATGCTTGAGCTGTGTTCTTTTCAAAGCATTAATGCCATATCACGTTTCTTATCAAGATCTGCTCATTTCGTGGCAAGAACATTATACTCACACATCAATTAACCTCTTACTAGCTACGAACACATTTGCACTTCAAACTGCAATGTAGCACGGAGCAGAGGCAAAAAAAAACTGCATGTGTATTTTTTATGAGTAAATATGATGTATTTTGCCTGCGGCTACCCTCTTTCATTTCAGCCTGCTGCCAAACGCCAAAGACCAGAGTAAATTAATACAAACCATGAAGCCATTTGCCATTTAACTGGACTCAAAGTCCTGGCAGAGGACCAGCCCCCATTATTATTTATTAATTTATTTTTAATTCTACAAATGCTTTGCAGATGTTTTGCATTCCTTGTGTTTTCTTTTGGGAAACCATATAAAAAAAGAGTGGTAGCAGTACTTACCATCGACGAATGACAGTTTTTCTCTGCAAAGAAAGATGCTCAGCATTCAGTCTGGTCCTTTTCTTTTCAGTTAAATGTTGACATACAGTACAGAAAGGACTAGACAATACCCGATGTACAAGCACACACAACGTGTGCGTTGCATTGTTTTTTGTACATCTTCTAATGTCGTTGCACACCATAGTATGAATTAAGCAAAACCAGGGCTCAAGGAAGGTGCTTCACTTTTGCATTAGGGTAGGAACAACAATGGTTGCCATGGTGACATTTTTTATGGCATTATATTGTTGCGTGAGGAGCAGAGTAGTTCACCCAAAGAATGATGTATTTTCCATCAATTACACACCTCATGAAGCCTTGAATTCATGGATTTTTGAGGGGCTCCCCTCATATATTCAGCTATTAGTGTAGATTTTAGTCTTAAACAATCATTACATTTCCATTGACAATGAATGGTGAATTTATACGTCATGTAGACGAGCAAATCGGCTATTTTTGAGGGGTGCTAGCCCCTCCTAGCTTTAATGTTTGTCTTTCAACGATGCCTGTTTAAGAAAACGCCATAGACAATAAAGAGAAATTTAAATGAAATGTTAAACAAACATTATGTTGCAATTGATGTTGTAAGATGATAAGCGCGTCCCTCACTTCACACGGGTGTGATTTTTGTCCTACACATGAATTAATTCATGACAACTAGTTATTCCTTAATAAATATGGTTCATTTATTGATATTTATTTTCATATTTATTATTTTGACTCCTCGCTTCACATGAGTTTTTATTTTCTTTCTTTTTTTTTCTTGTAGCATTCCTGCCAATAATTTGATGACCGGGTTAGGAGACTCAGCAGGAGACTCTTTGAGTCGTGCAAATGATAGAAAATAAGTCGCATCCCATACACGCGCACGTAGATGGATCCACAGTGTCTGATGCATTTGTATTCGAATACGGCATACGTACATGCACCACGGCTTCCGTGCCGGAGCCGTTCCGCATCGTGATGAACCCGGTCCCCTTTATACTGCAGATGTCCCCCATTCCAAAGACTAGCATCTGAGAGACACCTCTCTCCTCAAAGTTTCTGTTTAGTTGGATGACGAGGTTCATTTCAAAACAATCTCTAGCCAACTGTGCAAACAAACAGTCACATAATGTGGACACGCACACAAACAAACAATGCTGTATATACTGTGCACACATTCTGCACGCATGCACAAATAATAATAACACAGATCACCAGTATGGTACGACACAATCACAGTGACTAACTTCCACTGCATTAATGCCACAGCACACCAAAAACGCCACAACAATCCCAACCAGGGTTGTTTATGGAGACATTACTGTTTTCTCCTTAACCAGAGCAGAAGACCACTTCTGTATGGGGCCTGTTTGAAGTCCTTAATCAGTTTTTAATGGTACGGAGCAAGTTGGATATTAACTGCTACACGTGTGGTTTTTATGGTTACTTGCCATTGCAGTAGTTGCCGTGCTATGTTAAGCCCTGCCAGATGCAACTCAGTGACGGCCTCTCGTTCAGATAGTTTGCTAATGATAGCAATAAACACTAGCAGGTGCTCCGCAAATATGTTCAGTTTTATAGGACATCCACATTCTCTCAAGTGATGCAACCCTGAGGAACGAGAGAGATTAAATACTGTCTACTGTATGTCTATGTTGTCGGGAGGTGTGGTGCCTGTGTGTGTGTGTGTGTGTGGGGGTGTGTCAGTGTGTGTGTGTGTGTGTGTGTGTGTGTGTGTGGGGGGGGGGGGGTTCCTTTACTTTAAGTTTGTACATGATGGGAAGAGTGATTATGATGACTCCAGTCATACACGTCTGATGTGGTCAACTGTTTCCATTGACCATTTGCAGTGTCCCTCTGTCTTACTGGAAGTAACTTTGTACTGGTTAGCTTTGGTGGTTAGTGGTCTTTCACACGGAAACAGTGGGAGTACGGTTGAATAAGCCAAAAGGATGCTTAATTAGTAACAAATCTAGCTGCCCGTCTGTCTTGCTGATGAGCCAGCTGCCCATTGTTTCTCTGTTTCTCTGTAGCTCTTTGAGTCTGTCCATGTATCTGTCAACCTGGCCATTATGTTGCTGCTTCAGTCTGTCATTTTGCTGTCATTTTGTCTGTTAATAATTTGTATGTGTATCATTTGTCTTTGTGTGTTTATGAATTTCCTAGAAATTCCTACCGCCTCTTGTATCCGTCTTTCGGCTCTTCATCTAGCAACCAGTAAACACAGTCTTTAATCTGTTTCCTTCTGTATGTGAAGTCCAGCGTGTCTGTCTGTCATGTAGTATGTACGTACATACCGGTAGGCTACAATTTATATGCCTGTCCATGCCTGTGTATGCAAAACGCCTAATTCTTTCTTACTCCTGTGACAATGTCACTTACAGAAAATGCCATTTTTGCTGTTATTTCTGTTATCTTTGTTGTTCTGTTAACACGCTGTCGCTGAAGTACAAATTCGGCTTAATGAGATCTAATTGTAGGTCTTGGCCAGCTGGCTGGACTTTATAGGCTGGAGGTGGAGAACTGTGGTGCATGTAAAACGTAGAAGCAGTCTGCAAGGTGCACTGCTTTACAGGGGTCTAATCCAGCTATAAAGACACAGAGGGAGAGGGAGAATGAAACATTGACTGGTCTTTTACATCATCCCACTCTTTCCTTCGCACTGGTTTGATCTGGCTTCCGTTGCCATAACTTTAATAAACAATATATATATATATATATATAAGAAAAATCCCCTCAAGATTTAATTGCTAGTTGTTTTCCTCCCCTTTTATTACTGGAGCTCATATGGTTCATAGAGATATAAAAAAAACACATTTACAGTAGCTATCCTTCTGTGTGCGCCTATCAGTCCTTTTTTAAGTGTGTATTCTATTCACCTTCTTAAATGATGTACTGTATGTGCTAGACTGGGCTCTGGGTTGGTCATTTGTGTGTGATCAAGCAGCATAACGATGGCGGTCTCCTGGGCTGGCGTCGTTCAACCCAAGCAAGTCATCTCAGTGCTATAACTCCATCACTTTGTCCTCATACTGTACATGTGCTTTCAATTTAACGTTTACAATTCATGTACTTACCAGACGTTGTGTGGAGAGACTTACATCGTGTCCAACAGTAGAACAAATCATTTAATAGAATAATCACAAGAAGACTTGCACTTAACGAGAGCAAAAGTCAACAATGCGATGTTAAAAACTATAGGGGGACTGTAAAGTTGCAAAGCAGATTATAACTTTATAGGAAATAAATGAGGTGTGGCACTGTCGTGGGCTCCCAGCCCATCTGGGTCCTGTTGCTGCTGCCTGTCCTGTGTTTATAAGTGCAGAACTTTCAGGGTGGTTGTGGCGGCTTTGGGCTGGCTTTTTTGTTTTCCCACTGCACTGACATGGCCTCAGCCACGTTTGATGGTTGATTGAACATGAAAACAATCGCCTGCGCTCTGCGAAGAAGCCGTGAAACTGTCAGCTTTGCCTTTCCTCTGTGCAAGGCAGTAGAGACCTTGACAGAGGTGGACAGACCAATGACCTCAGTGCTATAAACTCAGGAATCCCATGTGAGACTACTAGTAGTGATCACTACTAACAAACTGACCTGGGGTGAAGTATATGTGTTGTTAAAGCAGACCATCTCTCCATCTCAGCATCAATGGCATTCACAATTCTTCTTCTTACTCCAAGAGTCCAATAATTTACTCCCAACACTTTACACGGTAGGAGGTGATCTACATACAAATGGTAACGACTCTCGTCCCAGTTTTTTTTGTTTTTTTGTTTTGAACAGACTGCTCGTCTGTGGTTCTTGTCGTTTTGCTGAGGTTAAGGTTAGGAATAAGCCATGTTTAGCCATGCTAGTGGTGGGTTAGGGTTTAGCCATGCTAGTGGTGTTGCTCTGAGGATGGCTACTGCAGAGCATATTGGTCGAGGGTTTGCCATGAAACTGTCTCAGCACATTGATGCTTCCTAGACTATAGGATGCACCCTAATATTTGGTGACGCCATGGCCTTTCCTCTAGTCACAGTGCATCAGTTTTCAACCAGTGGTCCGGGGACCATCAGTGGTCCTTGAGGGGGTTCCAGCTGGTCCCCAGCTAAATGATGGAGAGTTGGTAACCAAATGGTCCTTTATAGATCTTTAACTCTTGAGAATGTCAAATGAAACCAAATGGACCCTTACGGGTCCTTTTGGTTTCATTGTACCCTCTCAATAGTTTACCCTCTCAATAGTAATACATCTGCATTACTTAATTTACAAGACGTCTACTGTCTCTGGAATTGTGGACAAAATCTTATCCAACAATAACAAAATATTCTTCTGTTTTGGGTCTGAGAGGCTAAATCTTGTCAAATGTGGGTGGTCCATGGTTCAAATGCTGAATAAATGGGCCTTGATATGATTTTTTTTTAAACCAATGCTCTAGTGCCACCCTTGATTCAAAATGTTCACCTGCACACAAGATATCTCCTATGATTGCAGGATAAACCATACTGATTTTGGTGACAACATGGCTGTACCTTTAGTGCCTCCCTCATTAATTATGCAACAAATGCTCCCCCAACCACTAATAATATTTTTTAATGAATGGTTTAATTTAGCATTTTGTTCATTTAGTTCCTGTACAGAGAACATCTAAGGACAGCAATGTCAGTCAGCAAAAGCCCATTGGTCTGGTTTATAATTTGTTACAGGCCTGTGTCCATGATCACAATGTGTTGCAGTGCGTCGCATTGTGAGCATGTACCTGTAGATCGGTTATTTTTGGTGCAAGACACCCACGTGCAACTAAGTATTTGTTAGTGGTAGTAGTATAGTATAACTCAGGGGAAGCTTTTAGACTGGGCTCTAGTGATGAAGTGGGGCATATAAAATGGAAATATAAAAAATAGGTTTTGTGAGCTCCTACAAATAGGATGCGTTGCGAAGCACAACACCTGGGAAGTAGAGAATGTTTTTTGGGCATGTTGTTAGGCAACCAAATTAACCAAGCGAACGCCGGAGGTTATGTAATGACTTTATATTCAAGTTACTACAAAACGCACCTTAACCACTTAAATATTAAGTAATTTAAGTCTTAAACCCTATATATTTTGGCTATAGCCAATCTACAAGCTCACAACTCAACACGTTGTAAGCTTGTAGATTTGCTATTTTCGAAGAAGAAAATCTGAAACATTTTGATAAATTACAATACATTTACTTGGTACTTTAAGTATGCAAATACTTTTGTACTTACTTACTCAAGTAAAATGTTGAATTCAGGCCTTCTGTGTTGATAATGAGTATTTTTAAGTAAATCAAATCTGATGAGTACTTATTCCTCCACTGATTCTACAGTAGTTTGCTGGATATGGAAATGCTTTGGAAATGTTTTCATTTAATATTTATTATGAAAATACAGTTTTAGTCACATCACTATTAACCGCAAAAGTATCCTGAATTGCACTCAATGTTTCCAAGAGAAATATTTCCACCTCAAAGTAATTTAAAAGAGAAACTGCCAAAATGAGTTTATCCTGTATTTTTCCACACTTTGCGTCTGCTTGACTTCTCATTTTTATTGGGCGGACAGGGATTTCTCCAGACTGCCTGCCGTTTAGTGTCAGGTGTCGGTACTGCTGCTAGCTGTCAAATGTCTAAAAGCATCAGTTGCACTGCTGCCGATAAAGTTACTATATGGTTGTGACTCCCGATACTTACAGTAGGGGGCTGATTCGATTTATATTGCAATTCTTAATTAAATTGCCCCCCCCCCTCCCCCCCACCCACACAAATGACTTTGCATTAACATTTTAAAACCATTATAATCAATACCAGTCAGACACCTGAGGGCGAGAAGCGTGCACGCATCCGCCTGGGTGACAGAAGACTGCTGGGCGAGCAGGTTTTCTTTTTTGGCCCACCCCTAAAATAGACATTACTGTTATCACCGTCAAACTACAGGCATCAGTCTTGTTTCTTTACTATTTACTTACCTTCTTCTGTGAGTTTATCTTGAACTTTGTCATTTGTATTTCTATCTCTGTGCTTCTCTCTCTCCATCTGTCTCCAGGTTCCTATGCCTCTGTGCTTGTTTCACATAACAGTCATTACTGCCAGGCATCAGCGTGCTTGTCTTTCTGGTCGTTTTATTGATCCTGGATTCAGGATACAAATAGGGAATCATTCAACCATGAACCGTATATACTTTATAAACTAATGTTTAAAACCCATTCTGGGCGGGAACCCCTTTTGGTGTCAACATTACGTTATGCTTTAGCTATTGAAAAATAGCAGATCTACAAGCTCATAGCGCACAGAGTGGCGCGCCACTCGCTACGAGCTTGTAGGTCTGCTATTTTTGAAAAATCGAAGAACGACTGAAAATAGCTTTTTCAGAAAACTGTCAGGATGTAGAAAACATTTTTAGAATCTGATCTCAGGTCAGAATGGGTTAAGTTGGCTGTGGTCTCTGTACTTCTTCACATTCTGATGAGTTAGGGAGACGCTTCCTGATCGACCAATATCTATTCCTTCTACCTTCCTTCCTTATTTTATTTATTTATTTATTTTTACTGACTTGATTTTGCTGGTGCATGGAAATACCACAAAACAATCTGGGGATTCCTTGGTTTATTGGCAATGTGAAATACACTTTCTGAATTGTCTGAACTGTCACACAGACGACAAAGACTTTATATGACCTGCACAGTGCCTCGCAGATGTCATGCATTCATTGCATTCAAGATTTAAACCCTATATACATACCTACCGTATATGTTCCTCAGGGATACTGTACTTGGTCGCCTTCTATTTTCCTTCTACACCAAATCTATCTGCCGTTCTGAGCTTGTAGATCTGGGATGCTCTTGCTTTTATGTAGTTGCATTCCTGACTGTAGTTGGATTCCATCCATGTCATTCCAAAAGCTAAAGGTAGCAAAGAGAATCAATTCAGAAATTACCTTTGATTTGGAAGTGTTACCAGGTTCGGGAGTTACCCTCTTCTCCCAGACTAAACCTAACCCTGCAGCCAGCTGTTGGGGAAATATCCAGACACCCCAGAGATGACCCTACTATTTTGAGAATTAGGTATTAATAGCTCTTAAATTGCACCCAAATGGCTATCATGCAGACGCACAAGAAAAATATGTTTGTTTTTCCTCTCCGTTGAAATCATTAGCTGTGTTTGGGAAAATGTCTTGGATATGGTTCAGAGGTACTTGCAGTGCATTGCAGTGAGCTATGACGGTGTGTGTGTGTGTGTGTGTGTGTGTGTGTGTGTGTGTGCATACATAATCATATAATGACGTGTGTGTGTACATTCGTGCGTGCAAAGGGTGTGTGGGGGGGGGGGGGGGGGTGCACCTGAGCTTATGTTGGGTCTAAGGCTGCATGTTCTTTTGCCATTCTTCGGTTAGAGACATTTTCCAGGCCAATAAGCTTCCAGGCCTGTGAAGAGCTGTAACTGAGCAGCTCTCGGTTGTCTATTGCAGCAGTGTCACATGGAAGAGATGAGCTCAAACCTGCTCTAGTCCATTACTCTGAGAAGAACTTGAGTAATCTGAAAGTCAATGTGAGATTTCAACACATGCAGCTGTGTCCCCTGTGTCCTGACAATGCAGTTTGATCTGCTCGCTTTCACTCATTTTTATTTTTCAAAATGTATCTGGATGTAGGACAGAAATGTGCTTTTCATTTGGAATTGCTCTTCGGTCATTCTGTTGTATCATTGAGTGCGATGACTCCATTGAGGACCAATTCTAATACTAGTGCAGTTATGGGCGATGTGATGCATGTTTCTGCTTCCAGGTCTTATTTTCTCCCCAATTTAGCCATTACTAATCCCCCTTGCGTACCTCACGGTACCTGTTGGTGCCAAGCCCCACTGTTTGGCATGGGGAGATGCCTCCACTCATACACATAGAGGCGGCCATAGCTGAGTGGTGAGTGAGGCCCCGGTTGTCCCAGGTACGATTCCATGCCAGGCCAGCATTGCAATGTGTCTAGATAAGTCAAATAAGAATCATGCGAGAGTGCTATTCTTAGACTTTTCTTCAGCTTTCAACACAATACAGTCTGATATACTAGTGTCAAAAATGGTACA
The DNA here is from genome assembly GCF_964188405.1 of Protomyctophum parallelum. Taxonomy (NCBI): domain Eukaryota; kingdom Metazoa; phylum Chordata; class Actinopteri; order Myctophiformes; family Myctophidae; genus Protomyctophum; species Protomyctophum parallelum. Next base: position 33,761,592 of record NC_139698.1, read on the forward strand.
GTTGGAACTGAATCCATACTTAATTCACTGGTATGCTTCTTTTCTTACTAACAGAGTACAGAGGGTGAAAGTGAACACAGCCCTCTCATCAGCATTAACTACTAATGTTGGTGCTCCCCAGGGTTGTGTGAGCTCAGCTGTACTCTTCACCCTTTATACTGACAGCTGTCGTATTGAGGAATGCCTGTCTGAATGTCGCACTGACACACCAGACCAATACATTCTAAAATACTCAGATGATACAGTTTTGATTTCTCTCCTAGATAATTCCAGTGATCCTGGACTGCACCAACACAGAGTAAATAAGGTGGTTGAATGGAGTGATAACAACGCTCTCATCATTAACACAAAAAAGACAGAAGAGATTGTTTTTGGTACACCACCAGAGATACACAGATCCCCCATTACTATTCATGGTGAACCGATCAACCAGGTATGTTCGTACAAATACCTAGGAGTAGTAATAGACCATCTTTTGTCATGGAAAGATCAGATTGATTCAGTGTGTAAGAAAACAAAGCAAAGAATCTACTTCCTTCGCCGTCTAAGATCCTTCGGTGCTAGTAGACGGATTCTTCTTTTGTTTTTCACTTCTGTTATTATGAGTGTTCTTCAGTACTGTAGTACCACCTGGTATGGATGTTTGTCTGCAGCCCTAAAGTCACAACTGCTGCAACAACTGAACATTTGTTCAAAGATTGTTGGACAACAACTTCAGAAACTTTATACATCCACATATGATAACAGCATCCTAAGGTTAGCAAGGAATATCACCTCTAATACTAAGCATGTGTTGTATGGAGAATATAGGTTGCTACCTTCAGGAAGGAGATATGGTGTACCAGCATACAATAAGGTCAGACTAAAGAGGTCCTTTGTCTACCAATCGACCTTGAGGCTTAATCAGGAGATGTAGTAGCCACAGGATAATCTAAGCGGTGGATATTGCTCATGTCTTTATGTATGTAAATTGTCTTGTTATTTGTGTTTTGTTATGTGTTTCTGCATACTTGGCTGCTGTGTCGCAAGACAAATTTCAGTGTGAACTGACAATAAAGTACTATATCATATCATATCATATCATGTACGTGTACGGTATGTCCCTGAGCAAGACTCTTAACCCCCAATTGCTCCCAAAGTGCCGTAGAATGGCTGCTCACTGCTCATAGTTGTTACACAGGATGTAGGATGGGTAAATGCAGAGGAAACTTTCACCATATAATGTATACTGTATGCATACAGTGACAAAAAACACACCAAGGAGTGGGGATCAGTGACAGGTTAAAGTTTAATGCTCAATATTGAAGCTGGTAATGTTTTACAGCAAACAATTCTCCAAAACAGTTCCTCTCCTAAACAGTTCCTCGAGCTCTAGAGATCGTGCAAGTTCACAACAGTGGTTAAGCAAAAGTTTTTGAGAGGCATAATTTATTATTAAAGATATGTTTTTGTATAGTAGAGAGAGACAGGACCTTAACATACATCTGTAATTTATCACTTAAAACAGGCTTCTTCCCCAGTCAAATGAAAACAGCTAAGGTGATCCCAATACACAAAGCTGGTGATAAACATCTCTTCACAAATTACCGGCCTATCTCCCTTCTGTCACAGTTCTCAAAAATCCTGGAAAAAATATTCTCTATAAGGTTAGACAGTTTTATAAACATAATTTATTAATGGATAGCCAATATGGATTTAGATCTGGACGGTCAACAACAATGGCATTGATGGAGTTAACCGAAGAATTGACTTCATCAATTGACAATAATAAATATGCACTAGGTATTTTTATAGACTTAAAAAAGGCATTCGACACAATAAATCATGAAATATTACATAAACTGGAACGATATGGGATTAGAGGGGTAGGGTTTAATTGGATTAAAAGCTACATCACAAACAGACAACAGTATGTTCAGACCCATCACCTGTGGGGTACCGCAGGGCTCTATTTTAGGTCCTAAACTATTTATATTATATATTAATGACATATGCAAAGTTTCAAGCATTCTGAAGTATGTTGTTTTTGCCGACGACACCAACATCTTTTGTGCTGGGGAGAACCTCCAACAACTATTGGAGGTTGTCTCTGCAGAACTAGAAAAACTGAAAATGTGGTTTGACACTAATAAATTATCACTCAATCTGAAAAAAAAAGAAATCATGATCTTTGGAAATAAAAAAATACATTCTAACACATTAGTTGAATTAAAGATTAATAATGTAAAATTGGAAAGAGTTTATGAGGACACCTTTTTAGGAGTAATAATTGACCACAAATGCACTTGGAAACCCCATATAAAGTATATCCAGAAGTGTTGGTGTTCTAGGCAAAGCAAGGTATTTATTAAACTATAAGTCACTACTCACATTATACAATACGCTAATATTACCATATCTATCCTATTGTGTGGAGGTCTGGGGAAATAATTACAAAGGAAACCTCCAGCCACTTGTCATCATACAAAAGAGAGCCATAAGATTAGTGCATAAGGTAGGGTATTACGATCATACTAATGAACTGTTTTTAAGGTCAAATACATTGAAGTTTATTGATTTAGTTGAACATAAAACAGCTTATTATTTATAAGTAAGTAAGAAATAGACTAATTCCTAAAACTATCTTGTCATACTTCAAGGATAGGGAAGGGGGGTATGAGTTAAGAGGAGACTTAAATTTCCAACAACCCAGTGCCAAGACCACTCGGAAGAGTATGTGTATCTCTGTCCGAGGGGTTAAGATCTGGAATGCCCTACCAGAGGAAGTCAAACACAGTAGTGACTTTTCAAAATTTTAAAAATTGCTCAAGCGAATCCTTTTGGCCAAATACAGCATACTATAGGGAAATTATGTATATGGTGGATGTTGACGTTATTATATGATCAACTGATACTTTTTGTACAGGTTTTTGATAAGTCATTAGTGCTGTCATTATTAATAATTAATTAACTAATATTATTGTATTTATGGTAACATAAAAAAATGTGAACCAAATGACATTACTCAGCAACAACATAAATGATAATGATCATTGGCAATGAGGGTAACGCGAATAGGGATAATAACAACAATTATAATGTGTAATCTAACGGTTATGTAATGCTATCTCTACGGTGACACGGGGGGGGGGGAGGGGGGGTTTGGTGTAGGGTGGAATTCTCGTTAATGTAATGAGTATTACGATTCATGTTCTGTTGTAAGTAGGATAGGCATTTATAAGCTTTTAGCTTCTGTCTACTCCTTTTGATCATCTTCATGTTTCGGTTTTGTTCTGTTTTCATAAGGGCTTACATTCATTGTCTTTAAATATTGTATTTGAAACTGAAGGATGATCAAATAAACTAAACTAAACTGGACATTTGGAGGGAGAAAAAGTGGGAAATGCAGAAAATGCTCCACTCAGCCCCGGAATTGAACCAGTGAACTCGCTATCAGTTATTACAGTAGTTGTACACAGCCCAACCATCCGGCTATCGGTCCTTAATTGACTTATACTTACTTACTCACCCACTTTCTTTCTTTCTTTCTTTCTTTCTTTCTTTCTTTCTTTCTTTCTTTCTTTCTTTCTTTCTTTCTTTCTTTTCCCCTTTCTTTCCAATCAGTGTGCTTCACTAAGAAAAAAAATCATTCTGATCAGTATGGATGTTCTCCTCAACTCCACTCCACTCTCCCCCTCTAGTTTACTTGTACTCATTCCATCGAAAACAGACTAAAGAATTTTTGCTGGCTCTCACTCAGGACAACTTTGAGCTCATTTCAGAGGGTGCTACCCTCACAGTGATTGGCCAGAGACAGAGAGATTGAGTTTCCAAGAAGCATATTAATTTAATCATGCAGCATTGTTAACAGATGTCACCATTCAGTGCCTGGTCCATTGATCCTTCATCAGCATGTGTTGCTGCAATCAATACTCTCATTAGCAAGTTGTCAGGGCCAGGGAAATGCTTAGAGAGAGGGCCTTTTTCATGTTCAATTACAGTACTAGTGCTGCGCTGCTGTCCAACTTTAGTGCTCTCTACGTCCTCTGTGAGTTCTGGGAGTGTTTCAAGTCACACCAGGGATCTCACACCGACACAGTGAACATTGTTTTCCATTTGTTAGGAATGGCCTTCGCTCCTGTCCGTTCTGTGTGCTTGATTGCACTGGATTCCCTGGTGATTCCTGGGGATAAGAAATGTCATACAGTGCATATGCATGCACTATATACACAAGCACGCGTGCGTATGCACGCACACACGCACGCACGCACGCACGCACGCACGCACGCACGCACGCACGCACGCACGCACACACACACACACACAAGCTACATAAAGTCTGTAGTATTAACTCCAGTGGATAAATTACAGTACACAGTAATGCAAATGTTACATACAGATTAAGGTGAACTTGTTTAGATATGCCTGATAGAAATGATTCTATGATCAATTTAGAGGTCAGAACATTCAGTGTCTTTACTCGTATATATCTCTTACTCTTATGAGTAAGTCTCCAAATCCTTTATTTCTGTTCATAATCATTGAGTGCATGCTTTCAGTGCCTGTTGTACAATATACGTCCAAACAGTGACTTTAAATATGCACACGTTGACGTCGTGGCAGAGAATGCTTTACAGCTCTTCAGTTCACAACAGAGATTGGGTTGAAAAACAGTTATACTTTAATATATAAGTACTGTAGCTCTTCATAGCCATGCCGTAAATATACTACATACTGTACATATTTGTTCAGAAGAATCTGATAAAAATGCTTTTAGTATGGTTTCTGATATAGTGAGTGGGATTAGAAGTACACCAATATGTCGTTAAATCAACTAAACAGTTTAAACTCTCATTACCTTCTCTTTAACCACTTGAACCCTAGAAAGACACAATGCTGCGTTATGAGCTGGTACAGTAGATCGCCTATTTTCAGCAAAGAGATTGGGTGAAAAAAAGAGCCAGTACAAAGCCATCCGGTCAAATAATATTAGTATACTATGCATAGAGGGTTTAAGTGGCTAATAAAAAAAGCCACTGGAGCAGGCTGTTCTGTAATGCAGCCCATACGGCTGTGCAGATACTGTACAGATATTGAAGTTGGACTTCAACATGAACCCTTTGGCCCCTGTTGTGTTCTCTATTACAGTTATTATCAGATAATGTATACCTGTTTCATCTTGCCTGTCAGATCAGAGCCATTCTGACCCGACCTGGACCCACACTGCCCTGGTCGGCCTTGCTTCATCCTGATTGGTTCTGACGTCAGAACCGGCCTGGTGCAGACGCATGACTGGCGCAGGTATTATCTGGCTAGTGTGTCATGGGAGGCAAATTCTGGAATTCTGATTATTCTAAACAAGAGTCTTAACCACTTGAACTCTATACTCCAGTTGTACGTCAAATAGCAAAAATAGGCAATCTAAAAGCTCACAACATGGCTAAGGATTGTTGGTCAGTTCACATACATATATGCATCATCGTGTGTGTGTGTGTGTGTGTGTGTGTGTGTGTGTGTGTGTGTGTGTGTGTGTGTGTGTGTGTGTGTGTGTGTGTGTGTGTGTGTGTGTGTGTGTGTGTGTGTGTGTGTGTGTGTGTGTGTGTGTGCTCGTGTACAGTACATCTTAACTTCTGATTGATGTTATCAGACTGTGTATCTCCAGCCAGCCCCTGTTACCCCATATTTGGATTACACTATTACTTAATAGTTGCTAATAAACAATTTATTCCACTTAACTGGTGTAATACGTTATGTCCTGACACATGGTTGAGTAACCACCTTGTGCCTCTCCCCCTGTCCTCCTCCAGTTGTGGAAAACAAAATACTTGGCGCTCAGCCACAGACAACAGTGAGACCCATTATCTCCTGTGTGCTCGCTAAAGGCAGCTTTGAAACAGGAAAAGCTCTGTCAGGCCTCTCCTGTTGACCAGGTAATAGGTATTAAATAACTGACTTGTGTCAAGATGAAATATGGAAAGTGTTATTAATGAAATGCAGGTACTGTCGCAACTCGGTAACACTGAGTGCAGAGATAATCAAAACCGGGCATGTGCAGATTTCAGCAGTGGTTGACTATTCAAAGGTACAACTTAGGAAGTACATTTTCTTTTTAATATCAATGCATTGCTGTATTGAATTGCTTTTTAATAGCAGATCAATCGCAACGCGTTGAGCTTGTAGAATGGCTATTTTCACAACATTTGAACTTGGGCTTAAGTGGTTAAAGAAAATGTTGTGGTCTCAAGAGCTCCTTCCTAGAAATGCGAGTCAAAAGTACAATATTTATGTTTGAAATGTAGCTGAGTGAAATTTATGAGCTGTAGCAGATAACACATTTAATATTGGTCCACGTTATGTGTAGCAATAGGAAGAAATAACACTGGTACAGCTTAACGAGGTAGCAAGTGCTTGTACTGTATAAGATTGTATGTGTCTGTGAGGCTCTATACTGTACATTGATCTATAGTATAGACTAGTCTGTACAGTAACTAGTACAGCCTACATAATGTCCTGACATAGTAATGATGGTAAAAAGGTTGTAATAATGTAATGATAGATTATGGCAATTCAGTATATCAGAGGAGGGAGATTGTATGATCCTTGTATGTGTCATGCACATTAGTACAAAGACACACACACACACACACACACACACACACACACACACACACACACACACACACACACACACACACACAACTCCCCTTCCCTATAGCACACGCAAGTCTGAGGAAAACAAATGATACTCCCCTTTTTGCGCACACACGGACTAACACGTGCATGCCGCGCCACGCACGCACGCATGCATACACACACACGCACACATGCACACTCCTCTGTGTGTTATCACTGCGATGTGTGTCTCCAGAGGGAAACAGTATCAGACAACAGAGTTCACGTGACCTGGGGAGTCAGCCTTCCTTAATCCTACTGTCAGGCCTAATTGGGCAGCGGGGGATTGATCTAGTGTGTCCTTCCTTTGTGTGTGTGTGTGTGTGTGTGTGTGTGTGTGTGTGTGTGTGTGTGTGTGTGTGTGTGTGTGTGTGTGTGTGTGTGTGTGTGTGTGTGTGTGTGTGTGTGTGTGTGTGTGTGTGTGTGTGTGTGTGTGTGTGTGTGTGTGTGTGCGGCTTAGATGGCCTGCTGGTTGAAGTTCATTTACAGATGGGCTCCTGACTTCTTACTTCTTAGTGCCCACCCCTTCATACAACAGACAAGATGTCCATCCAGAATCTCTCCCTTTTTTCCTGTTTGCTTGTTTTTAACTTTTTTTGTATACATGTTAGGGAGGAAGTTGCTAGAACAAACCTTCCTTGCCGTTCTGATTATAGATTCCGGGGGTATTGTGAGGTAAATTCTTACCTATAGCCACCTTTTTTAATGTATTAAACCAGTCACAATATAGCACTGACCATGCCTCTTCAAAACCTCAGATGAATTGCACATTAATGATTGAGGACTGCATAGAGACATGATGGGATCAAAGTCCTGCTAGATGCTGGGATGAGCTTGTCTTCTTCCAGTCATGATGAAGCAGGTGGTGCCATTTTAGTTGCAGGATACCTCTCATTCTGCTTTCAATGACGTCTAAAGTTTGAACTTTCTCCAAGAATAAAGCTAATGGAACATGAGCAACATCTCAACTATAAATGCACCAAGTCTCTGTGTGTACACGCGTTCCACACCACCACAGGGAGTGCAGTGCCCGGTGTTGAGTCGGTCGGACCTACAGTTGTCCAGCACCGCCCCAAAAAGGCCTCTGCCCCGCCGGGCCCTGGACTGGGCCCTTGCCCAGGGTCCATATATGGAGCTGACCTGTTCTGACCTCACAACGCTCCATATTTGGGCATGCCTGACACAGAACTCCATAAGCTGGCCTGTTCCGACATCCCAACACTCCATATTTGGGCATGCCTGACACAGAACCCCATAGGCCCCACGGGCACCTCTCTAGTTCATATCAAGTAGCAACAATCCCTGTGACAGTGGTGCGGAGGGGTTGGCTTATGAAGTGTAACTTATTATTAATCTTTTGTCATTAAAGTATATATGTATTAATTTTCAAAAATAATTACATTAAAAACAAAATGTAAATGAAAGAAAGAAAAACAAGCAGTTAAAACTAAGCTAACAGAACAACACCTCCATACACCTCTATGATTATAACAATAGTGATAGTCAATATGTCAATTGATGTGTTTCAACACAATACTATAATAACAACCTTTAATGTACAAACAAAAATAAATAGTCCCATGCTAAATGAAACTTCCCTTTAAAAATGTCTTCCTGGCAATCAATTATTTTAAAGTTTCTTAACCTTATTTATTTTTCTTGTTATCTGTATTGCTTCTGTACTGTATGTCGGCCTCAATATTCAATGCTGTTGCATTGAGTGTTTGAGTGAGTGACTAATGCAACCTTCTTAATCTTGATCTTGGTAAAATTACTTTCTTTTCCTCATTTTATGGTCAAAGTTCTGTTATTTTATGGTCAAAATGTAATTATGTTATGGACAACCTCTTGTAGCCTTTGTTAACTGTGGATATGGGGAATTAAGGAAGGATCAGTCAAGCCTTTATGACCATGAAACTTGGGCATCAATTATTTCTTTGCTTAATACCAGTAGAGGGCAATACTGCTAAAACTACAGTGACCAACTCACAGATCCCTCTCAAACACACAAATCATTGCATATATTTCTGCTGTTTCTGGAAAGGATGACTGCATTGCTTTCAGAGTAGACATTATTAGTTTAACAAAGAGGGAAACGACATTGAATGGTGCTGTGCCGTCTGTTCTTGTAAAAAGACAGGGAACCAAACAGGGAGGTGACTGTAAATCACGACCGAGTGCGATGCGAGAAGCAATTCATAATTTCAGTTAAGATCTTCCCCCGTCCCCGTAGCCCAGACAGTCCATCCATCTGTGTGCTTCATTGTGTGTAAAGGAAGTGGATGTACCTCAGCCTGAAATATGCCCCTTTCAGAAAGCCAATGTTGAGCCACTGAAGGCGAGATCTACTGTAGAATGGGATGGAAAAAAGCTAGAAAAACGTATGAATAAGTGACCAGCGGGGTGAGACTAACCAGGCATGGCACCGAACATCACCAAATGCATTAGTCAAATAAATAAATATGCGCACGCACGCACGCACGCACGCACGCACGCACGCACGCACGCACGCACGCACGCACGCACGCACGCACGCACACACACACACACACACACACACACACACACACACACACACACACACACACACACACACACACACACACACACACACACACACACACACACACACACACACACACACACACACACACATACACACACCATTTTAATGCTTCATTTGTTTCCCCTATTACTCAATGGATGGCTTTTCACTGTAGATTGGATAAATCATAATGTGGCTGTTAGAGGATGAGGTGAGTCATAGTGTTAACTGAAGGCACACACACACTCAACAGGGTCATGTCCACTGGTTTGGTTCAAGCACCTGGACCTTAAAATTACATCACGGGCAGAAACGCGCACACACACACACACACGCACGCACTTACTTTATATGTTTATTTGGACAGGACGCATAATTATGGACGTCACATGGACGTAAATACACCGGATATAGCACAGTTGCTAATTTTCATCCGCAGTCCTCACAGGAAACACTAAACGGAAAAACAGACAGTCAAACAGTGGAATACATTTACATGACATTACATAGGGAACAGCATAAAAAAGAAATACACCTAAAATAATCATAAATGGTTGCAGCTTTGGTTTTCAAGCAACCATTTTTTTTTATTGTATTTAAAAGAGTGAAATGTAGCACAGTCCCTTATACGCAGAGGAAGGCCATTCCATGCTACACAACCCTGTACTGAGAGGCACACACACATTGGCTATACCGTACACACATGTATTGGCTATACTGTATTTACTAAAGGGGCGCTGTTAGAGGAAAGGCTGTGGGCTCAACAAAGGGTATATAATCATTGCTATTATATGAGGTATATGTACAATGTAGACATCATTGGCTGATGATGGTGCTAGAGTCAAGTCATGGACTGACTCAACTACGGTAGTTAGGATTCATCCTCTGGGGTGCATGAGTGTGCTCAGCAAGGTTCAGGGCAATCCACCCATTTTGAGCTCTCTTCTATACATAAGTGGATATTTTGACCTAAGGGTGGCACTAGAGTGAAGGCCAAGGGGTCACTAAAGGTCACTAGAGGTGCACAGCCAATTCCTTGGTAATCCAGCCAATATCTTTTAGATATCGTTTAGGTTGTGGGATTGCAGCTGGACAGGCAGACCAACTAGAGAAATAGACAAATCTGTTCTATACTGTTGTTCTAAGCTGTTCTACTATACAACATTCCATTCCTGACCTGTTCTGCTATAGGCTCCTGCCCCTGGACAGATTCAACATGCAAAACTACGGGGTGTTTTCCTCTGGCTGTATTTTCTGGGGAAGGTGCACAGTAGCAATGAAGAATGACACTTATACACATGTACATACGACACCCTCTGGCACGACATGAGTGCTTCCCTACAATGTCTCTCTCTAAAAAAAAAAGAAGAAAAGCATGCACGCACACGCGCGCGCACACACACACACACACACACACACACACACACACACACACTGGTTAACAGCTCTAAAATGGACATCATATGAAAAACAACTCTGCTGTTTTTGAAACATTTAAGTGCCCGCGTCTTCATCTGGTGCCCTGGCCTGCGGTGCCTTCCTTCCTGTATTTTTAGACAGCGCTTTTGTCTATGTGGTTTTGCTCTAGTCTAATCTGATGCAGATCGTCCACATGGTGTTATTCACAACATTAAGAGAGAAAGTGTTATTATTCTACCACACATGTTGATCCAATACTATGGCATGACTTTTGGAAGACCTGCCCTGTATATGGTGCTTTGGAAAGAATGAAAACTTCACTTTAGCTTGACCCCGCTCTCATTGTCAGCATGCCACAATTGACCTATAGCTGAGCCCCTCCCCAAACTGCTATGGTCCAATCTCAGCTATGCATAACATGGGTTAGACAAACCTCTCCACCAATAGTTTTCCTATATGATAAAACATTGTTTACAAAAGAAATGCCACGCACATATTTTTCCAGTTGTTGACGGATTTGGAAGAGATTTTGAAGGTCCGTTTCCTAAAACGAACGGGTATTTAATGTGTAAAATCCATGATATTTACATTGGAATTAATGAGCCCGGCTGGAAAGTGTCCAAGTGGGAGTGTCTAAGTGGGAGAGGGCAGGGCTGAATTAGAGGATAATACAATCCAGAGTTTTTATTTATTAATTTACCATGGTGTAACCACTCTCATATTACATTCTCACGGTTAAATGTGAGATATGTTTGCCGTGATGCAACATGCATTTTAAAACTGGTTTAAATATTGAATTATTTAATTATTCTTTATGTCCCTCAAATGTATCTGATATAACCAGTCCATGTCATGTTTGTCTGGCTTCTAAAGTGTTATCTGCAGTAACAAAATGTCCTGATGTGGTGGGGGCACTGTGTATGCAAAATATTTTCTCCACCACACCCTCATCGCAGCTACTCCCCTCCCACATTTTTGACTCATTATAATAATGCATTATGCAAAGTAGGGAGATACCTATGACATCAGTGCATCACGAGTAGCACTAAATCAGTTGGCCTGTTGTGAGACCACTACATAAAACCCCAAATATGATGAGAGAGCCTGAGAATAGGGTATTTGTGGGGATAAAAGTTGAATTTTGTGTGCCTGTGTGTGTGTGTGTGTGTATACATGTACGTACGTGATCTGTGTATTGCTGAGGACCTAGGAAACGATGTGTTGAGTGCGAAGTTGCTCGGAAGAGCGGTTCAGAACTGGCCACACCCTGAACGGTCACTGCACTAGTATAATTAAATGTGCAAATGTCAACGAAACATTCATGCTTCTATCGTGTGTACTGTATGTTATTCCCAAGGAGATCCCCCCCCCCAATTGCGGTGATTGGCTGTGATACACAAAGGCCACGGGTGACGCACAGAGGGAGCACTCGTTTTGGTTCATGTGCTAACCTATTCCATTCACCTCGGCTTGCCAAATGCCAATGCTCTGCATGGGCACAATCACTCGCCTAGATGCACACAGCCTCGCTGTCTGCCTTGTTCTCGATTCTCAAGTGATTTTAAAAGTCATGTATTTGTTGTAAAACCTTGCAATTACACTGGATGTTCTGTAAACCGAAATGAGCACAACTTTCCTTGTGATTCACATACAAGCTTCTATAAGTTCACATAACAATGAACAGCCACTGGCATTTACTCCAGCAGTTATCCTACAGTATTATAGTTATGCGTTTGTATTGCTGTTGTTTAACAAGTAAAACTGTTAATGAGTGTAGTTTTGACTGTGGGTGAGTTTCACAGTCATCCAGTGTGACCTCTCTGAAGATTTTTCTGAATGAAAGACGTACTGCTCTGTGTCTTTATAGAGAGCAGAGTCTTTATTGTTTAGACAGGTAATGGGCTGAGTAAAACATGACCACAGAAACCACCGTTACGCCTGATCTAGTTACACACGCACATGCATTGGCATGTGTGTGTGCCCATTATGTGTGCATGCTTGTTCATGCACTCGTCTCTGCTTTTGCTTGTGTATTTGTGCGTGTGCAATGTGTCGGTATGTATGCCTGTGTTTGCGTCGCACGTGCATGTGTGCGAGTATGTGTGTCTTCGCGATCACCATAACATAACAGCAGGTTATGGGGTTAGAGCGCCTGTGTTTATTTGTTTGTCTAGCAGATGCCCTTATGCGGGCCACTCAGCCTGCGGTTCATTTAACACATCCACCTATTTACACAGCTGGATATGAGCTGATAGGGAGAGGCTGCGGTGAAACATTTAATGTTAATGTAGAGGGGAGGACAGAGGAAGTTTTGGCACTTTCACTCTTTTCTTTTCTCTACTTTCCCTGCTCTGCTGCTTCTTTCTTTCTTTCTTTCTTTCTTTCTTTCTTTCTCTCTCTCTCTCTCTCTCTCTCTCTCTCTCTCTCTCTCTCTCTCTCTCTCTCTCTCTCTCTCTCTCTCTCTCTCTGGTTATACACACTCTGAAATTTGTCCGTCTGTCTGTCTGTCTGGATCTAGACCATCTCTCATTGTCTCCACCAGCCGAAGGCATGGGGGAGAGTATGTTTTGCACTCCGTCCGTCCGTGTGTCCGTCCGTCCGTGTGTCCGTCCGTCCGTCCGTGAGCAGCTAATCTCGGCCACCGTTAACCCGGTCGATGCCAAATTTTGCACACACACTCCCTGGATGCCAACCATGAACCTCTGCCCCAAACTTTCCAGAACGGCCTGTTATAGCGCCACCAGGAGGCCGCTTTGTGCAAAACAAGTTTTTGCACAGTACACCTACAGATTGTGTCCAAACATCACGCAAATTGGTACACAGTCTCTCTAGAGCCATTCAACCAAACCGGTCTTTCAGATTTCTCAGACTCCATCCTGATTGGTTAAGATTGGCTTCCAAAATTCACAGGAGTGCTCAGTTTCAAACAAAATGCTGCAAATCATGAACACATCGCGTGATTTCCGTGAAATTGTGCACCCACATTCCCACTAGGCCGAGGACGAAATGCCACATGAACAATTTCAACTCAGCCTCAAGGTGGCGCTATAACTGGCCCAAAAGTGTTTTTACCTCTAACTGCACGGATCTGTGGATAACTTTGTATGCCAACTCCCTAGAGGCCAAGGAAAAACCTTTGCCTGGAATTTTTCACATCTGCTCTTTATAGCGCCACCAGGAGGCCGACATATGTAAAACACATTTTCTATTATTACTCCTTCACATTTTATCCAAATTTCACGCAAATCGGTACACATGATCTCCATAGTCATGTGATCAAGATTTGTTTGATTTCTCATATTCCATCCTGATTGGCCACGATTGCCTCCTACAGTTTTCAGGAGTAGCAAATGGCCACAACTCCTCAACGCGGCGTCCGATTGCGATGAAACTGTGCACGCATATTCCCACTAGGCTGAGGAAGAATCCTGGTGGAGACCTGTGCCGATTGGCACTTTATCTAGTTTACCTTTGCAGACAATCTCTTTCCTCCACCGCTCTCTTGTCCCCTATCACTCTTCTTTATCTCTCCCTAACTTTCTCTCATCACCTAGTCCTAGTATATAGTACACCTCTAACTCTCTCCTCCCTCCCCTCTTTACTCTTCTTCTTCTTCTTCATACAAAAGCCACATGGAAGGTCTGGTTCTAATCTCCGCATTCTGGGATCTCCATTTGTTTTGCTAGTTCAGGGACCTCACATTGCAGTTTCCAGTGCCCAGGACCCACTCAGTGCAGATTTAATTAGATAAGGTGAATGGTGAAATTGGACATGGGGAGTTTTACAGAGAGACAGCAGGTTCGCCCTTGGCACGATGTGAGCCCTACTAAACAATACACTCTCCCCTGCATGGGAGGCGCATTACGAGGCTGAGAATGTAGATGGCATACTTAGCTTTGCCCTGATATTTACAAATAGTGTGTGGGGCCGTTTCCATAGATTCATGCCAACCTATGCTTGTCCCTTTTGAGAAAGACACCAAAAAGCTATAGCCGGAGTTCCATTTCCTTACTCTTTTGCAGAGTTAAATTAAGTCGCTTTCTTTCTTTCTTTTTTTCTTCCTTTTTTTTCTTTTTTGAGGGGCACAAACTCCTCCAAGTTGGCGTTTGAAGATTATACGTCATATGGCAGCCAAGTCTCATGGTTTGTTTAGAGCACTTATGGTGAAAATCATTTGCCAGCCAAGTCTATAGACTTTAATGTTTGTTTAAGGCACTAAAGGACAACGTAAGACGTCATGTGGCCGATATAAATACATATATAACTAATTTTGTTTCATACAAGAAACAAGCCAGGATGTATAAAGAAAAGAAACAGTACAATAGAGCGTCGCAGTTCCACCCCCTTTCAGAATGACGACAATTTCCCATAAATTTTTCCCATAGATGTTCTTTGACCTTTAAGCGTCTGTTGGGAATGTTTCAATGGGAAATGTTCTTCTCGGCCGCTTGTCGGGGGCAGGACTGCGATGCTCTATTGTAACCAATGTGGAAGACGCAAATAAGGTGCCCGTACTGTGATTTATTTTATACAGTAGGTCAGGAAACCAATGGCAGAGAGAGGGGAGACATGTGAGCCACCATGCCGGCAGTGTTATCCCACCTACATGTAAACACTCATTGTAACTTTGGGAAGGCTGATGCTGCCATGTACAGTCTGAGACAATTGCATGACATGTTGGAGATATGAGCTTCTCAGCTGACCGCAGAATGTTTTATAACGTGATATATCTGCAGTTCATCTGTAGACAGCTTGTGGTGTACAATTTATCCTGAGGTCACGTCACACAAGCTGTATTCTGCACATCTGATGATGATGCTAATCCGTGACATGAACACATCAAAGCGACTCCTGCATATCTTCTGTCTCTAATTTGTTTTCGATGCTTCCCAGCATGTTTCTTTCAGACTGGTGCAATAACAGTACTGGCTTGCATAATGATGGCTGTATCTCCATCCATCACTGGCCCGTTGACATTAAAGGCTCCTCATTACCCAGCATCTTGTCACGGACAGACCTCTGATTCACAGAGAGAAGACTGAAGCCATTAGGCCCTGGTGGAGGGGTGGGTAGGGTGGACGGATGGGTGGAAGGAACAAGTGGCTCTGGAATGGGAAGGGAGGGAGCTGAAGAGACATGGACGGGGAAGAGAAAGCATGGTCATAAACGGAACAAGGGATGGAGACGGGAGAGAATTTGCATTGGAGGGAGAAAGAAGGGCTTACAGAGTGAGCATAACAAGTGTTTAGCGGTTTTCATGACCCTGGGCAGACCCTGCTGCCATGATGTAACTGGAGTTGGTGGATTATTTTGGCCAAGGCCCTCTAATAACAGTACTATTAGCATGCTGGGCTGAGTAGAATTATACACGACATGATTCAGGTGGGTTTGATTAAAGAGTACATTGTGCACCAGATAGTGTCTGAGATTATACTGTCTTAGAACTGACTGGCAGGTGGAGTGTTTTCTTTTATTTTAGAAAAAGCTCTATAGTGATGATGTTATGATAAAGGTGAGTAGTAAGATTATGATGATGATTTATGGTAATGTTCTTTAAGTTTCTCTTAATTTATCCAAGAATGATGATGTTATGAAAATTGTGAGTTGTGAGATAATGATGATGATGATTTATGGTGATGGTCTTTATTGAGCTTCTCCTCATTTATCCAAGGAATTGTTTGCATGGTCTTTCTCAGCGCAACCTGGCTACACATTCACACGCACCTTGAGCTGCTTTGAACCGCTTTCTGTGTCTGAACGTGGACTGTGCAATACACTGCAGGTGCATGTGTTGTTCAAAGGAATTTGGGCTGGTGTTGCTTTTTCCCTTCTTTCCCTATACAGACTGGATGTCTTTGGACTGGTGATTTTGTCATTTGAGCTTGATGATGACAATGTGGTCAAGTGTGAAGTTATTGACTCAAACTGACGATTATTAAAGATGATGTTGCTGATTGTGTTTACAATTAGTTTGTTCTTTCTGCCTCTTTCCACCAGTTATCAATTATCATTTATTTCTCTCCTTTTCCTATTTCCTTTTCCTCCTTTCATGTCCATTGTCTCTCAGTATTATATACTGGATTGCATTATGTCCAGAGACATGTTTAATGTTCTGTGTGGTTACAAATAATTCAGCCGCGGTCTTTTTTTAAGTATACTGTTGGCATCACATGTGGTTTCATGGATGTCCACTGAGCAATCAAACTCAATTAACCAATGTACCGAACCCTCCGAGTGGTCATTTCTATTCTGATGTGCTGGATTGAATTATCATGCCAGGCCGGAGAGTGGTTCAGATTAAATTTAAGTAAATCACACAAGAACCACTGTATCTGGCCTGTTAAATGTTTTGACAATGGATTCTTATGGTCTGAATTAGGGTCTATATCCACCTTTGTCTATCCACCCTTGCTTTAATCCTGTCTTTTCTTGTTATCTTATCTCACTTTACTGTATGTCAGTGTAACTATATGATCTTGTCACTTCCTTCTCTCCGACTCCTTCTTCGTTCTTTCTTCGTTTCTTCTTCTTTCGTTCTAACCTCCTCATTCATGCCCCTACCTCTAACTCTATAAATGCCTTCATGTTAATCCATCCATCTACTGTAGGGGTTTCCTGTCAGGGCTGGCCGGCCATGCACTGACACTCAACACATGCATGCATGCATGCATGAAAGTATGCACGCACGCATGCATGCAAACACACGCACGTGTGTGCGCAAATTGAGCACACAACGCATGCATGCACCCATGCCACTCTTAAGCACAAACAAAGATGCATGAACAGTATCAGTCTGTCCTGAACTGATCATAAATTAATTGACGATGCCTAAGACCAATACTCTCGATTATGCAGCTCTAATCAGCATCACAGTCTAATGTTTTTATTCTATCAAACAATATGGTGTTAAAATCCAATTTAAAACAGAACACCCTCACCCCCCCCCCCCTTCTATCTCTCCCCCGCAGCACTCTCTAGGCGTGATAAAAGTCCCTACTGTACTGCATGTATAGTGTCACTACAGTCACTGTACAGCAGCACAGGTCTGCCATATTTAGCTGATATTCTGTTGTCGTGTCTAAAACGTTCCCTGTTTTTATCTTTACAGATTCCAGACGTACTCTTTGTGAGAGGGCAGCGGCCAAACATCTGTGTGTTGGCACTCAGCGACAGGTCTGCTACAGATTGGTGATATGCACGGAACACACAAGTACTCTCTCTCTCTTATACACACACACGCATGCACGCACGGCTTAATGGACACTATACATGAGGGAAAAAGGGCATACATATCAACCGTCTGTCCCTATAGTCTCAAGCCTAATTTAGACTTAATTGCATGGCAGTATCGCTCACGAAAATCCCCTATTTGTATGGGTTTTCATGCACTGCATCATGTTTTTCGGTTGACAAGTATAATGAGTCTCCACATTCAGGATGCTGGGGGAGTAAACAATGAAGTTAAGCACGACAAATCCTATTACAAAGTCACTATTTCCTTGAAATTAGAATCTCAAGACGGGGAAAGCAAAATTAGGTTAGAAAAGTCCACAAAAAACAACAATAGGTTATCACATATTCTCCCGGACACAGATGTGATTGTTTTAGCCATGATACTGTTCCAGTTGGCAGCTGCTTGCTGGGTTAAGGGGCGTTTTTAAGCCTGCACCCTTATGTTTTCGCTTTTATTTTATGAAAGTTGTATATCTACCACTGAAACGGTTTTCCACTGTTTGCGATGACAAGGAACACCTGCTGTGCGTGCAGTGTACGGAATACGCTTCAGATATAAAGCTTTATTATTTTGTTTTGCGTGACATCGTTATGGTTATACAGCATATCCTTTCTCAATCTCAAATATCTCACTCCCTCAGTCTCTGTACCTCCAATGTAAAATCGTGGAGGTTAATTTAATTCTGAGAGTGTAAAAATGGACCCCTGCCTATGTAGCTCTCTGGCTGGAGTAAAAAATCTCATGTGGAGAAACAATATCTGGTGTCCACTCTCAGCAAAGCTAATGGGACGGAGGAGAGGAGGACACTGAAGTCCACATTAACAGACTGGCCCGTAATCCAGGGCTCGGGTGCCATTTATCTGACAGGCTTGTTGCAGTGTTTCTTTTTTTCCTCATGAAAAGCAGCAGGTTTGTGTTTGGGCAGATGGAGGGGAGTTGGCCGACGCTCCCCTGGGATGAAATCGACTCTGCTGTGGACCTAGGTCCATGTTTATCTTTGGGCTTTATTCGATGTTGATGTTGGCCGCATGAGAGAACCGCTTTGTTTAAAAAACTATTTTTAAGGGAAGAACTGAGCGGGATTGTGTGTGTGTGTGTGTGTGTGTGTGTGTGTGTGTGTGTGTGTGTGTGTGTGTGTGTGTGTGTGTGTGTGTGTGTGTGTGTGTGTGTGTGTGTGTGTGTGTGTGTGTGTGTGTGTGTGTGTGTGTGTGTGTGTGTGTGTGTGTGTGTGTGTGTGTGTGTGTGTGTGTGTGTGTGTGTGTGTGTGTCATGAGCATGAGGTAAAGGTAATTTTAAGAAACACATGCAACTGCTGTCCCTGCAGTGCTTTGCACATGATGGACATCTGCAGAAATAGTATATGTTGCCCAGCGCTTAGCGTGGTAAAGACACAGTCAGTAATGAGCTGCAGTTAAATTGTTGGATTTGGAAGTTCACATGAAACAAGCCTGCATATAACACTGTACATATATAGTTAAATAGGTTCTTTTCTGGCAAATCGTGTTTGACAAACCCTCGGGTGATGCAATTCAGCAAGGGTTTCAGCTGAATACTTGTACTGTAGTAGTTATTTTTACTTCTTTTTTTGTCACTTTCTTTCCTTCAGTACGTATAATTAGTTTAAGGTGTTAAATGCTTTCCCTGGGGAGAAATTCTACTCTTCTGGGTAAAACGGGAACTGGCTTAGGTAGTGCAGCTGTTAATCATGTTGTTACGTTCAACACTGGGAAGAGACTGGCCATGAAATTACACTTTATTCCTTGCTTACATGAGTGGAACGCAAAGCACTTACTGTAACCCTGAGTTATCCCTGCAGCAGATTTGTATGGGCACTGTAGCTACATTACAGGGTATGTGTGTTTGGTCTGCTCTCAAAGAAATATACATGTCCGAAAGACACCCGCCGTGACTCTGAGGTGTTTTCGGTTGCCATAGATTCAAAGTAGCATAAGTCATATTGATGATGACATCATTTCTTGTCTTCTCTCTGCTGTGTTTGGCCTTTCTTTAAAAAAAATATGACATCACCAGCCTGAATGTAGAAAAAGAAAAAGAAAAGGGAAAGCTTAGGAGAATAGAAAGGTGAATAAAAGATACAGTCTTCGGCCTGAGGATACAATTTAATAGAAAAAGATAAACTAGTAAAAAACAAGAAAAGGAATGGAGAGAAGAGCCCTGCACACAGAAAAGAGTGAAGGAAGAAAATGCAACGAAGGCAACAAAAGATGAAAGTGAAGAAAGTGAAGGAAAGTGAAGGACTAAGATGTCAGAGGCACCACCAGCAGAGGGGGAAGAGTTGTTGGACAGCCAGCGGTTTGCACCTGAGCACCATAATGATGACTCATGCTAAAACAAACGTTTGGTCCAACGGACTGAGACCACAGCTGGCAGACCCTTGGCTGCCGCTACAGTATATGACGTCAAACTGCACTGATGCAGCGGGATGGACACCAGTGTAGGAACAGAGAGGCAGACATACAAGTAGATTGTCTGACAAAACAAGAATCATGACGCAAAAGAAGCAGACACACACACACACGACATACACGGGCACGCACACACACACACACACACACACACACACACACACACACACACACACACACACACACACACACACACACACACACACACACACACACACACACACACACACACACACACACACACACACACACACGGCTGGATGGATGGATGGATGTGAGAGAAGACAGATTAACAGAGGGAGTGAAAGATGGATGGGGGTTTAGATGTCACTAACTTACTAACAGACGAATAGCGAAACACATACACAGCTGCAAAGAAAGATGCCATTTTTACAAGGCATGATTGTTGGCAAGGAGGCTCTTTGATTGTCTGAGAGTGAAGATGATGAGTGATGGTGTGATGTCTGGAGCTGGAAATTAAGTCTTCTGTCTGCTATTTCTGTATCTTTCTGCTCGTATCATTGTTGTCATAAAACCTTTAAACATTGTCTATAATTGTGCTAGTATACATACGCGTGTTTGCTACCTGAAATGTCACCTGCCAGCCGGTTTAGACAGTATTCTTCGTACCATACCATAATTTAAAACGGTTCTACTGGCCTAGTGGTCCGGGCACCCCGGCTCCGTTGCAGCCTGACAGCGTGTTGCAGGTTCGAGTCCCGATCCCGACAACACTTGCTGCATATCACTCCCCAATGTCCCCATTTCCTACTGTATAGTATATCAATAAAGGCAGAAAAAGGTAAAGAAATATAATGTATATTTATGGGGGGGATCGTTCCACACCCTATACCCTTTAATCATCAGATAAGTATTATAGGTAAATAATTAATTATTATTTGTCAGGCAAACTGCATGTTTTCGTGGATGGATGATGTAAGTAGGTACAGTATCTGTCATTTGTCATTGATCATAATAATGATAATCAAATCAATGCTTGTGTTTGTGCTGCCAGTTGGCAAAGTATGTGGAGCACAGTGTGTGTGTGTGTGTGTGTGTGTGTGTGTGTGTGTGTGTGTGTGTGTGTGTGTGTGTGTGTGTGTGTGTGTGTGTGTGTGTGTGTGTGTGTGTGTGTGTGTGTGTGTGTGTGTGTGTGTGTGTGTGTGTGTGTGTGTGTGTGTGTGTGTGTGTGTGTGTGTGTGCGCGTGTGCGTGTGTGTGTTCTATGTCACTGCATGTTACTTTTCACTTGTCACATGTCAGATTGAAAGTATTACACCAGCTCAGAAAAATAAGAAAAAGAACATGAACTTGGCCATGGAGAAGGAACCCATTGCCTGAGGTAGAAAGTGTACCCACAGACGGCCAAGCTGAACCAGCCGACATAAGGCTTTCTTTGCCATTATCCGGAACGGCTCTTTCTACAGCCAGAGAGGATCCCTACACAATTGTGATCCCGCTCACTGGCGATGGGTTATACTGGGTGAAGAAAAGGCCTGTATCATGGTAAAACAATGATGCTGACTAGCACAAAAATGAGTGTTCTCATATAGTCGATTCATTTAATGCCTCAACTTGTGAAATGAGGCATAAGGAAGATAAACAGGTCCCATTACCTGGCGTCAACTTGCCTGCAGGTGATTGAATGAACAGGGCAAAAGGTGGATTATATCAGGGGTTCTCAACGTTTTTGGCTGGGGACCCCCGGAAATGCTTTGGTCATGTCTCGCGACCCCCGCCCCGCCCCCCTTCCCCACCCCAATACAAACTGACTGCAAAATAACCTTAATAATATAGAAAATATATCATGAATGAATATAAACCAGATATAATCATTAAGGAAAGTTGATGCATGTATAGTGTACTATGTAAACTCCATTTCCCAGCCATTCAGTTGCAATTTTTTTTTTTTTCTTTTAATAATTTGGGGACCCCCAAAATAATTTGGCGACCCCCCGAGGGGTTGCGACCCACGGATTGAGAACCCCTGGATTATATCACCTGGGCATGAGTGCACTTTTGGCACCCCGCACCGGAAGCATTTGGCAATAAATCCTGTATTGTAACTAGAACGATGGTGATATTTCAGACACAAAGGTTCTTCCTCAGACCTCTGATATAGACAGAAAGTCACCATTTTAACCACTTATACCCTATTTTTGCTGCCTCTTATGATTTAGTTATTTTGATATTAGTTATTTGGTATTTGTTGTTTTCTACAATATGTTATTTTCTATGTTTAATTTCTATATTGGTTTCTAAACTGTTTAATGACTATTTTGGTAAAGGTTCAACAACAACAACAACATAGTATGTACAAAGACAAACTTCACAACGACCACATGGACATAGAAATCAAAAACAAATAAAATAAAGACATAAAAAAGGTTCTTTCCAAGAGACATTTCAAATGAAGGAAACGAAGAAGAGAATCACATTATAAAACAAACGGTTCTCGAGTGAACTGTTTTATTTTTGTTTTTCTATTTGATGGTTTGGTTCCACTGCATCATTGTTGATATAAAGGGCACTGTTGAAATTGGTTTTTGAATGGTTTTAAGTTTGGTTAAGTGTGTGAGCTATTAAGATGTCGGGCAAAGGCGACGCCACAATGGCACCTGAAGGGAAAACACATTTAAATGAGCCATCACAAACTGAGCCAGTTCAAGCAACAGAACCACCAGTTAAAGAATTTAACCGATCCTTTGGGTCCCCCCCCTTCCTCGTAGAGGAGAACGATCACGCACCTTACTGAAAAGGGAAAAGTTTTGCGACGTGAGAAAATAAAAAGTTGGTTATATAATTTCGACTGTGTTTATGAGGATTGGAAAATCCAGGCAAAAAGAACAAAAAGGGGTGTCATTAACAATGCTCCACATGATGAGCTGAGTGGCTATATTAAAGCTGTGGAGAAAGACATGGAGGAGTTGAACGAAATCTACAATAAATATCGGGCAATTGAAATGCCACCATGTGACCTGCGCCGCAAACTGGATAAAAGCACTCAAGTGACAAAAAATTTGATTGGTAATACATTAGCTCAGCTACAAGGAAAGGAGGAAGAACTAAATTGGCCTGATGTGAGCTCTGTATTTGACTCTAGTGCAAGTGGCTCTGTAACATGTAAACAATCAAATCACTCTGGTCAATCTCAAGGAGTCTCTCATATCTCTCAAGAAACACAATCATTTCTGATTGTGTTTCTTGTTTACATTCTGTGTTCTCTTGCCTGTCTCTGTTTTGCCACTGATCTGTACAGCACTTTGGTCAACCTTGGTTGTTTTAAAACGTGCTTCATAAATAAAGTTTGATTTGATTTGCTCTCTAAAGCACAATCCGTTAAACAATCTGCTGCAGAGTTTGAAGCCACCCAGTCTGTTCTAAAAATCATGACACAACAGGAAAACCATCGACAAACTTTAATGCAAATGGAAAGGGAAGACATCACAAGAAATCAGACTGGGCATGAATTAAAACTGGAAATTGATCGTTTGGAGGAGCTCAAGAGGATAAAGTCGACCAAAGCTCAATTGCAGATTGATGATGGAGCTTGTCGCAAGCATCTTTCACAGCACAAAATGGAGATAATGAGCAAATTATCAAAGCACTTGCTGAAGCAATCACCTCTAACAGACTTCCCATCCAAGAACCTTCTGTCTTTCATGGAGATCTCCTAAAATTCAATATTTGGAAAACCTCATTTCAGACCCTAATTGAAAGAAAAAATATTCCCATAGTTGAGAAGATCTTTTTGCAAAAATATATTGGAGGCACAGCCAAAGAGGCAATTGATGGATATTGGAAGATAGCATGGAACCTATTGGAAGAAAGATATGGAGATCCATTCATTATCGCTAAGGCATACAGAGACAAACTGCACAGTTGGCCAAAAGTGAATCGAAAGGATGCTACAGAACTAAGAAAATGTGTTGCTGCAACCCTATCACTTCATTCAAAGCAGTGCGACAAAGAGAAAATGACAACCACAATAGAGTCAAGAATCCACCTGTCGCCTACAAAAATCCAACTGCACAAATCTTCACTACAGCTACTACTGAAAACCCTTCTAACATATTCCACCTCTGCAATAAACCGGGTCATGGTCTTTTCAATTGTTGCCATTTCATAGCCAAGCCGCTTTCTGACAGAATTCAATACATACGCAGTGAGAAACTTTGTTTTGCATGTTTAACCCCAGGCCATCAATCGAAAGCTGTAGCCATAGACTGACATGTGACACATTTTGTACCCAAAAGGGAATCGAGTCACAGAGGATGGGTCACAGGCAACACCTATCCATAGTCCATACAGTGACCAACTTATTGAACAGTGTTGTACAACAGGAAACAAATGCTCAAACCACCTCAATAATACCGGTTTATGTGTCCACACCAAATGACCCTAAGGAAGTTCTTGTCTATGTCATGCTTGATTCCCAAAGTGACTCTTCATTTTTACTTGATGAGGTGGCAGACATGTTGAATGCCCCTGCAGAACCGGTTAAGTCAAGGTTGTCTACCATGTCTTCAACTGTAGCAAGTAAGAGACTTAAAGGCGTACAAGTAAGAGGATTCTTTTCCGACAAGATCACTGTACCCACTACTTATACACCCGTGAATTCATTCCAGCAAACCGGTCTCATATTCCTACCCCACAAACTGTCAGGTCATGGCCACATCTGCAGCATCTGTCAGAGCACATTGCACCTTCTCAAGATTGTAAGATTGCCCTTTTGATTGGCTATAATTGCTCCCAAGACCTTCTTCCTAGAGAGGTTGTAAGCGGCGAAGAAAATTGTCCCTATGCTCAAAGAACCGATTGTCATAAGTTATGGAGCACCATGTGATTATTACAGTGACCTTGTTGGCATCAGTCACCGCATTTGCATAAGGCAAGTGACTCCTGAAACAGCTGTTGTTGTATGATAAAGGGGGAGGGGTTAGGAGAGGGATTGATATTGTGATGTCACTAATGTGGTGTATTTCGATTGGGCCTTTTGACTGGCTTTCAGCTTTCAGGAAGAAACCAAAAATACACAGGGAAGACATATTTCAATATTCTTCTAGCCACACCTGGTATGGGTGTAGAAATAGTCTTACAAGCGGACCACGCCCCCGCCTGGCGACGCCAGGGGCGGCGCTGTGTAGCCCTCCAAAAATATATTTTTCTGAAAAAATAAATAAACTAAATAAAATAAAATAAAATAAAATCTCTGGTGGGTGACTAGGGGCCCGCTCCCCATTGAACAAATGGACAAGAATAAATAGACTATTTGCACCCCTGTTCCCTCCTAACAACAACGTTTCATGATTTCATCTGTTGCACTGATAGTGCCTGGTGCTTGCTTTAAGTGGTGGATGTTGGTTGGGCAACTGGTAATCCGCACATATAGTATCTCCGTTGCCTAGGAGAGCTGACCCTTCAACGGGAAGGGAAATAAATAAAACGACAGAAAAAAAGGATTGCATGCAGCCTCCAATTCTATTCCCTGTCAAAAACTCAAAACAAGCTTTAGAATAAACGTTAGAACAAGTTAGAATTGAACAACTAAACAAATGATGGTCAATACAAAAGTCATATGCAACCTTTGTCCCTTTTTAGTGGTACCGATATCCTCAAAAGAGGCCTTACAGTTGCCATTTCCTCTCTCTGATGGGTGGTCCAGCTAATTGATGAAATTAATGTTAATGCCAGGTGTAAAGCAGTAGCCAAATCATATGCAACAAAAAATCTCCAATTGTCACTCAGGCTGTGAGACATTCTTCAGTGGTGTTTTTGTGATGAATACATTATTGGCAGAAATTGATTGAAGATCAGTTATGTGATGTGATGTCATGTCATGAAACAATTGTTTGGGTTCCTGATTAATTTATTTTCCTTTAACACATAAAAACTGCGGGTATGCTTGAGTTCGATTTTGTGAAGGAAATGGTTGATTTTGAAGATTTCATGAGCAATGACTGTATTACACGTGTACATCTGCAAAAGCTTTGTTCCACTATCTATAGACCAATAGATCGTTGGTTATTGCTTTATGGATTTATGGTGCCTGTCACAAACGCTAGTGGTGAGCATTATATTTCGAAGTTGGCTCCTGTGGGGGAAAAAGACAGAATAAGACGGAGTTCAAGAAAGCATCTCACCTTGATATCCAGTGAAAGGAATGTCGATTTTACTGACATGATAAAGTACTTTGGTTCTTTGGTTCTTTTGTCCCTCTACACCAAATCTCTTCACTGAAAATAACCGATCTAGAAGCTCACGTGTCAGGACACATTGTGAGGTATTTTGGCCAGAATACGGGCATATATATATATATATATATATATATATATATATATATATATATATATATATATATATATATATATATATATATCCTAGGGCCCATCGCTTCTAAAGTGTATGTAGGCTACAGTGTCAGTGTGCATGTGCTACATTAGATACAGTACAACATGTGTACAAAACATCCATGTATCATTCTTGTTGCTGCCAACTTGTGTGTTGGTTTGGGCCTGGAACAGAACATGCATGTCCGTGACCTGGCATGAAATCCTGTGCCAAACTAAACACTAAAGGTGCATCTGCGTTCTCCCTTGAAAAGACCTGGCAGCAGCCTGGTGTCCGTCGTGCGTAGTTGGTAGTAAAACATGCTCTGTTTTTGTACAGTGGTAAACCATGCAGGAACATGACGTTTGTTTTTAGTGTCTTGCAGTGTCAGGGTCAATCCACTTTCAGTTCAGTCAGTCCAGTAACTGGGATTATTTTGTAGGTGTTAGATATTGGTCTCTGGGAGTTCGCACTGCCTGATATCTATGATTTTGATTTCTGTTTGATTAACATGATGGCATTAAAATGCTGGAATGGTTAAATATTAGTGTAGAGACTCTTTTGGTTAAATCAAATTAGGGAATTAATAAAACTGCAATTAGAATTGTTCCAGCCTCCATCCATCTTCAACCGATTATCCATAGTCGGGTCACAGGGGCTACAGCTCCACCAGAGAGCTCCAGACTTCCCTCTCGAGAGCAACATTAGTAACTTCCTCCTGGAGGATCCTGAGGCGTTGATCCTTGGTCTGCCCCGGGGTCTCCTCCCAATGGGACGTGCATCGAGGACCTCCCTAGGGAGACGCTCGAGAGGCATCCGAACCACCTAAGCTGGCTCCTTTCATGGTGAAGAAGCTGCGACTCTACTCCGAGTCTCTCTCGCATGACTGAACTTCTCACCCTATTTCTAAGGGAGATGCCAGCCACCGGTCGGAGAAAACTCAATTTGGCCACTTGTATTATTGTATTATTGTATTGTCATGACCCACACTTCATGACCATAGGTGAGAGTAGGAACGAAGATAGCTTGGTAGACTGAGAGCTTGCCTTCAGGCTCAACACTCATCATTGATATTTGTAATTCTGTAAAAATGACTGAAGCACACTCCTGGTAGAGTGCACTATAGTATAGTAGAAGACCAGTAAAAAGTGCATTGCAGAAGTCTAACCACTTAATAAAAGCATGAATTTATCATTAATGTCCCCTAACCACATGAGACCAGAGAACACTATGGTATTGTACCGTGACTGTACAATCCCATAGTGTTCACTGGTCTCAGTGGTGTAAATCTTGTCTTTCTATGAAAGTTTATACTGTGTGCCAATGATGGAAAAAAATAACAGAAAGTGGGAGGTCTGTCTGTCTGTCTGTCTGTCTGTCTGTCTGTCTGTCTGTCTGTCTGTCTGTCTGTCTGTCTGTCTGTCTGTCTGTCTGTCTGTCTGTGTCTCTCTCTCTCTCTCTCTCTCTCTCTCTCTCTCTCTCTCTCTCTCTCTCTCTCTCTCTCTCTCTCTCTCTCTCTCTCTCTCTCTCTCTCGATCTGTTCTAGCTTATCTCTCCCTCTCTTCTCATCTGTCATCCTGGAGTTATTTATGGTCTCTGCCCTGCAGTGCCCTCACAGTCTACAGGGATTTTGCCTACTTTGCACCTTCTACCCCAATTGCGTGCTTGCGTGCGTGCGTGCGAGGCGAGCGAGGCACAACCTGCCTCTCTCCACATCTATCTGCTGTCTGTTAAATGAAGGCAATGATGAGCAGCCTCTATCAGCAGATGCCATCTTTGCCCTGTCATCGATGGTTTGCAGGGCCACAGAGGAACCCTGAATGCCTGGCAGCTTCTCCTTTCCAAGGCCCCTTTCCAGCCATGCAGCGTGTCCCCTCAGCCTGGCAGCTTCTCCTTTCCAAGGCCCCTTTCCAACCATGCAGCGTGTCCCCTCAAATTCCTTCCCTCCCCATCTCTTTTAGGTACACATTTATCACTCACACTTAGATGATATGCCGTCTGATCGTCCTGTTTTCCCTTGGCCTGCTTTCTTCTAAGCTCTCTCTCTCTCTCTCTCTCTCTCTCTGTGCTTGATGAGGTCAAATTGCACTGACTCTGAAACAAACAGCCTTTGGAACAGGCAGTGGTGTTGAAAACGTAACTTCACCATCCATGACCAGCATTCTCTCTCTCTCTCTCTCTCTCTCTCTCTCTCTCTCTCTCTCTCTCTTCTGTCTGTGTCACCAGCTGTTCTCTTGTGTTTTTTGGAGCTAAGTGTTTGTTATGATAGGACGGCCAATGTAGTTTGTTCTAAAGAGAAAAATAAACATATCGCTGATGCATTGCATACTTTCAGCCAGGTCAACATGTGTAGCTACGTATAAGCAGCAACAGAATACGATACAATACAGTATATACTGATCGTATATATATAAAATAATTTTCCTATGAGATTAATTAAAATTAATTACGCAAATATTTAAACATAATTATAATCACAATAATTCTCAACATTGACATTTGTGTATGTATACAGATTTAATTATTTAAATTATCATTTCAATCAATCAATGGTTTGCAAGTGATAGCCTATGTCAAACTTGATGTATTTTTGTAACTATTAATTTGGGACCAATCATATGTGTTTGCATTGACCGCAGCCCTTCAGCTTAGTATCTGTTCAGCGTGAGAGTGTGATGGATTAAAAAGATGGTATAAAACAGGTCTCTAAACTGCCTCCCCCTGGCCAGCCGGGGCGCCTGATGGAGGGGAAAGGAACTGGTTGGAATAACGTGTTCCTTCCACTCGCTACGTCCAACCGGGGAAACTCCCCCCTGTCAGGTGTAAAGGAGCAACTTGGACACTCGGGCATGAAGGAAGCATGAGTTCAAGTCCGTTGCTCTCCCCATGTCCCCCCATATATGGGGACTAGGTTGGCGGAGGGTGTGTAGAGCCCAGGATCACATTAGATAATTGACACAGGGGTTAAAAATGGGTTACAAAATATATATATATAAAAATAAAAAAAACAGGGGTGGGTACCATTTATTTTTTACTCTGATACAGATATAACCGTACACAAACAAAGTGGGTGAAATTTGTTAAAATATTGCAGTTGATTTTCAATGACAATGTACGATTGTGTCTCAGAGCTATATCGGATCTGGCATAGCAGAAGCGTGGCTTCTTTACAACCCATAGTGGTAAGTGTACATTATTGTTACAACATTATAGCTGATAATACAATTCTATGTGGGGAAAATGAAGGGTAATTACCTATGACACAACAGAAGCTGTATGACATTATTGTCAGTGTTCATCAAAAACCTTTGCTGTTTTTTTTGTTTGATTTGATTTTAGATTTGTTTTACTTTTTAAACCTTTTGAATGACATTCCCAAAATAAGAGTGCCAGTTTTTTTGTTTTTTTTTGTAAACTTTATTTTTACATTCTTTTTCGTTCATACATTTTTTCATTACATTACATTACATGTAAGCAAGTAAACGCACAAACATAATTATACGACCCCCTCCCCCCAGGCTAAAACAAAAAATCACACACGTGTGAACTGAGTGGTGCAATTCTCTCTCTCTCTCTCTCTCTCTCTCTCTCTCACACATACTCGTGCTCACTTATACATAATGGTGCATTTATATAGCGCCTTTATCCAAGGCGCTTTACAGAGATTGTGCATTACATTCACACACACATTCATACACCGATGGCAGCGGAAACCATGCAAGGCACCAACTAGCACATCGGGAGCAATTAGGGGTTCAGAGTCTTGCTCGACAGTAACTCTGGGGGAGCCCGGGTTCGAACTGGCAACCTTACGGTTACCATCCAGGCACTCTACCCCTGAGCCACCGCCGCCCCTATACATACATACAAACAGGTACACACACAGGTACATACACACACAGGTACACGGACATTGCTGCTTGTAGGAGTGGTTGCACCACTCAAAAACGAAATAAATAAATAAATAAAAAGTGGTGGGACAAAGCAGTGGACAATCATAGATAAAAAAATAGTCAAGACAGGGACATAGTCGGACACAGTACGGATTACAGTTCACCCCCGGAGGGGGTCATAATGAATTGCATTTTTTTGGTGATGGTACGCTGAGGATCCTCCTGAAGTGCGCTCCGACACGTGAGAGGCGGCGGCCCTTGTCCTTAGTATGGCTGTTACGTCACAGAGAAACATACACGTTAAAAAATAATAGGGGAAAAAAACAAACGAGGGACAGATGCACAACGGAGACTTGGAGAGTGCTTGTTTCACCTGGTCATTGTGTGTGCGTGCGTGTGTGCGTGCGTGTACATGTGCATGAGTAAGAGAGAGAAATGTGGGTGTTGGATTAGGAGTCACTAGTGGCTAATACTGTAAGTTGGATGGTGGGTAGTGGGTTGTCCACATTGTATAGATACACATGCGTGTGTGTATATATCTCTTGCTCCATCTGTCCCTGTGTTTGTCTGTTTTTGTATATGTGTCTGCATACATGTTTGTCTGCTTTGTTTTTCCAAAGGATGTGTTTGTGTCTCTGTCTGCCACACAGTGTTGCATCTGGTCTATGGGAGTGTTTTTGTGAACACTCAGTGCGTATGTTTCTGTGTCAGCGTCGCAGGAAGACTGCTTGACCATCATGCATGTCTGCTCCCCTGGCCTCCCACAGGAAACAATACCTCAGCCGTTTTCAAAGGACACCTGGTACCTCTTTCCCCTTCCCCCGTTTGAAGAAAAACAAACACCTGAGTAGGAAGGCAGGGGATTTCTCTGCACTGTGACGTCAGATACAGGGCCTCTGGTCCTCATCGGCCTGCAAATCTGACACCTCAACATGTAGAACGGAGTGAGAAAGAAAGAAAGAAAGAAATTCCAATGCCATAGCGATAGAAAACTCATATTGTTAATTTTCTATAAGATCGGTTGAAGCTAAAATGAATGGCATGCTAAAATGAACTGTATGCATATACAGTATGCACCACTGAATTTGCCTAACTGTATTATAATATGTTTTCTACAGGAGTCTACATAATACTTTACTTGCCTTTTGTCTAAATTGGTGAGTGGGTAACACTGACAAGAAAATACCAACTAAAATTCAAACTAATTGCTCCACAAATATGCTGG
Source organism: Protomyctophum parallelum (assembly GCF_964188405.1). NCBI lineage: Eukaryota > Metazoa > Chordata > Actinopteri > Myctophiformes > Myctophidae > Protomyctophum > Protomyctophum parallelum. The sequence continues at coordinate 33,793,314 of NC_139698.1, forward strand.
AAAATCCCAAATTTGGTGAGGTTTTGAAAGCACTTCCAAGTAAATCCCTGCATGCAACTTTGAATCTGATTTGACATAATATATGGTACGTCTTAAAACAAACTTAAACAATAGCTTGTTGACACATTCGCTCCCCTGAGATTACTCTAAACTGCAGTAGTGGTTTTTATGATAATAGTTTCCACTGAAAATGATTCAACAGCATCATCCTCTCCAGAGGAAAAGCCATTGGGGCAAGAATGATGCATCATCTATTACCTTAACACTGAGTTCAATGTGTCACAGTAAATTTTCCATTGGAAGAGCAGGGTAAGCGATGGGGACAGGAGGCCACCCATCTCTCTGAGAGCTTCATGCTGTGTATGTGCTCACTCAGCAGCCTATGTTCCAGGAACTAACCACAAAGGACACACTGACTGTTTTAGATCTGATGGCTGTGTGTGTGTGTGTGTGTGTGTGTGTGTGTGTGTGTGTGTGTGTGTGTGTGTGTGTGTGTGTGTGTGTGTCGCATATGTGCAAATAGTACTGTGTGGCCATGTGCATGCCTTAGCAGAAAGGAGATTTCAGCAGCTTCATTTTTTTTTGGTATTCCATTTCCAGTGTTCGTAAGTGAATAGGTATGTGTACATTTGTGCATGCGTGCATATGTGCATGCGTGTGTGCGTGTATTACCAGCCAAACATTGGACACCCAAAGTTAGTTTGATACTGATGGAACGAGTTGTGAATGTTGTGCCATGCAGCGTGAACAGACTGCGTAACAGCCAAAAACACTTTTCATTCGTTCATTCGTTTTCATTAAGCCATAAATCTGAAGCTTTTAAAAGTACTGTGTAATAATAATCTTTATTGTCCCTGTTCAACACCAACAACAAAAAGAACACATAGTACAGAAAAACATTACACCAAGACAATACAAAGACGTGAGAGCCCCACTGTGTACAGAACCATCCTATCGGCGGGGCAGTTTGTTTAATGCCGCGATGGCTGAGGGGACAAAACTCCTATACTGAAACAAACCTTTTTCCATGGTAAGGTTCTGTATCTTTGAGCTGATGGCATGAGGTTGAAAAAGCGAAACACGGAATGATCAGTGTCATTTGATATTGAGAGTGCTAGCCGTGTGATGCCCTTATTGTTTTTGTTTTTTTTAAGATTTATTTATTGATAATGCAGATATTTACAACAATGAATTACAGAATCATGATATATATAAAAAAAAATTAAACAAGACAAGACAAACTCAAAAAAGAAAAGACAAAAAACAGTAAAAACAAACCCCCCCCACCCACCCCCCACCCCAACCCCAGAAAGGAAAACTACACAGCTCTCATTACTCTGTATCGTACACAACACCTCTTGACAGCAACAACTCGGATAAATACATGAAAATAACAATATAAATACAAAATAAAAATAAATCAACCCAGAGGAGATATTGAAGGTAGAACCTCAAAGAACCTGCCCAATATCTTTTCAAAAGTAGCAGGCCTTCTTCTTACATTGTACAGTATCTTTTCAGGGGTACAGTATGATGAAAGCTCATTCAGCCAGTGTCTCTGTGAAGGTGATTTTTCAGATTTCCAATTAACCAAGATGATTTTCTTCGCAGCTGTACTGGCGAGTAACACAAAGTATTGTTTGTTGAAATTTGTGTTGATCAATGTAACGTCACCCAGTAACCAAATAAGACAGTAAGACAGTAAGACAGACAGACAGACAGACAGTCAATGCGCTATACGAGCGCGGTGAGCTTTGATGATCGGCTAAATGTATATAGCCGTGTATATAAATTAAATTTATATACAATTATATGTCCTTGTAGGTTATCTATTGTGTTGGCCAGGCCCCCCCCCCCCCCCCCCCAGAAGGACGATCGTAATCACATTGCCTTGCGCTGTGCGTAAAATAGTATTTTTTTCAGTATGAGGCTATACGCAGCAAGTGCAAAGGGGGGACCCCCCCCCCCCCCCCTCCAAGGGTCCACATGGGGTGGGGGGGGGGGGGGGGGGAGGCACACGGATAGGAGCACAAGCGCTCAGACGCTCACACACACACACACACACACACACACACACACACACACACACACACACACACACACACACACACACACACACACACACACACACACACACACACACACACACACACTCACTCACTGCACTCTCGTCGCTATGTGGACCTCCGTGATCCCCCAAGGGTCCCCCAGGGACCCCCCCACCCCCCCAGGGGTTCACGGACGAGGGTCGGGCCATCCCTCCACGGAACCGGACCGGCGAGGCGCACGTGCCGGGCCCCGGGCACGATGCGCGGAAAAAGGCAATACCACCGCAAATATACCAAAGTCAACCTATTACGTCGCAAACGGGTAGATATAGCCGCGACGAGTCCCGTTCTATGCCGCGACGAGTCCTCACGCCACAACGGATTCTATACCACCGCAAATATACCAAAGTCAACCTATTACGTCGCAAACGGGTAGATATAGCCGCGACGAGTCCCGTTCTATGCCGCGACGAGTCCTCACGCCACAACGGATTCTTAACGCTGCGACGAATTATTATTAAGTCGTGGCGAATTATTTTATAGCCCCGACGTTGGGGCGAATTAATAAAACGTCGGGACGAATTGATATTTACGCCATGACGTACTCGAATATAGCCAACAACGGAAAATGATATGCCACGACGCAAAATGATTCAGTCACAACCTAGGTCGTCCGCCGTGAATGGATTTCGCTGTCTCTCCCGACAACAGCCCGTTAGTGAGAATTTGAGCTTTTGGAGAAGTAAAGAAAGTTTTAATCATTCATTTTTTTCAAGAGTCTGAAACAGGAAGCTAGGTTCAATCCTATCAAACGCTTTTTCGGCGTCCATAGATATTATTAATGTGGGCTCCTTAGTCCTCTGAGTAGTGTTCAATGCCCTTATTGTTCATATCAGAAGGTGTTGGTGTGGGAAGTCCGATAATATTGTGTAATCTATGAAGTTCCTGTTTTCATTTGGTATATAGATTGTGATTGTATTGTCTCTCTATGAAATGTTATCAAGTGAAAAGGATACTTCGGATTAATTGAACAGACTTGCGCTGAACTGAGGCAAAATCACATTGGAAATTATACCCATTGCTTCTTTGCCATCTAGCCTTTGAATAGAACCATATTTGACTGACACAAGTATCATGTGTGACTCCGGATATCTCCATTGCAGGCGCACCGCTCTATACCAAACTGATTTGGCATTATGGCTTACGGGTGCTTTTAAACTCTGCTATGCGCTTTCCCAAATGTGTGTGGCCAAAATAGCAATTTTTTGGAACCCGTGCCAATACGCCCATGGCCACACCTCTAGGCGCAAATAACGGTGTTGGCATAATTGATAGCGAGTATAACGCTGGACCAAAATAACAGTGCAAGCTGCTATAGCCGTAATTTGCAGGCAGAGGCTGACTTGCGGGCAGCGTTGCGGGTAAAGGCAGGGACGAAAACAGAGCACTTAACCCCTAACTATTCCCCCCAAGCACTCACCATGACCATCTGAGCAGTCATCAGCTGGTTGAAGTTTAAACTGAATTTCCCAATATGTCTCCCTTTGGTCTCTGCAAGGACAACTATACATTTCACCTTTCTTGCTCTGCAAGGTAAAACATTTTTTTATATAAGGATTCGACCTAACCAACTGTAACTGTACAGTAACCTTCTAAGTGTGGAATAGCTCTACGTGTCGACTGATTCCTGTGTTCTCATTTATCCGGTGACAAACTAGAAGCACCACCCCCTCATGTATTTCAGTCTCTAAGGTAATTTATATAAATGGTGAGCAAGTCATGGCTTTTGATTAGCTCTCCTGGGACTTCATTTGAGGCCTCCATAAAGGCTATTTTGCCCAAGGGTCAAAGAAAAAGAAAATACTATTACATAGTGTAATTTGTGGGGAAAATCGTTTAACTTACGAGGTAGCATTGTGACAGTTCAAAAATCATAGACATTATGTTGGTGATCAATCAATGAAAGAATCATTCATGTACAAAGGTTTAAACAATGATGTTTAAAAGTAAACTAACTGCCATTAGAAGGTTAAACTAATGCTTATAATGTTTAGTCTGGTGTCTGTGACACGTTGTGAGCTTTAGACTGTTTGTGGCGCGCAGCACCACCAAGTAGACTTAAATTAATAAATGTTATTTTCATGATCTTTAGATGTATGTCTTTTTTGAGTGGTGCAACCACTCCAAGGAACAGCAATGTCCGTGATGTTCACCTATGTGTTGGTTAATGAGCACCAGTTTGAGTACCAGTAGGGGCGCTGTTTGCCAGAAACAGAGAGAGAGAGCTGCACTGTTGCCTGCTAATGAGAGAGAGAGAGAGAGAGGAGGGGGGGGGGGGGGAGAGAGAGAGAGGGGGGAGTTGCACCACTCGGTTCACACGGGTGTGATTTTTAACTCTATACCTGACCTTTTATTCCCCTCTTATGTTGTGACCTCTGTCTGATATGTTATGACCTAACTGTAAAGTACCTGATTTCTGTCCTGCCTGTGAAGCACTTTCAACTGCAACTCTGTATGAAAGGTGCTATATAAATAAAGTTTATTATTATTATACTACCTCTCACGTGTGGATTTTAGTTTGGTTAATTCAAGATGAAAACAGCAAAGCTTGTTTACAAAGTTAGTATTCCTTCTTTCCTACTTGAGTCTTGACTCCATGTGTGTGAGGGAGGGGAGGGGAGGGGGAGGAGGAGGAATGTAGAGCGTTTGCTCGGTCTAGACTAGAGCGGCAGGTCTACTCCTCCATTCAATGGTGTTAGAGACAGACACGCAGCTATACATCTCCTTACAACCGTGTTCTACCTGATGTTGTTGTTAAATAAATAAATAGCCGCATGACTGCGCACGTCTACGTAGGTAGAACACCGATAGGGAGAACCGAAATTGAATTATTTTAATGGGTACACAAGCATGTTCGGTTCGGTACCTACTTGGTCCCGAGGATCGATACCCACCCTTACTTCCGGCCCAAGCAGTCTCGCCGCGGATGGGGCTGTAGGGCCTCCCGGCCCCAGCACCCTCAGCCGTGACGTATAGGAGGCGGCGGGTAGACAGTGTTTCACATAGCTGGGACAGGCCGCGTTGAGTATGACGGTGCCTCCTCCTCGTAGTCTCTCCCAAGGGTCATCGAGGCCTGCCTTCCGGCAAGCCGTGACTCAGGAGGGTCGGTGTAGTAGCCTGGGGCTCGCTTTCCAGTGATCCGGGGAACCTTCCTCGCCAGCGGGGAGCAGCGCTGCCTCCCACTGTAGTCTGCAGCGGCTGTGGCTGAGGAGGCCTGGGGCCTAGCAGAGGAGGGCCACACGTTGGTGGGGCTGGCCCCTCTATGACTCCCTCAGGCTAGCCGGGACTATACTAGCGGCTTACGGCGGAGCAGAGCAGGCTGCTACAGTAGCGTTGGACGCTGGAAAACAACCAAGTCCTCCTGGCCGGTTGAAGCTGTAGAGCGGTGCCGGCCGCTATAGTAGCGTCTGATGCTGGTAAAACAACCGAGGCCTCCGGCCAGTTGAAAGTTGTAGAGCGGAGCAGGCCACTATAGAGTATAGCATCTGAGTATAGCCACATGGCTGGTTGAAACGTTTAGAGCAGAGGTTTTCCAACATGGGCTAAAAATATTTAGGCTTTCTGCGGAGATGTGAGGAACCCTACCAGGGTTAAGCTGCGAAAACCCCATTGTAATAGAGCGGGTCTCGTCAGAATGGTATGCGAATTTCGGCAACAACTCGCAGAAGAAGCGATAGAATGGCGTGAGGTGACGTGACATTGATTCATATCACCTCTTGGGGTGGATTAAGGTCACGCCATCTCATGTTAAAAGCACGACAATTCAAATGTATCATGAGGATATGCCGCTTGCATTCTCGTAAACCATTTCTACGCAGTGGCCTTTACCTTCAGTGGGGGGAGCTTCTTGAAGAAGGTGGGCTTCTTTGTCTTGAAGTCGAACCTCGACTGCCACACTTGGAGCTCCTTGATGGATGCCTGCGAGCAACACGAAGAGCGCTTTGCATAAGACGGCGCGCGTCAATCAACAAACTACCCACAGTCTGAGGGAGATCAGAGAGATACCTACAAAGGAGCCCTTCAGCTGGAACGTTGCATTCTGGGATACGTATCCCAACTCAGATTCCGGGAGGTGTAGTTCCAGACTCTATATAGCATTTGGAGATTGT